>NC_143481.1:65953487-66292237 GCF_027475165.1 Benincasa hispida | reverse complement strand
TTCAGCACCAGTGCTCATAAACCGTCAAGCTGCTCTTCACGTTGAACATCCAGTACAATGAGATCTGTCTTGCAAATACCACAAACACACTCAAACAATAAACCGTTAACCAATCCCCAACAACGGTGCCATAAACTTGTAACGCAAATTTTATTCTTAAACAATGCGCAGATACAAATATGGATATGAATGAATGAACAAGTCCATGTCCTCGTTACTAGTTCCCCGGCAACGGTGCCATAAACTTGTAACTTAAAATTGATCTTATGTCACACAACGCATGGATGCATATGATGTGATACTACTTTTAGATATGCGTTAATTAACAATATTCTTGTAGTATGCTGTGCGTTGTCACAAGTTTTCTTTCATTGAAACCAAGTATAATTTCACCGCAAGTTTCTCGGTATGATCCGAGGTCGAACACAGGGACTGTTTGAGGTTATTGCGTTATGCTTGTGATACATGCGACTAGGGGTTTTCAATTAATAAAAATGTTGTGTACAAGAATATAAACATGCGATAAAGTAAAGTAAAGCGGTAAAGATACGATAATAAAATAAATTGTGTTAAAGTAAATTGCGTTAAATTAAATATAATCTAAGATGATACAAAATATAGGTTTCATGGTACAAGATACTGAGGTCAAGGTTGGCTGTGAAGATTATGCAAAGATCGTGTAGTGCGGTGACAAGTCTTATGTACGAAGCAGAAGTAGAAAAGGCATAAATACCGCTTTTCCCTTGACGTACACCTCTTGGTGATCAGCCACGCTCCCATATCTCTGTGGTGAAACAGGGACAAACGTAATGAATGCAAGTTTGCTTCCAGCTTTGGAAGTACTTCTTGCTTTAGTTAATGCATTCTTCTAACCTTCTCTCGACATATCAGAATGGCATCTTCACTTCTGCTCTCACAGGTGAAGATTTCGTCTAGCATGCTTTAGCTAAACGTTCTTATTTCTTTAGCACAGAGTAAGTTACTTGTATAATTCATATTAATTACTAAGGGATTAAGAAGACTTTATGAAGAAAGCGATAAACGGAGGAACGAAAATAGACAGAGAAGGGGATATGAAATCGATCAAGACATTCAATATTTCTATTCAGCGTCTGATACATGATTTGTGAATGAAGAGATTAAGAAGATGAAACACAGTGATGAAAATAGAGTTAGAAACAAATACAAATAAACGCCAACGTCTTGGCGTCGATCTGGATGGAGATTTGCTTGCCGGTGTGGATGGATCGTGCGGAAGGATGACTTCTCTCTCAGGCTTGTTCAACCGGTAGCAGGGATCTAAGCACAGAGCTTCGCGGCGGGGATCTGACAGATTCGCCCTGAGACTCACCTCTTGGCCTTGTCTCTTTTCTTCCCGGATTTCTTCCGATTAGTACTCAGTTCAACCTCTCTCTCAGTAATTTAGCAGCAATTAGCCCTCGTATCAATTATACCCATATCAAGTATATCTTTCTCTGAATTCTATGGAGGTATTTATAGGTGAAAAGCTTTGACTCTTGGCTGGTGGACCCCACTTCTTGTTATGGAAATTTCGAAAATGGAGGAATAAATATTCTTTCTATTATGCAATCAGACCGTCAAATCTACACAACGGTTAATTGTACACGTGTCGCAATCCTCCGCCTTTGCGTTGCTCAGCTGCATCTTTCGATCGGTTGCTTGCTTGCGGTGTTGTTTTTATTACCGCATGCGGTTGAAACTCAGCTCAGGATCGACTGTCGCATTGTACCGTCATTGCGTTAATCGTCTCTTCATTGTTGATTGACGGGCGCAATGTGACAAAGATGTGTTATTCAGTTTCTTGTTGAGCCTTGATCGCAAGCGGTGACTTGGTTTCCTGCAAAACAGAGTAAAAATATCCTCTTCTACCATCTTGACGATGTCAGTGGGTGTAGTTGCGTTAATTCATAATTATTGTATTTTTGAGCTAATTTTCATACAATCAACGCATATTCCTTCTCTTTTGGCCGCAATATCTAGATAAGGCAGCATAAATAACTTGTATTTCTACAAGTTATCATCTGTCCATTGGGGTATCCCGAAACTCCCTTTCAGCCTCGGTCATGACAAGACCCTCTTTAACCTTTATCTTCATTAACAACCCAGTAAAATGGTTAGTGTCAATTTAACAACCAAATAAACATATTATGCATAGAGAATATGTCTCTCTCGAGTACTTTGAAGGACACTGAGTGGGAGCATGACCATCATAATATGTGAGGCAAAGCCACCTTGCTCCTTCGCTCTGCAATGTTCCCAGCTATCGATGCTGCTAAGATCTCGTACGTCCATACTTAAATAAAATTTAACATATGTTAAGAACAATAGTAATGTTAAATCAAACAACATGATTATTATGTTAAGCAAATTTACCTGGAACGCTTGTGGAAATCCACGCAAAGAGTACTTCACGACGTAATTTTTATTTCCTTTCATCTTCGTCTTGTATAAACTACTCTTATCATTCAATGCAGTCTTTAGGGCATCGAGTGTCCTCTCCCAAATAATGGTAACCCGATCTAGACTGTTGTGGTACTTTATGTTCTAAACGTCCTTAAAACGTTTAAGATCCACTGTATTTTTTTGCTTGTTCTTTCCCATCATTGCAACTTTCGTATAGTAGACCAATGTGATCTTCACAACATCCTCGTCATCTTCAAACTCCATCTACTTGTATTTTTCTTCTAGTAGACTGACATGTAAGGTGTCCGTCACTCAATTACCGAAATACTTGATTGCAAGTTCATATGAGGACTGCTCATTCTGTTCAACTCGCGTAGGGGATCGCGACAAAACAGTCATCAACAAAAAATCATCCTTTGAAAACGTGACGACCTTTCCACCAACAGAGAATGAGATTGAGTCAGCTCTCATGCTCTTCACTTCTTTCAACAACATATGATGGATAATTGAGCTGTTGAACACCATGTCAATGTCTACAAATTGCCCAAAAACTGTTCTTTTAAACATCTCTAACTGCCTTGGGGTAAGCTTCTCCTTCACAGTCTTGTTCGCATTAGTAATGTGGGCCAAGCTCGTTACTTGATTGGGAAATCGGTCGACTATAGATATTTTGAAACATGTTGACATCTTAAATCACTCCTGCATGAAATAAAGATTCAATCAGTAAAATCCTTCAGAAAAAAAGTTGTAAAAAAATATTATGTTTAAGTCTCGCTAGAACCACTCTCGCTGGTCTCATTAGTATCACTCTCTCTGGTATCGCTCTCACTAGTATCGCTCACTCTAGTATCGCTCTCTCTAGTAACTCTCACTTATCTCGCTCACATTCTCTCTTTTTACTCATCTTCAACCAAAGAACACATCGAAAACCAAAAAAAGCAAACAAAAAAACTGTAGGTTCACAATATTTCTAAACCTAGAACAACCCATCCTTTCCCCATTACTGATCAGTTTAAGACATTTTTAGCCACAAATTGAGATCACTTATCGATCAGATTCGATTTGTGGCAGTAGTGGAATCTTTTACAAGCCCAGATGATGGATTTCAAAATGCAGCGAAACCGTTTGGAGCTTATGAGCCATATGAAGTCGTTACGCTTGAAGAGTTTTTAGTTTTGGTTGTTTTTCAGTAAAAGGGCAAGAAGACAAAGAGGTGAGAGAAATTTACGTAATTTGGTATGGCGATGATGTAGAGGGTCAATTGACATTATTTTTTAAAAATGGGTCATTTGACATTTTGGGCCTAAAAATTGGGTCATCCGTATAAATTTCCCCATGAAATTCGGTTGGATTTTCAGCAATGTTATCACAAGAAAATTGGTCTCACATTTTTCAACTTCATTGTGAACTCTCCAATCTCATTCAAGATTAGCAATCTATCACCATTTATTCTGCAAAATTATGGACTCTATGGAATGAACTTACTTCATATTGTCCAGTTTGCTCTTGTGGTAGTTTCTCTTGCGGAGGTGTTAAATATTTGTTAAATACTTGAATGGGATTGAATGATTCATTTCCTCTTGATACTCCTGTTGGGGTTGATGTCCTAAAGTCTTGTGTCCTATAGTTTGTACGAACGCTTGTGTTGTATAATACATGATATTTACTTCACATCTTGTATTTTGCTCAGTTGGTTGTTTTATTTGCTTTACCACAAACCAATAAATATAAAATCCCTGGTTATCTGTATATGACTCAAGCATGTATGTGGTGACATACAAGTGGATTATGTCTTGAGTGATAACCAAAATGGTCTGTAGTATATGGATATAGGAGGGAAACCTTATCCTGGTAATGCTACGGATGTGGCCCGCTTTATGGAATGGTAAAAAATGCTGTGACTTATCACAGATGGTTTGATCCTGATCATTCATGTTGGGGACATGCGAGCGGGGGCGTCCTATACAAAGAGTTTATATAAGACCTGATCACGAAGTGTTAACGTCTCGTTATATAACACCGTTCATGACAGAGATTTCACTTCACTAGGATGACCATAGGTAACATGACCTCAATCCTGAGTGAGTTGGGAACTCCTGCCATTGATGGTGGCCAGTTCATCGATTCAAACCTACCATTTTGAGGATTCGTCTGATTTGGGAGCTGGGAACTCAGGTACACAAGATGAAATTCACTTCTTCTTCGAGGTAGAGGTAAGTAAATAGTTAGCTATCTTAAGGCCTGATTCCGGGGCTTGAACGATGTGGCACCACAAACATTCTCTTGGCCCGAGAGGTGTTCACACATAGTTGGACTATGTTGTATTGTTCATTAGAAGAATCAGTGGTACTTAAGAAGTGAGATGTAACTATAGGGGCAAAGTGGTAATTTGGCCCAGCTGTACTTACGAGCATCTGTGAAGGGTCATCGTACTCATGATTGGTTATATACGATAGACGCAGAAATATATCTGTGGTAAGAAGAGTTCAATTGTTGGTCTTTAGTGGAATGCCTGACAGTTAACGAATGGTGGATCTCGTGACTGAAGAGTTTAGTTAGCTATTCACGGACCGTTTGAGCTTTGAGCCATAGGTCCATTAGGTCCCCTGGGTAGCTTGGATAAAGTCGAGAACCAGTGTTTGGGTTAATTTGAAATGCTCAAATTGATAAGAGGAAGTTCCATTATATATGATATAATTGGATTGGTTAATTATATATGATGTAATTGGCTAAATGTATGAGATACATTATTATGGAGGAAATCAGATATAAATACGATTTATATCAAGTAGAGGAGAAAATACTATAGTAAATATGTGATATCAAACTATAGATTAAAAATATAATATGATTATATTTATTATTAATTAATTGGTTAATTATATGATAATTAAGCCAATTTTTCACGTTCGAACGTGGGTTAGTGGGGCAGCATCGGTTATTGTAACCGATGAATTAAAATGAAAATGGTTTTCATTTTGAATCGCCTGTCCAAAAGAAATAGAGAAGCGCGTTGGTGAAATCGAAAATGATCGCTTAAGTATTTCGAGAGCCTATACGATAGTCACTCTCTGCCTAAACGATCGTCCACCTCACGCCTAAACGATCACACACTAGTTCCTACACGATTAGATAGCTCCTCTAAATGATCGTAGTGTGTGCTAAGTTTGCTAAACGATCGTATACCATTTCCTAAATGATCGTTCAGAAAAACTACACGTTCGTGTAGTTTCTTCTAAACGATAAGCATCCTGCTATGTGATAGCGCCTTTTTCCCTCCACTTGCTTATCGCCTACACGATCTGGTCTTCCTCCTTCCTCTATCAAATTCACCAAAGACCACGCTTTGGGTTCTCACTCCGAGAATACCAGGGCTTTTTCTGGTGGTGTCATCCCCGCGACATTCGTGTTCGTGCTATTGTAGTCGACGCTGCTACTGGGTGTTGGTTGATCGGTAGAGGTTTCAACTGCATTGAGTTTCGAAGTTTGAAGACTGTCTTCAACTGTTATGGAACCCTCTCCTTTGTTATATCTTGTTCATAACATGCCGATAATTACTGTTTGTTTGCATAGCTGTACATTTTGAATGTATATTGTGTATTTCGGTCACGGTGAGACTGGAGTGATTCGAACGTGCTCATGGAACTCTTCGGTTAGAGATCCTTCAGCTCCCACTGTGCAAAATGCTACAGCTTTCTTAGTGAAGTCTTCTTCGACATTATTTTCGGAACGATACAAGTGGATAATGTTTAAGTAATAACATATGCAGTAGATGGCTAAGTCTGGGTACCTTATCCTTGTGACACTACAAATAACCCACTTTGTAATTGTTACAATTGTTGTAAAGTGTTACAAATGATATGATCCTGATCATTCATGTAGAGGCATATGAGTGGAGGTACCTTGTACAAAGAGTTTGTATAAGACTGGAGTACGAAATTACTAGTCTCTTTTTATAACATCGTTACTTGAAGAGACTTACATTTCACTAGGATGATCATAGGTGATTTAACATTAATTCTGAGTGGTTTGTGAACTCCTGCCTATAAGGGTGTGTTGGGGTTGATGCCCTAAATCTCGTAGGGTCCTGTAGTTTGTAATTGTATTGTACAAACATTTTATTTATTTAATAATATATGAGATGTTTTATTTGAAATTTATTAGCATTAAACCCACAAACCAATAGACTAACATCCAAGATTATCATCTGTAGCTTAAACATGTATGTAGAGACATACAGGTTGATAATGTTTAAGTGATAACATAAATTGTCTGTAGTAGATGGATAAGGTTCGATACCTTATCCTGGTGATGAAGGAACTTTTATTCAAGAGAACCAGTGAGCGGAAACAAGATCTTTCCAAGCCCATTGTGAAAAAATAAACACATTCACAAACATACAAGAACAGTTATGCATTATAAAGACTATTACAACATGCTTTCTTACTAAAACAAAAGGAATTGAGAGACATACCTTTGAAGAACTCTTCTTCTGGAAATCTCTCACTCTCATGAGCAATTGTACAATAATATCTCGCTCTCGTGAGCAATTGAACAATAATCTCTCGTTGTCGTCAATATCATAAATAGTCTGATCCACGAACAACAACCGTTGACACTACCACTCGACAACCTTGGTATTTTCGGAGTGAAAATCCAGGAGGTGTGGGCTTTGTGTGAATTTGGTAGAGGGAAGGAGGAAGAAAACGATCGAACTACACGATCAAGTAAGTAGGAGAAAAATTTTGTCTATCGTACAGACTGAGAGTATTTGATCGTTTAGTAATCTCTCGCTCTCGTGAGAATCGTCTAGACAATCGTCTAGCTATATCTCACTCTTGTGAGCAATCTTCTAGGCAATCGTCTAGCAAATCTCACTCGATCATTTAGTCTCTTACTCAATCATTTAGAGCCGATCGTCTAGCAAATCTCACTCGATCATTTAGTCTCTCACTCAATCCTTTAGAGCTGATCGTCTAGTAAATCTGGCTTGATCGTTTAGTCTCTCGTGAGGGCTATTGTATAGTTTCTCGTGAGCAATCGATTAGTTATTCACTAAATGAAAAACAATCATTCATAAAATGAAAACTCTTTTCATTTTATTCTTCAATTATTAAAAATTGAAATTAACCTCCCACTTGCACAGTTAATAGAGAAAATAAATAACCAACTAAAAAAATTATCTCATAATTGTTTTTATTATAAATAAATATAATAACTAACTTATCATATTATATTTATAACCTATAGCTTTAATATCACATCATATGTAATATTTAAACCATAGTTCTTTTCTCCTTTATTTAATATAAATCATATTTATATCAATTCCTCCAATTAATGTATTTAATACATCAAATCAATTATATCACATATAATTGAACCAATTTAATTATATCATATATAATCAAATTTTTTCTTGTTAATTTGAACACTTCATACTAACCCAAAAACTGATTGTCAACTTGAATACATTGAGCTACAAAGGGGACCTTATGGACTTGTAGCTTGAAGCTTCAACGGTACGTGAATAACTGACTAAACTCTTTAGTCACGGGATCCACCATCTGTTAACTGCCAGATACTCCACTAAAGACTGACAGCTGAACTCTTCTCACTACAGATATATTATGTGTCCATCTTAACCAATGAATAGTGCAATAGCTCTTCACAGATCGCTCGTAAGTACAGTTGGGCCAATAACCGTTATGCCCTTGTAGTTACATTTGTCTCCTTAAATATCACCGATCCCTCTAATGAACATAAATCATAGTCCTACTATGACTGAGTCTTCTCTTCCAAAGAGAAGTTGTGACCATCATGTTCAAGCCCCGGAATCAGCTCTTAAGGGAGCAATCTCTCTACTTATCCCTGCTTCGGGAAAGGAGTGAATTCCATATTGTGGATTGAGTTCCTAGCTCCTAGATCAGACAAGTCCCCAAAAAGGTAGGCATGTTGAGTTGACGATCTGGCCACTCTCACCCATACTAATCAAAGGACCGCCCTCAAAGGCAGGAGTTTACAAAACACTCAGGATTGAGGTCGTGTCACCTATGGTCGTTTAGGTGAGATGCAAGTCTCTAGTATCAACGACGTTATATACAGAGTCTAGTCATCTCGTGGTCTATGTCTTATACAAACTCTTTGTATAGGACACCCCCGCTCCACGTCTCCACATGAATGGTCAGGATCAACCGTCTGTAGTAGTTTACAACACTTGCAAACCTCTACAAAGCGGGCCGTATCTGTAGTGTCACCAGGATCAGGTATCCCACCTTAATCCTTATACTACAGATTGATTTAGGTTATCACTTAAGACATGATCCACATATATATCACATATACATGCTTAAGTTCACATAAGATAACCAAGGAGCTTTGTTTATTGGATATGAGTAAATGCCAGAATTAAATAACACTTATTTTATTCACTTAACAATATGCATCTTTACAAAACAACGAGACTCCGAGAGAATTAGGACACCAATCCCAACAGTGGTAAGTAGATAAATTGTTCCCTTAAGGGTTGATTCCGAGGCTTGAACAATATGGCACCACACTCTCTCTTGGCCCGAGAGGGGTTTGTTGGGGTTGATGTCCTTTGTAGGGTCCTATAGTTTGTAAACCTTGTATGAACAAACATATATGTGATTAATAATATTTGATATTTTATTCATCCTATCTATGAAATATATGCTATTTTAGTTGCATTAACCATAAACCAATAAACTAACATCAAAGGTTATCATTGTAACTTAAACATGTATGTGGAGACATACAGGTGGATCATGTTTAAGTTATAGCCTAAATGGTCTGTAGTATATGGATAAGGTTGGGTACCTTATCCTGGTAACACTACGAGTATGACCCGCTTTGTAGATGTTACAAATGTTGTAAAGTGCTACAAATGATCTAATCCTGATCACTCATGTATTAAACATGCGAGCGAGGATATTCTATATAAAGGAGTTTGTATAAGACTAGACCATAAAATGTTTAGTCTCATTATATAACACCGTTCATAATAAAGACTTTCATTTCACTAGGATGACCATAGGTAGACTTAATCCTGAGTGAGTTGTGAACTCCTGCCTATGAGACTATGAGGGCAATCCTTTGATTTGTACGGGTGAGAGTGGCTAGATCGCCGACTCAACAAGCTTACCATTTTGGGGATTCGTCTGATTGGGGAGTTGGGAACTCAATTACACAAGATGGAATTCACTTTTTCTCCGAAGCTGTGGCAAGTAGATAAATTGCTTCTTTAAGGGCTGATTCCAAGTCTTGAACAATATGGCGCCATACTCTCTCTTGGCCCGAGAGAGGTTTAGTTATAGTGAGACTATGATGTATTGTTCATTAGACGGATTAGTGGTACTTAAGAAGTTAGATGTAACTATAGGGGCAAAACGGTAAATTGGCCCAACTGTACTTACAAGCAATTTGTGAAGGGTCATCATACAGTTGATTGGTTATATCCAATGGATACAGAAATATATCTGTAGTGCAAAGAGTGTAGCTGTCGGTCTTTAGTAGAGTGCCCAACAGTTAATGGATGGTGGATAATGTAATTAAAGAGTTTAATTAATTATTCACTTACCGTTGAAGCTTCAAACTACAAGTCCATAAGGTCCCCTTGGTAACTCAAAAGGATTTAGTTGAGAATAAGTTTTTTGGTTAATTTGAATTGTTCAAATTAATAAGAGGCAATTTAATTATATATGATATAATTAAATAGATTCAATTATATATGATATAATGGAAATAATGTATATGATACATTATAGTTTAATTGGAGGAATAAATATTTGAATATGATTCAAATATATTTTCTATGAATAAGATTCATAGTTGTTAAATTTAATATAAATATGATTTATATTAAATGCCATAAAATAGAGAAAAAGAACTATAGTTTATATTGTATATGATGCAATATTAAAACTATAGGTTATGAATATAATATGATAAGTTGGTTATCATATTTAGTTATAATTATTAATTATTTGATAATTAATTCCATTTTTCTCTCTAACCACCTTAGAAGGAAGTTAATCAGTTGTTGTGGAAAATTGGGATAAATAAAATATGATTTTATTTTTTCCATAATCAGTGTGTTACACGATTGAGAGTTACACGACTTGAGTCAAGACTGCACGATTAACTCAGAGTTTATGCGATAGACTTTGCTATCTAAACAATTGAGAATTTCTCTATGAAATAGTTTTTTCTTCCTTCAATCGTCTTTCTTCTCCATCTCAAAAACTCCCTCCTAACCAAAATAGCTAGAGCCCACCACTCTTGGGTTCTCACCTCAAGAATACCAAGGTCACCAAGTGGTAGTGTCATTTCCATTTGGTTCGAGTTCTTGTTGCTGTTCGAGGAGTTTGTGCTTGTTTGAAGTGTTCGTGACTGAACGAGAGATTTACTTGAAGAAGAGTTCTTCAAAGGTATAATCTCTAAACTCTTTTTATTGTTCAAAAGCATGTTGTAATTTATGTTATTATGCATAATATGTACTATTTTACTGTAAATGTTTGTTTCAATTGAAATGGGATTTGGACGATCTACTTCCACTCATAGGTTCTCTGTAAAACGAGTTCCTTCAGGGTTTTGGTCATAGTTGGACTATGATTAATTGTTCATTGGAGCTTCAAGCTACAGGTCCATGAGGTCCCCCTGTAGCTCAATAGGGATTAAATGATAATCAATTTTGGATTAATTTGAATTGTTCAAATCAAATGAGGGAATTAATTATATGTGATATAATTAATTAATTTAATTATATATGATATAATTGCTATAATGTATTTGATACATTATAATATAAAGTTTATTTGAGAGGAAATAAATATTTGAATATGATACACATATTAATTATGTGAATTGGATTCATATAATTAAATTTAATATAAATGAGATTTATATTAAATACCATGCATTAATGAGAGAATGAAAACTATAGGTTATATTGTATTTGATACAATATTAAACTATAGGTTAAATGTTATATTTGATATAACATAAAGTCTAATATATGTATTATATGATAAAATGGTTATCATATAAATATATTATAGTTTTATTAAAATAAATTTTCTTTTATTTAATTTATTTTGAAAAATTATACAACTCTCTCCCTCTTTTTCTCTCTACTATGTACGTGTGTGTGGGCGGTGTGTAGAGAAGTTGTAGCCTCCTTCTTCATCTTGATTTTTTACAGAAAATCTAGAGAAAAAATAAAACACAGAACACACAGAAAAACTCTAAGAAAGGTTCTCAGGAACTCATAACTCTTCCTCTCAATTTTCCCTATCTTCCATAATACCAAGAGACCGCAACTCCTTGGATTCTCATCCTAGAGAATACAGAGGAATCCTTCGTGGTAGCGACCAATTAGGATTTTGTGTTCGTTGCAATTTTTGGAGAAGAGGAATCATAAGAAAAAGGTTGATCTTCAAGGGTTTGTTTTCTATCGCCTTATCTCTTTTCTCAATTTCATAATTGGCATGCTGTAATTAAATTAAATGCATAATATTTCTGTTTAATATATGTAAACTTCATGTTTTTTAAAAATTGGAATTTGGGATCGTTCCCTACTTCCGTTGCGAAGCTTCACTGGTTCCTTCAGGGTGGTCCTTAGATCTTGTGAGTGGCCAGATTTGCCAACTTAATATGTATACCATTTTGGGAATTCGTTTGAGTGGGGAGTTGGGAACACAAATACACAAGATGAAATTCACTCATTCTCGTTGTTAGGGTAAATAGATAAATTACTCCCTTAAGGGAACATTTTGGGTCTTGAATAATGAGACGCCTCACCCTCTCACTCTCACTAGAAAGGGAGCTAGTTCATAGTTGAACTATAACTAATTGTTCATTAGATGGATCAGTAATACCAAAGAGTTAGATGTAACTATAGGGGTAAAATGGTAATTTTGACTCAATTGTAGTTACGAGTAATTTGTGAAGGGTCAACTTACTAATGATTGGTTATATCTAATGGATATAGAAATATATCTACAGTGAGAAGAGTGCAGCTGTCGGTCTTTAGTGGAGTGATCGGTAGTTAATGAATATTGATTAATTCAATTAAAGAGTTTAATTAATTAATCTCGTATTATTAGAGCTTCTAATTTGTAGGTCCATGAGATCTATTTGCTAGATCAATAAGGTTTAAATGAGAATCAATTAATTTTGGATTAATTTAAATTATTTAAATTAATTAAAGGAATTAATTGTATGAGATGCAGTTAATATAATGTATATGGATACATTATAATATAAAGTTTAATGAGAGAGATAAATATTTGAATATGATTCAAATATTAATTATATGAATGAGATTCATATAAAAATATAGGTTAAAATTAGAATATGATTCATATTAAAACTATAGGTTATATGAGAGAATATAAAGTTAGTTTATCTTATATATGATATAATATAAACTATAGGTTATATTATATTGATATAATATAAGCTTGGTTTTAATTATATTATTTTAATATAATTAAATGTAGGAGTTATTTTATGTGATGAAAGGAATTATAATAACTCCTCTCATCTCTCTCATATGCAGGGATCACAGAGGAATTGAGTGATTATAACGTATTGTTCACAATGTGCTCGAATCTCTTTGCAATTTATCTTTTTCCTCTGTGAAAACTCTCTCAAAGAATTCCCTTCTCCCTCACTAAAATTAACAAGAAGAGCCCACAACTCCTTTATTCTCACCTTGAGAATGGTGAGGAAGGCTTGGTGGTAGTGTCCAAGAGTTCTTGTACGTTGTTGTGTTCGTGACCTTCCGAGAGGGGAAAAACGTGAAGAAAGAGTTCTTCAAGGGTCTATGTTGATCTTCTCTTTCCTTTCTTTTTAATTAGATAGCATGTTTAGGCAGTACTTATGTTTATCCTTTATGTTTTACATTTTTCTCTGTTTTAACTTGTTCCGAAAATAAATTCACTGACACGAAGGCGAACAATCGCTTCCACATCGAGAATTCGATTTCTTCAATTGGCATAAAAGCTAAATTGTGTTTATGATGTTTTTTTTTTTTGGAAATTAAAATTAGAGAAATTGTAGGTTATGTACTGCATTTTGATTGTGGTTTTCAAAATTGGGTATTTAAAAAAATTTGGCACTTATTTACTAAGACCTGTTGTTTTGGGCACTTAAATTAAGGCTTGAATTCAGAGCAATTTGGAGTAAGAACGGGCTGGTTTTAAAGCAAAAATTTCATTTTGTGCTAGAGCATAACAGGAGAGCGTTGCAATGCTACCCTTTACGCTATAGCACAGAAGGACAAGAATCGCAACGGTCCAGCCGGACATAATTATGCTGGAATAATTTCCAGACCAACATTGTTACGCTCTAGCTGAGCATAATTACACTGGAGTAGTTCCAGACCAATGTACTTACACTCAAGTTCAGCGTCGCGATGCTCCGAGATGGTCACTCGTGTGTGCCCAACGTATTGGAGGTCGTGGGTTCAAGGCAAATGTGGAGCAGCTGTAGTTTTTCTTAAACTATTTTTTATATTTTATGTATTTTTTTTTTGTTTTTCAATTTCAATTAATTCTTAAGAATACCAATTCTGTCCAATTTTGCTGTTTAATTAATTTTACATGTGATTATGATTAATTTTTATATATAGCATAATGTATGCCATATAGTTTAAAATCCCATCATAGGATATACATTTTAACATGCATCATATTTAATATAATTGTTATATTATATAGTTACATGATTTATATTAAGTATGCTCATGCATGATTTATACTAAGTATGCTCATGCATCATATTAAATATAAATGTTATATTATATGACTACATGCATATTTAACATGTCAATGCATCATACTATTGTATAAAAGTTATATTATATGGTTTGTATGATGGATATATTTTATTTTCATTAGTTCAAAATATAAGTGTTATATTATATGAAGAAAATGAAATTGCATTGAACATGACATTAGTAAATATAAGTATTATATTTAATGAATGTCATTAGATGCATGAATTGTGTTTTAATTGTTTCATTAATTTTATAAGTGTTATAAGTTTAATGATTAGAATTAAAATCTATAATCAAGAGTTGCATACATATATAGGCTTCAATTAATTTTAAATGGTTTAAAATTAATTCACTTGAACCTATGTTGAATTATTTCTAATATGATTAGAAATATGTTAATCTTTTATTTTCTTTTTAATAGGATTAAATTGAAAATAATAAAAGATTAAATTTATAAAATAATTGTCTATAAGGTACCTTTGTCTAAGGAAGGCTTTGTCTAAAGCTAGGATATTTAAGCTGATAGAAACAAAACACCCCTACCTGGAAACCGACCTTGAAGGTGAATTAGACAAGTATTTTATAAGCATGCAATAAATGATTTAGTTTATTAAAGTGTTTAATGAACAAAATAATAAATTATTAAACTATCCAATATAAGAGTTATATTGGGCCAATTTAACAATACACTCAGATAAATTGTTAGCTAGATTTATCTAAGTAATAAAGCATAGGTTTAAGACACTCAATGGGAGAAAAATGATGTATATAATATATCAACTTCCTTTCATGTTCTCCTTAATAGTTCACACCGTGAGATCTATGCTCAGCCTCGTGGCACCATTTGCTTGTGTCTCCCTAAGGAAGGTGTTTACATAGATCAATATCCAGGTGAATGGAGAAAGTGTTTATAGTAAGTGGGAGAGGGACATGTGTCAACCTATCTCACAGTCTCCTTCATTAGTTTGCGGTAAGGTTTCATGCTTAGCCTTGTGGCACCATTTGCTTGTGTCCCCTTAAGGAAGGTACCTGTATGAAATTTTACTCAAACTTCAGTAATGGATAGGATTGCTTTAGTTTTTGCCCCAATTAATTTTTCCTATGGTTTGCTCATTAGACGAAACTCTAGAGTCTAAAATGAAGGGTTACACTTACAAGAAATTCTTAAGCAAGTTAATGATTTCTTAACTGAACAATGTGACTAATCATTATAAGAATAAGAGTTCTTCTAGTGTAATGGTTGTTTGAGAATGTCTCAATTTAGTGAAGGGGTCATTGTTCACCATATGGGGGCTTTTATCCTAACTCACTGAAGCATCACTGCAAAATTAGATGTCACATATTGTATACTAAAATTTTGCAAAAATTTGATTGGTTTTAATGGGTAATGCATATAACTAATATAAATAATTTGTATGGTTCAACAAACTTCAAAATGACTAACACTATAATCAACCTATTAAGTGCTGATAAATTAACTGGTGATAACTACACAAGTTGGAAAAACACAATCAATACTATGCTAATCATCGATGACCTGAAGTTTGTCCTGCTTGAGGAGTGTTCTCAAGCCCCACTTCAAAATGCAGCTCGAAATGTTCAGGATGCATACGAGAGATGGATAAAGGCAAACAAGAAGGCCTAAATGTTGTCTGAAGTTTTAGTAAAGAAGCATGAATCCATGGTCACCGCATACGGAATATGGATTCACTGCGAGAGTCGTTTGGATAGTCGTTCTCATAACTCAAACTTGACGCTTTGAAGTTCATCTTCAATTCCCATATGAAGGAGGGAACATCTGTTAAAGAACAAATTTTTAACATGATGGTCCACTTTAATGTGGCCGAAATGAACGGGGCCGTCATCAATGAGGCCAGTCAGGTTAGCTTTATTTTGGAAACTCTGCTAGAGAGTTTCCTTCAGTTCTGTAGTAATGCTGTTATGAATAAGCTAGAGACAACCTGATCACCCTCTTCAATGAGGTACAGACTTACCAATCCTTGATAAAAGTCAAGGAATAGAAGGGAGAGTCAAATGTTGCCACTTCCTCCAAGAAGTTCTATAGAGGTTCGATCTCTGAGACAAAATCTATGCCTTTTTCATATGGCTTTAAAAAGAAGAAGAAGAGAGGTAAGAGGAATAAAGCTAACCATACTGCGAACTAGAGGGGCAAGAAGGCCAAGGTTGAAAAGGAAAATGTTTCCACTGAAACAAGAAGGGATATTGGAAATGGAACTGTCCTAAGTATTTGGCAAAGAAAAAGAAGGTCAAACAAGGTAAATATGATTTGCTAGTTTTGGAAACATGTATAGTGGAGAATGATGATTTGTCTGGATAATTGATTTAAGGGAAACTGATCATGTTTGTTCTTCATTTCATAAAATTAGTTCTTGACAACAGCTCAGGACTGGTGAGATGATGATGCGGGATGGAACTAGGAAACTCGTCTCAGCAATAACAGTGGGAGGCGTTAGATTACTTTTATAGAAGTCTTGTTTGTTATTGAACAATGTTTATGTAGTTCGTGGTTTGAAGTGGAACTTTATTTCTATAAAGTATTTGCTTGAACAACATTATTCTCTTAATTTCAATGTAGATAAAGTATTTATTTACAAGAATGATGTTCACATTTGTTCCACAAAGTTAAAAAGTAATATGTATATGCTAAGGCTGTTAGCAATAAGACGCTTCTAAATATTGAAATGTTTATATCACACCCACCGCCCCCCAAAGTACTCTCTTAATCCAGAAGGGAATGTAACAGCAGTACTTACCAACCCTTTTGTGGCACCTATTACTAGATAGCCTCCTTAACCTGCTTCTCTTAAGAAACCTTGACTCCCATATATAACATTCAGTAAACTAGGAAAAACTTAAAAACAACCTCAGAATACCAGGGTCTAACACAAACATAAAAGCATCATAATAACAGTTACAAAGTTTAGTGGGTCCCTAGCATGAACAACATATATGTATAGATATAGACAGAATAAACACATAGAACGTCACTTTAGTCTTTGAGCTAGTTTTGAGTTCTTGAGTGGCAGAGCAATAGGGCAGCTAGCCTTTGGAGAGATGACCACTACTTGGGGGAAAAGAAAAACATTTGAAAGAATGAGCTACTAGCCCAATGAATGACTGATAAAACTTAATCATCATGCTCAAAACTAAAAAACTGCCAAGCAAACTCATACTTAAAACTTTTAAATATAGAATTTCTAGAAACATTAAAACATCATAACTCCTCTTAAACATTGTTGAGAGAAATCTCTTTTGCTCAATCCCTCAATCTTAGGTACTGCACATGGTAATAACTAAGTACCATCATACCTTGGTACTATGGCCCAAATACCTTCTCAATCTCATTGTCCTTCAGTATTGGGTTCATCATAATCATCATAAAAACCTACTCATTAAAACATGTATAAAAGCATAGTAGCATGAAACATATGCTTGAACATCCTTATCATATAGTCGTGAACTTCTAACGCATGCTAGTGATGACATGCAGAAATGCATGTCATCTTAGGCCTTTTACTTAGAATTATAAAGGTTGTTATGAAGAATGTGCGGCAATTGTGCTAGGAATTCATGAGAAATGAGCTTGCGTCGATCAACATTAAAGAATCTCGGCTAACCCATTATTATGCGTTATTATGCGTTCAATGTTCTATTTTTGTAGTTAATGCAGGAAATGGACGTAAACGCGGAAACCAGACCACCGCATAGACACTGCATGTGGAAAAACTCTCCATCCCAAAGGCGAACGTGTCGATCAATGCATGGATGTTGCGGTAATCAGCCATATGCGTCCATTGCATGGGATTTGCGCTCGTTAAGCGATTTCGGTCATCGTGTAGAGTTGCGGTATTAAGCAAATGCGGTCACTGAATGATTGCGGCTATGCAATAACGCATGATAAAGGGATCAACACAAGGTTGGTGGAATGAATGCATCAACGCATCTACCTTGGGAAAATCAAAAGATGATGTTGACATTTCACCTACCACGCTGTTAGCGGCAGAGGTTCAGAAAAGGACTAACGTGCCGAATGTCAGACTCAGAGCAGGCCATTAATGCGGTCGGTGATCCAAGCTCTATAAATAGAAGCCGATGAGCAGAAATTCAAGTTATCCAAGGTTTTCGCTTGAGGTCGCCTATGGCAGATCCTTGTGATCCAGAAAAAATGCGTGAGAAGACACTTGGGAGTTCTTCACCTCGTTCATCCATTCCAAGTGACGACCAAAGCCTTCGACTGGAGCTAGATCTCGGGAGAGTCAGCTCCACCACCCATCCATGGCACCACCGACAGCCTTGACACACATCCGTTGGAAGCAAGTCTTTACTTCCAGCTGGTCATTTCATTTTCCTTTCTTTTCTTATATTGTATTGTATGACATTTTGTGATTAAGGAATTAATACAATTTGTTTTCAATGCATTTCTCTATTTCCTTCGACTCCATCTCCATCTTCTTTACTTAGCATCTTTAAATTCATTGCATCACTTAGTGAGATTGCTTGAGTATCGCATACTTAGTCATGTGGATTAGGGATATGAAGCATGTAGCAAACCACCGAGAGGTGTGCGTTGTGCGAGTATGTGAGAAAACCTTATTTGCTTAGTGTGAAGCTGTGGCAATGCCTATCTATAGGCTAACACATTACTTGTCTATGAGTAAAGTCAACAACAACCAACTACCCGGGAGGGTAAGTGGTTGGTCACATTAAGCAATGTAAGTCATTGTTCACTAAGGATAGGAACAATCTTAGGTTAGCAAAGTTCATGTGGTTACCTTGTTCTATAAGCGCTTCATTCATCATTTAGGCTTGGGAGAGTAGTCTAAAACTCAAATCTAAGACTCGGGAGAGCGGATTGGAACGCATAGGCAAGAATGGGGATCTTAGAGATAAGCTCTGTTTGCTTTCATATAGCATATGCACTCTACGGATGGGATATTGCATGCTCCAGGAAGTAGGATATGGTGGTTGTATGCGGTCATCTCGACACTTATGCATACCCACCGCATACGTCCTAGATTTAGGCTTTTAGTGTGTGTAGCATGATCGCATGACTTGCGTTGACTAAGGTTGCCCTTGCGGTCACTCTTAAGTATTGCAATGAGAACATCTCTACATTTTATCTATCTTTCCCATTCATTTGTTTAATGTCAAAAGTTGTCATGTATCTACATCTCCTGCATATTCTCATTGCGTTGTCTGTTAGTTAGGAGTAGGAGTAGGGTTGGTTTAGCAACCCCTCCATCATTCTTTTATTTAAACCGCCGCATGCACATTACCACATTCATTTTGCTACAAGTCCCTGAGTTCGACCTCGGATCACCCGAGAAACTTGCGTTCGCGTTATACTTGGCGTGAGCGCAAGAAAACTTGTGACAGGACGCATGGTCATCGCATACATTTGTTAACACATAGTCAGTCCAACGCATGACCATTGACGCATGACTATCAACGCATATCTTAAGAACATGCATCGCATATCGCGTCAAGGGATTTTAGTTGTCGAATATTTGGCGTCTAATTTCCTGTCATTAGCTAGTAACATGAAGTATATAAATACTTGAACATGCTTTCATAACTTCTTTAAACTAAGTCGCACATTAATAAGCACCTTAACAACCAGTTTGCTTGGAGTTGCCTTAAACATTATTATAAATAGAGCTAGCATGAGTCTGAACTTTTAAGTAAAACATGAGTTTACTAAATATTGGAAAAACACTTAGTTTTGTCACTCACAACCTTGGGTGTCCTTCCTAGGGTTGATAAGCCTTCCCTATCAGTGTTAACCCTGTGGAAATGGTAAATATATTTGGTCAATGCTATTAGTCCCCTCGTGTACTTGAGGTCACTTACGAATGCCTGGTGTACTTGAGGTCGTGAATTCGAGGCAAACGTGGAGCAATTGTAGTTTTTTTTTTAAAATGTTTTTGAGTTTATATGTGATTCATTTATTTTTTAATTAATTAAATTAATATAATGTTATATTACTTTAATTAATTCTTAGGAGTGTCAATTTTTTGTCCAATTTTGCTGTTTAATTAATTTTACATGTGATTATGATTAATTTTATATATAGCATAATGTATGCAATATAGTTTAAAATCCCATCATAGGATAAACATTTTATCATGCATCATATTTAATATAACTATTATAATTATATAGTTGCAAGATTCATACTAAGCATGCTTATGCATCATATTGAATAAAAATGTTAGATTATATTTTGCAAAAGAGGTTTGAGGTAAAACTTGCACGCATACTAATTTGAGAAATGTTTCCTAAGGCAAAGTCCTAAGTTTTAAATACTAGAGACTTATCATAACAAATCTAGGTATTGATTAGCAAAAGTATCATTATTGAGATCATACGACAGAATGCATCAAAGCAAGGAGAAATACTAAGAAAGCAGTAAATATAAACAAGAAACTAGCGCAAGGAAAAGACATAAGCAAAATGGATTGAACTGGATAATTCATTCACTGCGATTAATTAACATGAAACGATCAATGTGTACCAAATATTGAATGAAATAACGACGGAGGGATAATTTCTTCCTTTGCAAACTGTAGAGGCTATTTGAGATGCTACGGAATATCTGGTCCTACAAGGAGCTAAGCAAGAACTTCTTGAATGCATTGGTGTGAAGTGAAACTCCTCATGCTACCTTTATGTCTGATGCCAAATGAAGTTCCTCGTTAAGACCTGTTGGCTTTGAACTTGTTGAGATTGGCATTGAACAAACTCTTGTAGCTCGACTTGTTGCTGCACGAGCTCTCGTTGTTGTCACAAAAGTGTGTCTTTTTTGTGCGACAACTTGTCAAGACTCCCCAATATTGGTTCTCGGAGGTCTTCATGCAAGAACTTGCACAAGTCATCAAAGTCCACATCAACTGATTCATCTTCGGACGTATGAGGAATGTTGCATTGAGTTTTTTCTTCAATGCGTGGTGAATGCTTACTACCCTCACCATTCACCAATGCTTGATCCTTCCTCCATTTGAAAAGTGGTAGGAGGATGAAGGCTTGGTTCATTAGTAGTAGGCGGTGGCAGAAGGAAGTCTGCGATCACGGGCTCCTCAGAAATTAGAGCCTTGACTTTGTTTTCATCTGCCAGTGGCGGTGAAATTTGCTCGCTTGGATTAAGCGGTAAGGGAAGGAGGAAAGATTCATCTTAAAGGATTGGAGGATGTTCATTCAAATAAAAAGGCAGCCTTAGAGACTCCTTTATCACTTACTCTTGAGGCGGAGAAATGATCTCAACCTCAGATTTGGTGTGGTGCAATGAAGAAGTCTACTGCCTAGGCTGCAGTGAGGGTGATTTCTCTTCTTTGTTTTCTTTTTCTGTCAAGTTGAGGCGAGGGAGGGCAATCTTTCTTTATCATTAGCCTGAGGTGGTGCGATCAATTTCCCTTCTTCAATCGGCGAAAAAGGTGCGCTAAGTAATTCTTCTACTTTAGAGTTTGGCGCGATTTGTTCAAGAGGCTACGCTGAAGGTATTATTTGCGATTGAGAAGGCCGCTCTTTAGTCTTTTCTTGCTTAACCACCTCAAGTTGAAACGGTGAATCCTTCAACAATCGTTGGAGATTTTTGTGAAGACTGCCCTAATAGGCACTTCTTCTTCATCTTTAAAAGCCCTTTGGGCAGTGCATAGCCTTGTTAGAAGAAAGGGAAAGAATAATTGCCCCTTAGGCTTGAAAAATATAGCTCGCATTTGGGCTTCGATAATGCGCCCGACATCCATAGGGATGCATCGCATGATGTAATATATCACCATTACTTGATATTTTGATATAAAGTTGTCGTTCATGGTTAGGAGCAACTTTTTTTTTGACAAAATAAAGCCACACATTTGCCTCTGAATTTAGGCTATGCGACGATAGTGTCCTGATCCCCTTAGTGAAGGTGATCCACTTCAGCCCTGGCTTGGCTAACTCTTAATGTATCTTTCATCTCATCACTTGTTGGCTCTTCAATTATTCAGTTTCCTTTAGCTTTAGGGTCGGTTTGCAAGTTGAACACCGTGTTTATCCTTGTTGAAACCAACTTTCTCATTGCCTACTTAAGCGACGTATTTGCTGGGGTGTGGGGTCCTTTCATAGAATGCATGGACCACACTTAGTTTGAGCTTTTGAGATCCCTCGCAAAAGTCCCACCACCTCAAGATGCTGATGACATTCATTATGAATGCAAGTAGTGGTGCGGTCTCAGGGAAAAACTCCATCTTCAGCATCAATGGTGATCGCCTTTTTCTTTCTCCACCTCAACCTCCACTTTATCTTTTTCTTTTTCTTTTCTCTTTTCTTCAGGGCCAACAGAAGCCTTAATCCCTTCTCCTTTTTCTTTTCTCTTTCTCAATGTAGCCTTTCTACTCGCCGCTGACTTTCACTTTTCTTGGGCTGCGCTTTCCTTCTTGCAGCCTCTTTCTTTCTTTTCTCCTCTGCTACCATGTTTCTTTTCTCTTTTCTGATTTCCTTAACTTAGTAGCTCCCACTGCACAAGCTGAAATGGCGTCTCTCGTTTCAACATTGAGCGTCAATTTCACCCTCTTCTACATGCTGAAATGAATTAATTTCCTATAAAGAAGAACAAACATGATTAGTAGCCCTTGAATCAAGTATTCAGGCATCATGGTCATTTTTCATTAAACAAGTTTTCAGGATAGTGTTAGCTCTAAAAAAGAGCTATTATTCTTAGCTTAATTTAGGCTCGTTAATGGATTTTATGTGTTTATTGTCATATTTTGTAGGTATCATACACTGAGGAGGTATAACCAAGAAATCGGAGTCAAACGGGATTGATTTGAAGCAATTTGAAGGTGATTTGAGTAGCCAGGCTTCAAAATAGTAAAGATTACGAAACTACCACTGCACTGTCATAGCGTTGCAATGCTCTACCCTGATGCTCTAACGTAGAATGTGTAGTGTTGCAACACTCCAAAGTTGTGCAACGCCTTTCAGCGTTGCGACAATGCGATCTTTCCTATAAATACTCCCCTTCGTCTTTAGGTCAAAATATGCCGAATTTTGGAGGCCAAATCGATGGAGGCCGAAGTAAAACTCGTTCCTTTGTCCATCCCCTTCAATTTTCCATATCTTTAGGGTAGTTTTGCTTTTTATTTTGGGTTGTAATCAATGGAACTGTTGTGTATCTCAGATTTGTCTATGAATTGAGAGGTAATCTCTATCTAGTTTCTTTAAGCAAGAGCGCTGTGTTTAATTTTTTGAAGGTTTCTTAATTAATTTAATTTTTTGAAGGTTTCTTAATTAATTTAATTTCAATCTTGTGAATTCTTTGGTTGGATTTGTTTTAATCTTAACGGAGTTTTGATAAATTCTTCTAACAAATTAATTTGTTGAAATTCTTGTTTGCAAAATCATTCTAGCCTATGCATCATTGATTTAGTTGTAAGTATTAGGATCTCATGTTTAGGGTCTAGATTTTTTCTGGCCAAACTCATGGTTGCCCTAGTATAATCTTTCTAAATAAATCATGCTACAAGATATGGCTTTTCGACTGTGAAAGAACAACTAGTAAATCATATTTACCTTTCTTCTCTTTCTTCTTATCAGCAAGGTACTGAAGAAACTCTAAATCTAGAGAACTAGTGAGTGGAAACAGATCGTTCCAAACCCCATTGTGGAAGAACACATACATTTACAATCAAACAAAAACAATTATGCATTAAAGACTAAATTACAACATGCTTTGAAAATAAATACAAAGGATCGAGTAAATGATACCTTTGAAGAACCCTTTCTTCATGTATCCCTCGATCGATCAGCAATGCGTCTAAGAGCATGAAATCCTCAATCACCACCGAGTACAACTTAATCCTCAATCCTCAAACAAAATTGAACACCACCACTCGATTACCATGGTATTCTCAGTGTGAGAATCCAGGAGTTTTGAGCTATGTATGGATTTTGATAGAGGGAAGGAGGAATGGAAGAGAAAGAACGACCGAGCAATAAATAGAGGAATTGTGTAGAAGATATCAGTCTATCGCATAGACTTGTTCCTTGATCGTGTAGTAAAAATGTCACTATTGTATAGTGAACTCGATACTACCATTTACTCTTTCGACAAGCTATCTGATAACTTACTCCTTTTTGCGTGTGTCTTGTAGAATGAAAATGAAAAACTATTTTTCAACTTTACCCCACCGGTTGCCATAAACTTTCTAAAACCATTTACTAAGGTGGTTATTGGAGAAAAACGAAAATCAATTAGCTCATAATTAATTTATTATAAATAAATATAATAACTAATTTATCATATTATATTTATAACCTATAGTTTTAATATTACATCATATGCAACATATAAACCAGTTCTTTTTCTCCTTTATGGCATTTAATATAAATCATATTTTTATTAATTCTTCCAATCAAGTAATGTATCAAATACATTATATCAATTATATCACATATAATAGAGTTAATTTAATTATATCATATATAATCAAATTCCCTTTTGTTAATTTGAACACTTCAAACTAACCCAAAAACTGATTCTCAATATGAATCCATTGAGCTACCAAAGGAACCTTATAAACCTGTAGCTTGAAGCTCCAACAGTACGTGAATAACTGACTAAACTCTTTAATCACGATATCCATTATCCGTTAACTACTGGGCACTCCACTAAAGACCGATAGATGCACTCTTTGCACTATAGATATATTTTTGTGTCCATTGGATATAACCATTCAACAGTACGATGACTCTTCACAAATCGCTTGTAAGTACAGCTGGGCCAAATTGTCATTTTGCCCTTGTAGTTACATCTAACACCTTAAGTACCACTAATTCCTCTAATGAACAATATATCATAGTCCCACTATGACTAAACCCTTATCGAGCCAAGAGAAGGTGTGGTGCCACATTGTTCAAGTCCTGGGATTAGTTCTTAAGGGAACAATTTATCTACTTACCCCTGCTTCAGGGAAGGAGAAAATTTCGTATTGTTTAGTTGAGTTTCCAGCTCCCCAATCAGACGAATCCTCAAAATGGTAAGTTTGAGTCAGCGATCTGGCCACTCGCACCCATGCAAATCAAAGAACCGCCCTTATAGGCAGGAGTTCCCAACTCACTCAGGATTAAGGTCATGTTACCTATGGTCATCCTAGTGAAATGAAAGTCTCTGTCATGAACGACGTTATATAAAGAGACTAAACATTTTGTGGTCCGGTCTTATACAAACTCCTTTATATAGAGCATCCCCACTCGCATGTCTAATGCACGAATGATCAGGATCAGACCATTTGTAGCACTTTACAACATTTGTAACACTTACAAAGTGGGCCACACTCGTACTGTCACCAGGATAAGGTTTCCCTCCTTTATCCATATACTACAGACCATTTAGGTTATCACTTAAAGCATGATCCACTTGTATGTCTCCACATACATGCTTAAGTTACAACGATAACCATGGATATTATTTTATTGGTTTGTGGTTAATGCAACTAAAATATCTCACATTTCATAGTCTGAAGTGAATAAAATATCTCATATTATATATCACAAAATTATTTGTTCATACATGTGTTTACAAACTACAGAACCCTATGAGATTGAGAACATCAACCTCAACAGGTACTTGAGGCAATTGCTTTATCAATGACCATCTACATTACAGTGGAAGCATTTGCCCTTTTCAGCCTTAGCTTTGCCCTTGCCTTTACCAGTAGTGGAAGCGTTCCTCTTCCCTTCTTTCTTTTTCTTGATATTCTTAGTACCAGAAGTTGAAGGAACAGACTTAGTTCCAGAGGATGAACCCTTATAGAACCTTTTGGAATGGGCAACATTTGTCTCTTCTACTATTGGTCCCTTATCTTTCATAAGAGACTGAAACATCTATAATTTGTTCGAAAGGGTAGTCAAATTGTACTGTATTTTATTCATTACCGCATTGCTGTGGAACAAAAGAAAACTTTTCGAAAGAGATTCCAGAATAAAGGACACCTAACTCTGCTTGTCTATGACTGCACCATTCATTACGGTGACATCGAAATGGACCATCAGGTTAATAACATGTTCTCTCATTGATTGGCTCTCTTTTATGCGCACATTATAAATGTACTTGAGGATCTCGTGACGGGTCTGAGCAGACAATTGTCCAAACATCTGTTGGAGGGACTCCAAGATCTGACGTGCAGTCGTCATAGTCTTATGATAGTAAGAACAATATACAGACTTGCCAAGATGTGGACTCGGGCCTTATCATTGGCCTTCGTTCAACGATCATAAGCATCCTTCAACGCTTGAGAATGAATTTCGAGCAGGGACTGGAGGACATTCCTCCGTTAAGACAAACCATAGATCATCAACAACTAGAATTGTATTCAGGTTAGATTTTCACGTCATATAGTTTTCACCGGTTAATTTCTCATTTTTAAGCAAAGATATAATTGTGGAAGACATGCTGAAACAATCTTTGTCATACCCATTACATAATCATCCAATCACTATATCAAAAACACATGTAATCATAGAACCCTAATTAAACTATAGATTTCAGGTTTTGCAACGATACTTCAGAGGTTTAGAGCAACAACAACCGAAGGGTGATCAACCATTCCTCTTCTGAATTGAGAAAATCTCAGCCAACCACTAAGACTAGAATAACTCTTATTCCTCTAGTTTTTAGCTACTTTCAGTCAAGGATTCATTAATTGACTTAACTCCTCCCGTAAGTGTGACCCTCCCATTTTCGGATCCCAGAGGTATGCTTCAAGAGGCTACTGAAAGGAAAGACAACTATTGAAGATTAACCTATGAAACCCTATCCATTGCTGGAGTTTGCGTTGTTCTAACCATTATGATGAGGCCCTCTGAAGGGATGGTCGCTCTAGGACAACACTCATGTGAACCATAAGAATCTCATGGTGCAACCTAATGGTAGAGACCGTGGGATACGTTGACACGTGTCCCTCTCCCACTTACTATGAATACTTTCCCTATTCACCTTGTTATTGACCCATGCAAACACTCTTCGAATGGAAGCCACTCCCAAGGCGACACAAAGCTGAGCATGGATCTCATAGTGTGAACTCTTGGAAATGGGAGCTGAAATTTGATATATCATATATACCAACTTCCTCTCACTAAAGTATTCTAATCTTTTATCAGGATTTTATTATACTTGTTAAAACTCCAACTAATGAATTTTTCTAAGTCCTTTACATTTGCTCAATATAAAATTTATATTAAATGGTTTAACAATACTTGATTTCATATATTAAACTCTTTTAATAAAATCAATCATTTATTGTATACTTATAAAATATTTGCCCAATTCACCTTCCAAGTCGGTCCCCAGGTGGAGGAGTTTTGTTTCCGTCAGCTTAAATACCCCCTCTAGACAGAACCTTTCTAGACAAAGGTCCCTTATGGGCAATTATTTTATAAATTTAATCTCTTATTGAAATTCATTTTAATCCTATTAAAAAAAATTAAAAAGATTAACCTATTCCTAATCCCATTAGAAATATCATAAGTCAATTTTTAACCATTTAAAATAAACTTGACCTATGTTTGCATGCAATCAAGATTATAGATTTTAATCAATTTCATTGATACTATAACTCTTTATAAATTAATGAATTATTAAATCTATAAACACATCAAGCATTCACATACATCATTCCACTATTTATTAGAATAATTTTAATATATAGTATGATGCATGGACATGGTTAGGCTAATCATACATCACTAACGTAACTCTTAAATTATGATGCATGAGCATGCTAATTTAATCATGCATCTATAAAACATAACTCTTTATATTTAATCATGATGCATGCACATGTTTATCCTAAGGTGGGTATTTTTGAATCTATATGACATACAATATGTAATATGAATTCAAAAGATAATTTAAGACATACATCCAATGCATAATTAAATTAAACAGCAAAAATTGGGCCGATTTTGGCACCCTAATGCAAAAATTAATGAGTAAATTAATATAACTATTATATTAATTTAATTAATTAATATAAAATAAAAATACATAAAAGCAAAATTAGGTAAAAAAATGTAGCAGCCAAATGATTTCTCTCGCGTGCCCAACTACTTTGTCCATCTTCAGAGCATTGCAACGCTGCAACTGCTGCCCAATGCCTCTGGATGCTGCTATCATAGTTGCAGTAATTGTCCTCGTTTTCGGCTCTGAACTTGCCCTGAACACTTCCGTTTGATCCTAATCTCTTCAGCAACTATTGCTCTATCGATGGACATAGACTTACAGACTCGAATCAAGAATTAAAATGCCAAATATAAAACGGACCCTTACAATTTAATCAAATTAAAAGGTAATCTAGTGCCAAGATAAAAAAACATTCAATTTTGCAAACCAACCATTCAAACATTCGATAATGTAGAATATGAAAACCCACCTCTAAACAATTTTGTTTTGAGATAAAATACAAAGAATGAAGATGCAAGGGATTGTCTCTGAGAGCAATTAAAGGGATCGAATCTCACAGCAGAAGCGTTTCTTGTGTGAGATCACCTTGCATCCTGCAATTCAATTTTTACAATAAACAAAATTGTTGTACTAAATAGAATGAATAAACACATAAACTAGCATGCTATTGGGGAAAAGGGTTAGAACGATTCTTTTCTTTGTAGATTCCCAAGTGCCACAAACAATCCTTATTCACATATTCAATTGATTAGTCCAATTAAATAACACTTATTTAATTTTGATTTGCACAATAATTAAATAACTGCTTATATATCAAACCCAATTTAATGTATACATTTATTATCATATACATCCCATGTATATGTGTAAACCTTCCCTATTAATTAATTATTTTTTAATCTAATTCACTTGAGTTAATTAATTTAAATATTATTCAAATATTACTTTCCAATTTGATTATAAATCATATCCATAATTAATTATATATTAATCACATTAATATATAGTTTCCTCAAATTAATTTGAACAATTCAAATTATCCTTCTCAAGTATCCTCTAGTGAGCTAATGATGTGTCACACCCCGCCCCTAGGCCACCTTCTTAGCCTGGGAGAGGGATGCGACTGCAACAGTTATCAACCCTTAGGTTGACACTTACTGCCTAATGATTCTTGCGGAATAACTCTGAAACCATACTATAACTTATACACAGCGGAATGATTAAGTCAAGGAGATAAACTATAACGGATTAAATAAGCCCATCTTTTATTACGACAGTGATATAACGTTTATACAACTTAAGGACTTAACAACAAAGTTTACAACGAAAACCATAAAAACCCTCCAGAAGTGTAATTGGGGCACATGGCAGACCTTGACCTTAGCAGCACCTTGGAACTCCTCATCTTCCGCTACCTGGTGGGGGGGGGGGGGGGGGATTAAGAAAACATTTTGAAGAGTGTGAGCTACTAAACCCAGTGAGTGGTTCTTTTAACTCATGCACAGTCAAAGATATAATCATGCAACCAGTAATCTTTATCCCAAAAGCTACACGTAGCATGCATATTATATCATCAATCAATACAATCATCTATGGAAACCTTCCTATGACCCCAATTCCCGCCAATGTGCACATCGACCATTTTATTTATCCCGCTAGTCATGCTTAGGTATTTGACCATATTTCCCGCCGATCGTCATCGACTATTATTTCCCGCCGACCGAAGCCGACCATTTTTCCCCGCCAAGCACCTTTTGTTAAGCATGCTAACTACATCTCGGGCATAATCGCAATTTCCATAGTCACACACAAATAATATCATGGCAACATCATATTACCAAAGCATGTAATTTGCATCTACAGATGCATATATTACAATATAAGAGTATAAAGCTAAGTGAATACTCATAATATGCATTTATTATCAAATCAACCTAACACTCACGATATATCAAAACTATAACGCTATAACACTCACACTATGTGTTAATTATCAAAGCTATAACACTCACCTTAATTGCTTAGGAGCCTTTCTAATAGTCCCCTTTTCTACCTCGGGCTCCTTTTTTACCCCTAGAATCTAGATCCAACTTACAGCTCAGATTACTCATAGTTCTAAACCTTATTTTGAGATACTTCCTTCTACAAAACTATTATAAAACGTCTCAACAAGCTTACCATAAAATATTAGCTCATAAAGCTTCATGGTTTAGCCGGAATCATCCAAATATCAAGACTGGCTCAGCTTACCCGATAGCTCGACCCCTCTGTTTTTTTCTCATTCTCCAGCCCAATTCCTTAGAGCTTCTTCTCCGGCAGCCTCATAATCAAAACTATACTCTCTTATCTTTCAGATGGCTTTGAAATTACATCAAACGCTTGAGTAGATTAGGAGATCTCCTCATCTCAAGTTGATGCATTCTCCTCCACCCTCACTGTCCAATGCACTCTACTCTCCCCCTCTTTTTACAAATTTTATGATTTGTGATTTGAAAATGAAATCCCAAAGGCTCTATTTATAGGCGTCCAAACCTCCTATGGTGTTGACACCACCTACTTGGCTGCATGGCCAAATGTTTAATCCTCCCTTTATCAACGTAAGCTGACTTCACCTTGGTTCAATGTGTTCTTCCCAAACGCATCCAACACAATTTTTTAGGGTTCAAGAATTTCTCTTAGTCGGACACCTAAATTTTAATTGACATTTTTCCTTACATCTTCAAGCTTTGTTTGTATTCAATTTAGGGTTTTCAATGCATAATTTATAAGATCGTGGCCAAATTCAACGCATAAATGCCCGGCCATTCGATGCACAGGCAGTTTCCTTCGATCACGTGGTCGTGACGTTCGAATGAGGCATTCAGGCTGCTCTCGCTCTCCCACTTTCTCGCTCACAATCCCGCTCTCTCCACTCTCGCTCTTTCCAACTTTCTCGCTCAAGCTCTCGCTCTCTCCAACTTCCTCGCTCAAACTCTCGCTCTTCTCCAATCTCGCTCTCTCTCCCATTCTCTCGCTCAAATCAATCTCGCTCTCTCCCATTCTCTCGCTGCCTCCACTCTCGTTGGTGTCACTCTCTCCACTCTCATTTTGTCCAATCTCGTTAGCTATGGTGAATATGGTTTATCTCCGTGCAACTTCCACACGAATTTTTCCAAATAATTTTCTATATTTTCCTCAGTTCTTCAATCCTTTCTTCACTTTTCAGGATTTAAATCTTCAAGGTTTTCTCTTCTTTTTATCTTTTTAGGGTCTTCTCTACTCGTACTCCAGGATCAAATATGGTTATCGTAACTATAATACCTACCCATTATAGTTTACATTCACTCTTACTAATTGTTGATCCATAGAAGGTGACAATTATAAACCACGAGTTTTAGGATAAAACCCAACATCAAGATTATCCTCATCGCAAAAAGGAAAAATCAAAGTTAGAACAGCCATCACAGGACCGCACAAGGAGAAGGTCCGTTCCAACAGTCCTGAGTTGGGAATGTGTCCAATGCAATCATGTGTTAGTGACCTTGTTGGTGTCAGCGAGGCAAGAAGAAGGGATGAATGATAAATGTTCGAGGAAATTTTGTAGACAATACGACCACTGGAAAGCTTAGACAAAAACAGAGTGGTTAACTAGCCAAGCAAGGAGATGGTTGGGCAAAGAAAGGAAATTTCACCGAAAGGGTTTGTCTCTATGGTGGGTGGTCCTGAAGCGTTGGCATCCCACATACCAAGCCCTGTTAGTGCTAAGCATGTGCCCCTAGTGAAGTTGTTTGCTGCATTCGAAAATAAACAGACAACAAAGAAGAAGAATGCCAAAGAAAAGAAAGTGGTTGTTGTTGGGTTTTATCCCCTAAAACTCGTAGATATTAAATGTTGTTAATTGACCGTCATTAATAAAGAGTTATAGATGTTAAATCAATAAATGTTATTATTTGTATTGTTGTCTATTTTGTCTAAATAATCCTAAATCCAAGAAACTAACATCTAAGGTTGCTTTATGAGTCTTGAACTGTATTTGGAGACATACAGGGATCAATGTTCAAGATACAGCCTAAAGGGTCTATAGTATAGGAATAAGGTTGGGTACCTTATCCTAGTAACACTATACATATGGCCCACTTTGTATTTGATACAAATGTAATGATCCACTAGATGTAACACCGTTGACTAGTTATGTTGACAAGTGGGGGTATCCTATGTAATGAGTTTGCATAAGACTGGACTGCGAAATAGTAACCACTAGATGTAACACCGTTGACTAGTTACGTTTCTATTTCAATAGGATGACCTACGCGACTTAGCCTTAATCTTGAGTATATTATGAACTCTTGTGCACAAGGGATTGTCCTTTGATTTGCATGGGCGAGGGGCCAGATCGTCGACCCAATATGCCTACAATTTTGGGGACAAAACCGAGTGAGGAGTTGGGAACATAATAATACAAGATGGAATTCACTCCTTCCCTCCTTAAGGGTAAATAGATGAGTGTTCCCGTAAGTGGTATCTCTGGGACTTGAGCAAAGAGCCTTACCCTCTCGTTGCCTAAGAGGGGTTTTTGTTTTTTGGTTGGACCAAGTTGTTCATTAGAGGAGCACTAGTACTTAAGGAGCTAGAGGTAACCCAAGGGTAAAACAATAATTTGACCCAGTTGGAGTTATGAATGCTCGTGAAGGACTAACTTGCTGGTATTGGTCTATATCCATGGATATAGAAATATATGTAGTGAGAAGAGTGCAACTGTGGGTCTTTAGTAGAATGTACCCATAGTTAACGAATATTGATTAACTTGGTTAATGAGTTTAACCAATTAATCTCATATCGTTGGAGCTTCTGATCTACATGCCTACCAGGTCCCCTCGTGTGAAACCCGGATCTCCATTTTCCTACTTAAGTAAGTGATTAAGGGGTTAATTAGGAGAAAGATAAATCCTATGTTATGTAAATAATCTAATAATTTTTCTGTGAATCAATAAAGATATTATTGAAGTTTGATTCAATAAAGTAGTTACTGAATATATGAATTGCTCATTCCATTTTAGAAATAAATACAATAAACTTAAGATCCATGGCTATTACATGAGTACTTGAACTTTATATGGAGACATAAGAGTGGACCAGGTTCAAGTAAATAGCCAAAATTATCTATAGTATATGAATAAGATTGGATACCTTATTCTAGTAACACTATCGGGTGTGGTCCACTTTATAGATGTTACAAATATTGTAAAGTGCTACAAACGAAGTGATAATTCGTTCATGTGGAGACATGAGGACTAGGGACATCCTATGTAAAGAGTTTTCATATCAGACCAAGAAATAAGTCACTCTTACTTTATAACACTGTTTATTGGTTAAGACTAACTATTTCAAAGTGATGACCTAGGTAACTTAACCTTAATCTTGAGCAAACTATGAACTCCTGTTTATTCAGAATTATCCTTATATTTGCATGGGTGAGGGTTAGCTCAACAGTGCTGGCTCAATAAGCCTCCCATTTCAGGGGTAAGACCGGGTAGATAGTTGGAGACATAGGGTGCAAGATGGAATGCACTCCTACCCGCTTTTAGGGATAGTAGAGAGGTTGTTCCCTTAAGTGTTGACTCCGAGTCTTGAACAAGAGGCTCTACCCTCTGATTGGCCCGAGAGGGACTCAATTTGTTGATGGATCACAAAGCCAATTATTCATTAGAGGATCAGTGGGACTTAAGGAACAAGAGGTAATCTCGTGGGTACAACAATAATTGACCCAACCGTTATTACGAACAACCTATGAAGGGTTAACTTTCTAATTATGGTTATATCGATCAAACAAATATATCTATAATGAGGGGTGTGCAACTACTGGGCTTTAATGGAGTGACCCGGTAGTAACAAATGGTGATTAATTAGGATAAAGAGTTTAGCCAGTTAATCTCGGATCGTTGAAACGTTCAAATTCAAGTTAAGGAAATTAGTAATTATATACGATATAATTATACATTTAATTACCGAATTAAACCAAAATGGAGAATCAGATAATATTTAAATATGATTTAAATATTAATTTCATGAATAGAGATTCATGATTGAGGAATTGGTGGTTAATTAATTAAATAAAGTGTCAATTGATATTAATTAAAGAATTAATATCTTAAATTTATTTTGAAAATTAATTTTAAAAAATAAAAAGAAAATGGAATTTTCAACATTAATGGGAAATCCCATTTAGTGGGGTTTTCCAATTCTTGGCATTTTGACTCATCTTCCACTCAATTTCCACTCAAATTGATCAAGTAGGAGCTATCTTGTTCAAAGGAAATCTGATTGCATGAATCTCTTGAATAAAACTCAGAAGATTGAGCTTAGAAATAGGCATGCAAGGTGAATTTGGGAGTTGAGATAAACTAAAGAAGGGTTCTTGTTTTCTTGTTTTTCTCAACAACTTTCATCTTGTTTCCTAAAATTCCCTACAAATTCTTACTCATTTTGAGTCCCACTCAATCTAAGGTCCTAGAGGATAGTAGGGAAGATCCTTTGGTAGTTCACAAGCTTTTGGAGTCGTAATTGAAGTTGATTTTGTGGAATTAAAGGAGTTCATCAAAGGTATTTATGAAACCCTCTTAGTATTCTATGAACATGCTGAATTTGTTTCTAAAATTGATGAATTAAAGTGCTTAATGTTTTTGAATTCTTCCGTTGTATGCTTGCTTAAACCAACAACCGGTATCAGAGCATGATTTAAGCACTCAATTCGTTTTAATTTTAGCTTGGTGGTTGTTTTTCATAAGATGTATGGAAAATGGTAGACTAATATGGGTTTTCCCAGTTTTGGTATTAAATTATCTTCAATTATGTTGTAACTGTTGTAATTGACTCTTTGTTTATGGGCCTTAATGTGTGTTTAAGAGTCTGTAAATTTATTAGAGTCAATAGAGTTAAAATTAGGTTGTAATTGAAGAAAAAAGCAAGGGAGGTCAGCAGTAGAAAAATGGTTTTGAAGCTTATGCCAGGAAGCATTGTGATGCCGCCTCTATAGCGTTGCAATGCTGCTCATCTTGTAGCCCATATTTGAATGATTGAACCCGAGGCGTCGCAATGTTGGGATGGAGCATTACAATGCTGCTCATCCCAACCCAGAAAGTGCGTGCGAGCCCAAACTGGTGGTTCAAGTGAACTGGTTCAGTCGGTTCGAGTCAATGCTTTGAAGGTCCAACTCAGGTTGGTCAAGTCAGTTCGTGCAGTCTAGAACTGTCTTGGAGCCAGTTTTGCTGATTATTGTAATAATTTAGGCCAATTGCTTGTTTAAAATGCCAAAACTGGTCTATATCAGTGTGTGTTTAATTATTTATGCATGTGATGTTTTTATAATAAAATAAATCTTATATGTTCATTTAGTATGCCATGTAGATTGAAAATCCCACATAAGAAGCATATTGCATGCATTGAAAGTATGTTATAAGGTATTATAATATATAATATGCATGTTTAGGGTTTCAAGTGTTTAATATAAGGTGTTATATTAAATCCTGAAATGATTGATGATTGTTATGGTTGCAAAGCATGTTTAAAGTTTTATAAGTTGTTATAAAATTGGGTTAGACATTTAAAATCCATAACAAAGATAAGTTACATGCTCACATAGGTTAACAACTTGTTTTAATAGTTAAAATAGGTCCTTATCTTATAAAACTGTGGTTACAAACTCAACGAGTATATAATCCTATCTCAGGCTGGAGGTACTTAAGTTGACGGCCTACAGAATACCTCCTACCTATGGATTATGGTCGAATAATTGAGCATTGTTAACATGGTTTTATAAGCACATCTGAGCGATGTGAGGTTTTCAAGTTAGTTTATCACCTAGACATCATAAGTGTTATACTTGGATAATTACCTAGACTTAGGTTGTCTATTAGCTGGAACATACCTAAGTAAATATTTACTCAAAAAAAAAAAAAATAGAACACTTCAGTGGGAGATTAATAACATATATGATATTTTGTTCTTAGGTCTCACGTCCTTAAAAGTTCACACCGTGAGATCCATGCAACGCTTTGTATCGATTATACCTCGACTACTCCATTCGAAAAGTGTTTGCATGAGTCAATATCAAGGTGAATAGGAGAAGTAGTTCATAGTAAGTGGGTGAAGGATATGTATCAAAGTGTCTTGCAGTTTTCTTCCAATAGTTTGGATTGTGAAATTCCTATGTTGTGCCCGTTTGTCGACTTTATGCGATCTGCGCTAGTCGTTTTCATGGTGACTATTCCCTCAGAGGGTTGTAACATGAGATTCAGAACAACTCAAACTCTAGGAATGGATAGGATTTCTTAGGTCGATTCCCAACCTTGACTCTCCAATTCAGTAGCATCATTAGGGCCGCTAACCTCTGAGATCTAAAAATGGAGGGTTACACTTACAAAATTACTAAGTGTTAGTAAGTTCTCGATCGAAAACAGTAACTAAATGACTACCAAAATTGAGTTTTTCTAGAGATAGTATTTAGTCAAGAATGTCTTACTTTAGTGAAGGAATTTTTTATTGCCCCTCGATAGTACTTATTTTGACTCACTATAGTATCATTGCAAAAAAAAAAAAAAATAATAATAATGAAATTTGGGTACAGTATTACTTTGCTAAAATTTGATTGGGTTTAATGAAAATTTACTAATTAGAATTTGTTTATAATTTCAGCATGTTGAATTCTTCAAATTTACTTGCTTCTGACATGTTTAACGGTAATTCAACATGGAAATCAAATATACTAGTAGATTATGATTTAAAATTTGTTTTAACAGAGGAATGTCCTCAATATGATTTACTTGTCATTGAGACATGCTTAATGAAAAATGATAAATTAACCTGGATAATAGATTTGGGTGCCACTAATCATATTTGTGTTTTTGCTCAGGAAACTAGTTCCTGGAGACAGCTTATAGAAGGTGAGACAACCTTTAAGATAGGGATCGGGGAGGTTGTTTCAGCTAAAATAGTGGGCGATATAAAGTTATCTGTTGAAGATAGACACATTTTACTTGAAAATGTTTATTACATTCCTTCTATGAAAAGGAATTTAATTTCTATCTCACGTCTACTAAAACAAAATTACAAAGTCTCTTTTGAAAATAATGAAGTGTTCATTATTTCAAAAGGTAATAAAGTATGTTCTGAAAATGTATAGAATAACTTATACGTGTTAAGACCAACTGATGTAAAATTCATTTTGAATATAGAGATGTTTAAACAACTGAAACTCAAATAAGAAACGAAAAATTTCTCAAAATGCTTATCTTTGGCACTTAAGATCAGGACACATTAATCTCAATAGGATTGGGAGATTGGTAAGACTGGACTTCTAAACTAGTTAGAAGATATCTCTTTACCTCTATGTGAATCTTGTCTTGAGGGTAAGAAGGCCAAAAGATCTTTTATAGGAAAAGGTCTTAGAGCCAAGAATTCTTAGAGCTTGTACATTCAGACCTTTGCGGTTCGATGGATGTTAAAGATAGATGAGGGTATGAATGTTTCGTCAGTTTTATAGATGATTTTACAATTGTCCATGAGTTTATTTCTAAAGAAGAAATTGAAGAACAACAAGGGAGAAGGCTTAATAGGTTATCGGAGATTTCGTCAGATTTTTTTTAGAGAGAAAAGTAAGGGTTTCAGTGAATTTGGCATGGAAAAACAAAAGAGGAAGGAGGGGAAGGGGTTTTACGGGCGGTAATAGGCGCGTGGGTTAAGGCGTGATGTCAACATAATGATGGTGCATTAAATGACTGAAAGACGTGACATTGTGTCAGGTAGCACACCTGATTAATGTCCTTTCAAATCTGACAATAGTAGAAAGAACTTTCAAGTACCCTCTCCTGCGTTGAGCGTGTCGGATGCGATGGGTTGTCACCTCTCCGCATCCTACACTCATCACAGCTCTTATTCATTTTTCCCATAAATTTATAGTTTAAACAAACCATTCAAAAATCATTACAAATTTCAAACAACCAATTTCCACAAAATTCAAGAAGTTCAAATAAAAAAAAAAACATAAAATTAAGAAAGCAAGTAATAAAGTAAAAACAAAAGAGTGAGGATGCATCGCTAAAGAGATATTGTCATTTTCCCTGCAGGGACCATCCATCCATTCTTTAACCAGGCTTTTCAAGATCAATGGAGACTTTGTTACGATAAACTTTGCCTCTATAGTGTGGTTTGATTCTTTTCCAGTTGACCTTAAACACATTTTTTCATTCTTCCTTTTTTAGCTCCATTGCTTCATGCGGGAAGATCTCTTTGATTATGAAGGTCTTGACCATCGTGACTACAATTTTCCTTGGAACAACCGCAATCATGAGTTAAATAAATGAACTTCTATCCAACAAAGAAGGATTTCTTATAGATGCATTGATCATGCCAATTCTTAGTCTTTTCTTTGTATATCTTTGTGTTTTTGTAAGCTTGTAGTCTTCTTCGTCCAATTCGTTTACTTGCAATTTCCTTGCTTCTCCAGCTGCATGTAAGTCTAGGTTCAACTTTTTTGTGGCCCAGTGGGCTTTATGTTCCAACTTCAAAGGCAAATGACATGCTTTCCCAAATACCGACGCATAGGGGGACATCCCTATGGGCGTCTTGTATGTGATCTAGTAAGCCCCGAGCACTACATCAAGCTTTCGCGCCTATTCCCTCTGAGTGGTATTGAAGAATATTTCCAAAATAAACTTGATTTTGCGATCGAAAATTTCTGCTTGTCCATTTGTCTATGAATAGTATGTCGTTGCTATCCTATGGTGCATACCATATTTTTTCAGTAATTTTCTAATGATGCAAATTATGAAATGCGTACCTTCATGGCTAATGATCACCAAGGGGGTGCCAAAGCGTGTGAAGATATGCATTTGAAGAAATTTGGACTCTTTCATCGCATCATTTGTGGTATAGGATATGGCCTCAACACATTTGGATACATAATCAATAGCCACCAAAATGTAACTTTGGCGTTCGAGGGTGGGAATGGTCCCATGAAGTCTATTCCCCATACATCAAACTGTTGAAAAATGTCCTAAAACTCGCAGTTTTTAGTCTTTTAACAAATTCAATTTTACAATAAAGATGTTATTGAGATTTCTTTCAATAAAGGTGTTATTGAATTGCTAATGAATCCATGGCTATAACATGAATACTTAAACTTTATGTAGAGACATAAAAGAGGATCACGTTTTAGTATATAGCCAAAACAGTCTATAAGTATATAGATAGGGTTGGGTATCTTGTCTTGAGGACACTATGGATGCGACCCACTTTGTATATTGTTACAAACGATGTCATCCCAAAGTCGTTCATATGAAGACATACGAGTAAAGGCATCCTATGCAAAAGATATTTGCATAACACCAGACCACGAAATAGTCACTTTTCTTTATAATGACCATTTACTGTTAAAATTGGCTATTTCAATTTGATGACCTAAGGTAACTCGATCTCAATCCTGAGCTAACTATGAACTCCTATTTATTTGAGATTATCCTTTAATCTTCATGGATGAGAGTGGTTCATCATCGTCGCTCAATAAGCCTCCCATTTTATGGGTAAGACCGGATAGATGGTTGGGGACATAGTCAAGCAAAACGGAATTCAGTCCAACCCATTTTAGGGTTAGCAGATAGGTTTTTCCCTTAAGTATTGACTCTTGGTCTTGAAGAAAGGGGCCCCACCCTCTCTATGGCTGAGAGGGACTCGGTTTATTGGTAGAACCATAAACCAATTGTTCATTAGAGGATCAGTAGAGACTTAAGGAGCAAGATGTATTACAGGGGTAAAACAATAATTTTGACCTAGCTATAAATACGAATGACCTGTGAAGGATCAACTTATTGATTACTGTTAAATCAAGTGGATAGAAATATATCTAAGTGAGGAGAGTGCAACTACTAAACTATAGTGGTATGTCTTGGTAGTTAACGAATATTGATTAATTCGATTTAAAGAGTTTAGCCAATTAATCTCAAATCGTTGGAGCTCGTGATCTGTAGGTCTATAGGTCCCTCTACTAGCTCATAAAAGGATTAAACTTTAGAATAACGTGTTGAGAGAATTTGAAATGTTCAAATACGGTTTAGGGTTTAGATTGTTATGTTTGATATAATTAAACATTTAATTTACAAATTAAACGAAACTGGAGAGTTGGGAATATTTAAATTCGATTTAAATATCAAGTACATGAATAATGATTCATATATGGATTAGGTGTTTTATTAATTTAATATTTAATATTAAATTAATTATTAAAATGAATTAAATTTTATTTTAGAAAAAGTATTTTAAATAAAATTAGAATTTGAAAATCCAAATTCAGCTTTTAATTTTTATTTTTTGAAAATTGAATTTAATTTAAAAGAAAATTATTTAAAAAATTTGGAAAATGGATTGTTCCAACTTTTCCAAAATTTCTACACATAATCAACTCAATTGTGTGGAAGATTGTGTCAATCTCCATTATCCACTAATTTGCATGTTATTGTTGAATAAACAAAGATCTATTTAACTGAAAATAGGGCATGCAATCTGAAATTGAAAAAGGAAAAATTTTCTGGTTTTCTCTCTTTATTCCAACTCCGTAATCACACCAAATTCCCTCTCAATTGGAGTTCTACCACTCAATATAAGATTTGAGATTAGTAGAGAAGACTCTTGTGGTGGTCTATGTAAGTTTGAAGAAGAAATTCGTGGTGAATTCAAGTAATTTGAAGGAATCATGAAAGGTATTCATTTGAAACCTTAATATACTGAATTCAATGAATCTACATGTTTTTTTTTTTTTACTAAAATTGATGTAGTTAAAGTGCTTAGATCCTTAATTGCTTCCGCATGTTGAATGTCAACTCCAACAATTGGTATCAAAGCATGTTTTAAGCACTCAATTTATGTTAATTTTAGCATGATGGGTGTTTTTCATGAGTTGCATGAAATGGTTGCTGAAATGGATATATCATGGTTTTGGTATAAAAATTTCTCTTCATTTTGTAAGTAGTTGTTGTAATTGGCTCTTTGTTTATGGGCATTAGTGTGTGATTAAGAGTGTGTAAATTTATTAGAGTCAATAGAGTTTCAATTAAGTTGTATTTGAAGAAAATCCAAAGCATGCTCAGTTGCAGAATTTCAAAATTGAAGCTTCTATCAGACAGCGTTGCAACGCTACCCTCATACTGTTGCAATGTTGTTCTTCAGCCAGCCTAGAAAAGAAGATGCTTTCCCGTGGCGTTGCAATGTTGGGATGAAGCGTTGCTCATCCCAGCCTAGTTCACACACACGCCAAACGTCCAGCGGTTCGACTGAATCGGTCAAAACCAGGCTTTTGGAAGCTGTTTTTCAATGATTAATGTAATAATTAGCTTATTTTCTTTCTTAGGATGCCAAAACCAGTCCATTTTAGTTTGTGTTTAATTATTTATGCATTATAAATGTTTGTTTAATTAAATTAAATCTTTTATGTGCATAAAGTATGCCATGTAGATTTAAAATCCCACCATAGGAAATATGTATCATGCATTGAAAGTATGTTAATATGCTATAACATATAGTATGCATGATTTAGGGTTTCATGTATTTAATATAATTGTTATATTAAATTGTGGAATGCTTGATAAATGTTATAACATGTTTATAGTTTTATAAATTTTTATAAAATGGGTTAGATATTTAAAATCAATAACAAAGATAAGAAGCATGCTCTCTTAGGGTTAACAAATAACAACTTGTTTTAATAGTTAACATAGGTCGTTATCTTGTAAAACTTTGGTTACAAACTCAATCGGACTATAATCCTGTCTAAAGCTAGAGGTACTTAAGTTGACGGTTTATGAAATACCTGTTACCTGGGGATTTTAGCCGAATTATTGAGCATTGTTAACCCAGTTTTATGAGTAAGCGTGAGCTGTGTGAGGTAATAAAATAGTTTTATCACTTAGACATCGTAGGTTAAAATTTAATTATAATCATTATACTTGGATAATTCACCTAGACTTAGGATATTTTTGTTGGGGTTGATGCCCTAAACTCTTGTTAGGTTCTGTAGTTTGTAAACACTGTATTGAACAAACGCTTGTGATGTAATAATATATGATATTTTCTTCACTGTTGTCTATGAAACATGAGATGTATTATTTGCTTTACCACAAACCAATAAACTAAGATCCCTTATTTTCGTTGTAACTTAAGCATGTATGTAGAGACATACAGGTGGATGGATGGAAAACTTATCCTGGTGACATTATGGATGCGACTTGCTTTATAGATTGTTACAAGTGTTGTGACGTGCTACAAATAGTCTGATCCTGATCATTCATGTGAAGACATGCAAGCGGGGGCGTTCTATACAAAGGAGTTTGTATAAGACCAGACCACGAAGTGTTATAGTCTCGTTATATAATGCCATTCATAATATAGACTTCACTTCACTAGGATGACCATAGGTAACATGACCTTAATCTTGAGTGAGTTGGGAACTCCGGCCTTTGAGGGCGGTCCTTTGGTTTGCATGGGTACGAATGGCTAGATTGCCGACTCAAACATACAACTTTGGGGATTCGTCTGATTGGAGAGCTGGGAACTCAATTACACAAGATGAAATTCACTCATTCCCTGAAGTAGGGGTAAGTAGATAGATTGCTCCCTTAAGGGCTGATTCTGGGGCTTGAACGATGTAGCACCACACACCTTCTCATGGTCCGAGAGGTGTCCACACATAGTAGGACTATGTTGTATTATTCATTAGAAGAATCAATGGTACTTAAGGAGTTAGATGTAACTATAGAGGAATAACGGTAAATTGGCCCAACTGTACTTATGAGCATCTGTGAAGGGTTATCGTACTATTTATTGGTTATATCCGATGGACACAGAAATATATCTGTGGTGAGAAGAGTGCAACTGTTGATCTTTAGTGGAGTGCCTGACAGTTAACGGATGGTGGATCTTGTGGCTAAAGAGTTTTGTCAGCTATTCACATACCGTTGGAGCTTCAAGCCACAAGTCCATAAGGTCCCCTTGGTAGCTCAATGAATTCAAGTTGAGAATCAGTTTTTGGGTTAGTTGGAAGTGTTCAAATTGACAAAAGAGAGTTAGATTATATATGATATGATTAAAGTGGTCAATTATATATGATATAGTTGACATGATGTATGAGATACATTAATTGGAGGAAAATGATATAAATATGATTTATATATAGTGGAGGAGAAAAGAACTATGGTTTAAATGTTGCATATGATGTGATATTAAAACTATAGGTTATAAATATAATATGATAAGTTAGTTATTATATTTATTTATAATTAAACAATTATGAGATAATTGTTGGTGGTTTTCTCCATAACCATGCGTGAAAGTGGGAGGTTTCATTCAATTTTCATAACTGAAAGGATAAAATGAAAATAGTTTTGATTTCGCTAAAGAATCGAATAATCGCTTCACAAGAGTACACTGTCCATCATTTAGCTAATGAGAGCCTACACGATAGCTCAAGTTTTCCTAAACAATTGTGTACACGCGCAGTCGACCTAAACGATTGTTTTAGTCGGCATATATCTGAGTAAATAAATATACCCAATCCATTAGAACACTTCAGTGGGAGATTAACATTATATATGATGTATTGTTTTTAGCTCTTATGTCCCTAAGAGTTCACACCGTGAGATCCATGCTCGGCTTCGTGTCACTTTTATTATGACTGCTCCATTCGAAAAGTTTTTGCGTGGGTCAATAACAAGGTTAATATGGGAAGTTGTTCACAGTAAGTGGGTGAAAGAAATGTGTCAATATATCTACGGTTTCTTCCATTAGTTTAAACCGTGAGATTCTTTTGTTGCACCTGCTGTCGTTTTTAGGCGGCATTAGCTAGTTTTTTTTACCGACTATTCCCTTGGAGGGTTGTAACATAGGATTCAGAACAACTCAAACTTTAGAAATGAATAGGGTTTCTTAGTTCTGTCTTCAACATCGTCTTCCAATTCGGGGGTTTGTTGATACTGTTCTATGAAATCTGAAAATGGAGGGTCACACTTACAAGAATTACTAAATATTAGTAAGTTCTTGATTGAAAACGATAACTAAAAAAACTATAGGAATAAGAGTTATTCTGAAATTAGTATTTAGTCAAGAAATATCTTGCTTCAGTGAAGGACTATTTGACTGCCCCTTAGTAGCATTTATTCTAACTCACTAGAGTATCATTGCAAATAAATAATGAAATTGGGTACATTATTACTTTTGCTAAAATGAATTTGGATTTAGATGCAGCTTTTTTTTTTTTTTTTTTTTTTTATAGAATTTGTTCATGTTTCAACATGTCGAACTCAATTATCCAACTATTAGCTTCCGATGAATTGAATGGCGGGGGTTACTTGAACTGGAAATCTAATACAATACTAGTTGTAGATAATCTGAGCTTTGTTTTAACAGAGGAATGTCTTCCTCTTCCCAATTCAAATGCAAACAGAAGTGTTTAGGATGCCTATGATAGATGGGTTAGGGCAAGTGAGAAGGCCCGAGCCTACATTTTAGCGAGCATATTCGATATGTTTACCAAAAATTATGAAAACATGGTCACTCCTAGAAAGATTATGGAGTCATTATAGGGGATGTTCAGACAATCGTCCTCATCCATTAGACATAATGCTATTAAGTACATTTACAATTCCTATATGAAGGAAGGGACCTCTATTAGGGAACACGTCCGGGACATGATGGTCCACTTCAATGTCGCGGAAGCGAATGGTGCTGTCATAGACGAAAAGAGTCAAGTCAGTATGATCATTGAATCTCTTCCAAAGATCTTCCTAACTTTTCACATAAATGCTATGATGAATAAAATTGATCATAACTTGACTACTCTTTTAAAATAACTCTAGACTTACCAATCACCAATGAAAAATAAAAACTAAGAAGGGGAAGCAAATGTTGTTACCCAAAAGAAATTTCAAAAGGGATTAACTTCTAGTACAAAACCTTCTGAAAAGAAGTCTGGAACTTCAAAGGATAAGAGTATCCAAATGAAGAAAAAGGGAAAAGAGAATAAGAAAGCTCCTACTGAGAAAAGAAATACAAATGTTGCAAAAAGAAAGTTTTACCATTGCAATGAAGATGGGCGTTGAAAACGAAATTTCCCTAAATATCTTGTAGAAAAAAAGGCTGAGAAGGAAAAACAAGAAAAATATGATTTACTAGTAATTGAAACATGTTAGTTCCTGGAGGTAGCTAACGAAGAATGAGATGACTTTCAAAGTGGGAACAGGTGAAGTTATTTCGGCTTGAGCAGTGGGAGATCTCAAGTTAATTTTTGGAGATGCTTACATTTTGTTAGAAAATGTATACTATGTACCTGATATGAAAAGGAACTTAATCTCTATCTTCTATTTATTAGAACATATGTACAAAGTTACTTTTGATATACATAAAGTGTTCATTAGTTTAAGAGGTGTTCAAATATGTTTTGCTAAACTTGAAAAAAACTTATATATGTTAAAACCAACTGAGACAAAAACTATTTTAAATATATAGATGTTTAAAAGAGCTGAATAAGAAACAAAAAATTTCTTCTAACGCCTATCTTTGGCACATAAATATCAATAAGATTGAGAGGTTATTAGAGAATGGACTTCTAAATAAATTAGAAAACAATTTTTAACCTCTGTGTTAATCATGTCTTAAGGGTAAAATGACTAAGAGATTTTTTATAGGAAATGGTCTAAGATCCAAAGAACCTTTAGAGCTTGTGCACTCAGATCTTTATGGTTTGATGAATATCATAGCTCGAGGAGTATCTGAATATTTCATCAGTTTCATTTATGGCTATTCAAGATTTGGTTATGTTTACATAATGCATCATAAGTCCAAAACTCTTGAAAAGTTCAAAGACTACAAGGCAGAGGTTGAGAACTTATTAGGTAAAAAGATTAAGATACTTTGATCATATCGAGGTGGTGAGTATATGGATCTAGAATTTCATAATTATTTGATAGAACATGGAATTCAAACCAAACTTACTGTACCTGGTACACCACAACAAAATGGTGTAACAGAAAGGAGAAATAGAACCCTGTTAGACTGGTTCATTTGATGATGAGCTATACCCAGTTACCTTAGTCTTTTTGAGGATATGCAGTACAAACTACCGTATTTATTTTGTACGTGGTTCCCTCGAAAAATGTTTCAAAAACACCATACGAGTTATGGAGAAGGCGTAAAGTTAGTTTACGTCACTTCATGATTTGGAGATGTCCAACACATGTATTGGTGAAAAACCCAAAGAAATTGGAACGACATTATAAAGTATGCCTATTTGTAGGATACCCCAAAGAAACAAAAGGTGGTATGTTTTATGACCCTCAAGATGATAAAGTGCTTGTATCAACAAACGACAAAATCTTAGAGGAAGACCACATCAACCTTGCAGTAAACTAGTATTGAATGAGATGTCCAGAGAAACAACAGAAAAATCGATTAAGTTCTTGATCAGGTTGGTTCTTCAACAAGAGTTGTTGATGAAACTGGACTATTCAATCCTTCTCAAGAATTGAGAATACCTTGACGTAGTGAGAGGGTTGTTCAATAGCCTAACCGGTACATGGGTTTAATAGAAACTCAGGTCGTCATACCTAATGATGGCGTAGAGGATCCATTGACCATTAAACAAGCAATGGAGGATGTAGATAGAGACCAATGGATAAAAGCCATGGACGTTAAAATGGAGTCTATGTATTTCATTTTAGTCTGGGAATTTGTAGATCAACCATATGGGGTAAAACCTATTGGTTGTAAGTTGTTCTACAAGAGAAAACGAGAGCAGGCTGGTAAAGTACAGACCTACAAAGCTAGACTAGTGGCAAAAGATTTTACCTAAAGAGAGAGGGTAAACTATGAAACACCTTCTCTCTTGTTGCCATGATCAAATCTATCAGAATACTTTTATCCATTTTCGCCTTTTATGATTATAAAATATGGCAAATGGATGTCAAGACAACCTTTCCGAATGGTTATCTTGAAGAAAGTATTTATATGTCTCAATTAGAACGGTTCGTTGAACAGGGTTAAGAACAAAAATTTTGCAAGCTTAAAAGATCCATGGGTTAAAATAAGCATCTCAGTCCTAGAATATGAGATTTGACACTGCGATCAAATCTTATGGTTTTAAACAGAATGTTGACGAACCTTGTGTTTACAGAAAAAATAGTCAATAAGACTGTAGCTTTTCTTGTACTATATGTTGATGATATCCTGCTCATTAGAAATGAGGTAGGATTCCTTGCAGACATCAAGAGATGGCTGGCATCGCAATTCCAAATGAAAGATTTAGGGGATGCACAATATGTTCTTGGAATCCAAATAGTTCGGAATCGCAAGTACAGAATGCTACACTATCTCAAGCATCTTATATAGACAAGATGTTGTCTCGATATAAAATGAAAAATTCCAAAAAAAGTTTATTACCTTTTCAACACAAAATTCATTTGTCTAAAGAACGGTGTCCTAAGACACCTAAAGAAGTTGAGGATATGAAAACAAATCCTTATGCATCAGTAGTTGGGAGCTTGATGTATGCTATGTTGTGTACACATCCAGACATATGCTTTGCAGTCAGAATCTTCAGCAGGTTCCAGTCTTGGATATAGTTATTGGACTGCCATTAAGAACATCCTCAAGTATCTTCGGAGAATAAGAGACTATATGCTCGTGTATGGCGCTAAGAATTTGATCCTCACTAGATACACTGATTCTAATTTTCAGACCGATTTATATTCTAAAAATTCTACTTCGGGATCAGTATTCACTCTTAACGGAGGAGCTATAGTATGGAGGAGCATCAAACAGAGTTGTATTGCTTACTCATCTTGGAAGCTGAATATATAGCTACATGTGAAGTAGCCAAAGAAGCAGTGTGACTTAGAAAGTTTTTAACCAATTTGGAAGTGGTTCTAAATATGCATTTGGCAACTACCCTGTATAGTGACAACAGTGGAGCAGTTGTCAACTCAAATGAACCAAGGAGCCATAAATGTAGAAAGCACATTGAGCGCAAGTACCATCTCATCAAGGAGATAATACACCGATGAGACGTGATTGTTACACAGATAGACATAGAAGACAATTTAGTTGATCCATTTATGAAGGTCACGACTAAAGTGTTCCAGGGTGACCTAGTCGAACTAGAACTATGAGCTTTAGAAATCTAGGACAATTGGGAGAATCCATGGGTATAGAGATACCCTAGTTTATTGTACTTATTCTCTCATACTCAACGTTGTATATTTTTTTTTTATTTAAACTTTGGAGCTTTAGTCTAAGTGGAAGTTTGTTGGGAAATTTCCTAAAACTTGCAGTTTGTAATCTATTAACAAATTCTATTTTACAATAAAAATGTTATTGAGATTTCTTTCAATAAAGGTGTTATTTAATTGCATTTATAGATTCACAAATCCAATAAACTAATGAATCTATGGCTATAACATGAATACTTAAATTTTCTGTAGAGACATAAAAGAGGATCAAGTTTTAGTATATAGCCAAAACAGTGTATAAGTATATGGATAGGGTTGGGTATCTTATCCTAGGGACACTATGGATGTGACCCACTTTATATATTGTTACAAACGATGTGATCTCAAAGTCGTTTATGTGAAGACATGTGAGTGGGGGCATCCTATGCAAAAAATATTTGCATAAGACCGGACCACGAAATAATCACTTTTTTTTTTTATAACGACTTTTTCTATTAAAACTGACTATTTCAATTTGATGACCTAAGGTAACTCGATCTTAATCCTAAGCTAACTATGAACTCCTGTTTATCCAGTTATCCTTTAATCTGCACGGGTGAGAGTGGCTCAACATTGCTACTCAATATGCCTCCCATTTTAGAGGTAAGACCAGATAGATGGCTGGGGACATAGTCCTACAATACAGAATTCACTTCCACCCGTTTTAGGGTTAGTAGATAGGTTGTTCCCTTAAATACTAACTCCTAGTTCTGAACAAAGGGGCCCTGCCCTCTCTATGGTTAAGAGGGACCCGGTTTATTGGTAGGACCATAACCAATTGTTCATTAGAGGATCAATAGAGACTTAAAGAACAAGATGTATTACAGGGGTAAAACGATAATTTTGATCTAGCTGTAAATACGAACAACCTGTGAAAGATCGACTTATTGATTATGGTTAAATCAAGTGGACATAAATATATCTACAGTGAGGAGAGTGCAACTACTGAGCTATAGTGGTATGTCTTGGTAGTTAACAAATATTGATTAATCCGATTTAAAGAGTTTAACGAATTAATCTCAAATCGTTGGAGCTCGTGATCTGTAGGTCCATAGGTCCCTCTACTAGCTCATAAAAGGATTAAACTTAGAATAGTGTCTTGAGAGAATTTGAAATGTTCAAATACAGTTTAGGGTTTGGATTGTTATATTTGATATAATTAAACGTTTAATTTACAAATTAAACATAATTTGAGAGTTGGAAATATTTAAATTCGATTTAAATATCAAGTACATGAATAGTGATTCATGTATGGATTATGTGTTTTATTAATTTAATATTTGATATTAAATTAATTATTAAAATAAATTAAATGAATTTGAAAATTAAAATTCAGATTTTAAGTTTTATTTTAATTTTTATTTTTTGAAAATTGAGTTTAATTTAAAAGAAAATTATTTAAAAAATTTGAAAAGTGGATTTTTCCAACTTTTCCAAATTTTCTACACCTAATCCACTCAATCGAGTGGAAGATTGTGTGTCAATCTCCATTATCCACTAGTTTGCATGTTAATGTTGAATAAATAGAGATCTATTTGACTAAAAATGGGGCATGCAATCTGAAATTCAAAAAGGAAAAATTTTCTGGTTTTCTCTCTTTATTCCAACTACCTAATCACACCAAATTCCCTCTCAATTTGAGTTCCACCACTCAATCTAAGGCTTGAGATTAGTGGTGGTCTATTGTATAGATTGAAGAAGAAATTCATGGTGAATTCAAGCAATTCGGAGGAATCATCAAAAGGATTCACTTGAAACCCGAATATACTGAAGACCATAAACATGCATGTTTTTTTACTAAAATTGATGTAGTTAGAGTGCTTAGGTCCTTAATTGCTTCCACATGTTGAATGTAAATACAAACAACTCAACTTCCAAAATTACAGTCAGGGGCATCTCGTTTCTCTTTGGAATATTTCATGTTCGCTGGTAGCTATTGTATCTCACTACAAAATCTATGGCATCTTTGAATAAGGTGGGCCAAAAAATACCCACATTGAAGGACTTTATCCGCTATTTAATCTCTGCCAAAGTGACCACCGATAGGCGATTCATGACATTGATATTGTATGCATTGATATGCAGTTTCAGGAACACATTTCTCAGAGATGTTATCAAATCTGCGCCTGTATAGATTGAGCTCATCCCAGTGGTAAAACTTATATTCATGCATTAATTTCTTTTTTTGTTGCGCGTTGTATTCTTTAGGGAATTGCTTGCATAGCAAAAAGTTGACAATGTTTGCATACCATGGCTCAAAATCATCAATCTTTAGCAAAACTTCATCAAGAAAGCATGCATTGACTTCATGCTACATTCAATCAATTTTTGAGTTTTAAAGGTGGGATAGATGGTCAGCCACTTTATTCTTGGTTCCTTTTCTATCAACAATTTTTGTATCGAATTACAACAACAAAATCCATGTAATTAACTGAGGTTTTGTGTCTTTCTTGGTCATCAAGTATCTAATTGCAAAGTGATTAGTATGGATGATGACTTTTGACCCTAATAAGTAGGCTCTGAATATTTCTACCATAAACACCACGACCATCAGTTCTTTTTCAGCGGTTGTATAATTGATTTGTACTTCATCCATTGTTTTGCTGGCGTATGCAATGACATGCAGAATTCTTTTCTTGTGTTGAATCAAAGTGGCTCCCATCGAATAGTCACTAGCATCGCACATCAACTCGATAGGAATTGACCAATGTGGTGCGATCAATATAAGTGTCGTGAGCAATGCTTGCTTCAACTTTTCAAATGCTTGTAAACAATTTTCATAAAAGACAAAAGGTCTTTTTATCTGAAGCAACATACTTAGCAGTTGTGTGATCTTCGAGAAATCTTCAACAAATCCGTGATAAAAACCAGCATGGCCAAGGAAACTTCTTAAGGGTTTTACATTCGTTGGGGGAGGTAATCTCTCAATAACTTCAAGCATACCTTATCCATCCCTAGGCTAGATTTAGATACCTTGTGCCCTAGCACAATCTTTTCATTCACCATGAAATGACATTTTTCCAAATCCAACACTAGATTGGTATCTTCATATCTTTGCAAGACTTGCTCGAGGTTAGCTAAGCATGATTCATAGAATTTTTCAAATACAAAGAAATCGTCCATAAATATCTCCACCGATTCCTCCAAGCAATAAATAAAGATTGCTATCATGCACTATTGGAAGGTGCCTTATGCATTACATATCCTGGAAGGCATGTGTTGAAAGGCGAATGTCCCGTAGTGCCATGTAAACGTAGTTTTTCTTGATCTTCGGTGCGATCATTATCTAGTTTTATATGTAATATGTTTGAGTTATTGTCCTAAATCTCATATATCTTGTAGTTTTTATTTTGAAAGAACATAATTGTCTCTTTAATAAAATAAGAGGTATTTTATTTGACATCTAGACTGCATTAATTCAATCCAATAAACTAAGATCCAAGGTTATGTGATGTCACTTGAATAGTATGTGGTAGACATACAAGTGGTTCATGTTCAAGTTATAACCTAAAAGGTCTGCAACAAATGGATAAGGTTGAGTGTCTTTTCCTAGTAATATTACGGATATGATCCACTTTGTAATTGTTACACGAGTTGTAAATGTTATAGACAATATGAGTCATATTTTTCATGTGGAGACATGTGAGTGGAGGTATCCTATATAAAGAGTTTCTACAAGACTGGACCACGAAATGATTGTTTTCTCTTTATAACAGCGTTACTTGAAGAAACCGATATTTTACTAGGATGACCATAGGTGACTTGACCTTAATCTTGAGTGAGTTGTGAACTTCTGTTCATGAGGACAATCCTTTGATCTATATGGGTAAGAGTGATTGTGTTAGCCAACTTAATAAGCCTACTATTTTGGGGATTTATCTGAGTATGGAGCTTGGAACATACCTACACAAGAAGAAATTCGCTCCTCGATCATAGAAAAAGTAGATAAATTGTTTCCTTAACACCTGATTTTGGGTCTTGAACAAGGAGGCCTCAACCTCTCACTGGCCTGAGAGGTGTTAGTTTATAATTGGACTATAAACTGTTTGTTCATTAAAGAAATCAGTAGTACTTAAAGAGTTAGATGTAACTACAGGGGTAAAACGGTATTTTGGCCCAACTATAGTTATGAGCAACTTATGAAGGGTTGACTTACTATTGATTGGTTATATCCATAGACATAGAAATACATCTATAGTGCGAAGAGTGCAACTATCGATCTTTAGTGAAGTGATCGGTTGTTGATGATGAAGGAATCGTGAGGCCTAATGCAGAAGCATGGATCGTTCCCAATTCCCAATTTTACAGAGAACAAAAATTACAGAGAATAAAATTATGTATTTTCAAACAAATTTAAAGCATACTAAGAAAAAGATTAGAGAAGAAATAAGGTTAAGATTTACTAACCCTTGAAGAACCAAAAACTTCACGTATTTTCTCTCCAAATGGTCACGAAAAAAAAAAACGATCTCGCAAACAGAGAACCGAACTTCAATGAGGATATCGCAAAATGAGAATCTCATAAAATGAGCCTTCTGTGTTCTCATTAGGAGTGAGAATTACAGGAGGTGTGGGCTCTGTATATTTTGGAAGAAGGAGAGGAATTGAGAGGGAGAGTAAAGAGTCCGTGAGAGTATGTATTTTTCTCGGAGTTAACAGATAGGATATGTCTCTACGTAAAAAGCAAAAGAAGAAGAACATTAACCTATAACTTCCTCACTCCACACGTCTGACTAGAGAGAAAAAAAATAGGAGGACGTAGTTAACTCCCTCCTAAATTAAATTCAAAATTTAATTTGAATAATAAAATTTTAGTGTATATATATATATATATGATAACCTACTTATCATATATTATATATTAAGCTATATATTATATCAAATATAACACATAACCTATAGTTTTTATATTGTATCAAATACAATATAATCTATGGTTTGTATTCTCTCAATCATTTATGATATTTAATATAAATAACATTTATACTAAATTATATGAATATAATCCATACAATTAATATTTGAATCATATCCAAGTATTTAATTCCTCTCAAAATAAACTTTATATTATAGTATATCAAATACATTATATTAATTATATCACATATAATTAATCTAAATTAATTATATCATATATAATTAATTCCCTCAATTAATTTGAACAATTCAAATTAGTCCAAAATTAATTCAAAATGATTTTATTGAGCTACACATGGAACCTTATGGACCTGTAGATTGAAGCTCTAATGGCACTTGAATAATTAATTAAACTCTTTTAATTAAATTACTTAACAACCATTAACTATCTGTCGCGCCACTAAAGATCGACAGTTGTATTCTTCACACTATAGATATATTTCTGTATGCATTGGATATAACCAGTCAATAGTGTGATGACCCTTCACAAATTGCTCGTAAGTATAGTTGGGTCAAAATTACCGTTTTGTCCCTGTAGTTACATTTAACTCCTTAAGTACCACTTATCCCTCTAATGAACAATAAGTCATAGTCCAATTATGACCAAATCCCTTCGGGCCAAGAGAGGGTGTGGTGTCACATTGTTCAAACCCTGGAATCAACCCTTAAGGAAGCAATTTATCTACTTATCCCGACATTAGGGAATGAGCAAATTCCATCTTGTGTAGCTATGTTCTCAACTTCCCAATCAGATGAATCCTTAAAATGGTAGGTTTATTGAGTTGGCGATCTAGCCACTCTCACCCATGCAAATCAAAGGACCGCCTTTATAGGCAGGAGCCACAACTCATTCAGGATTCAGGTCATGTCACCTATGGTTATCCTGGTGAAATGTAAGTTTGTATTATTAACAGCGTTATATAATGAGACTATTCATTTCGGGGTCTGGTCTTATATAAATCTTTTTGTATAGCACAGCCCCGCTCACATGTCTCTATATGAGTGATTAGGATCAGATCATTTGTAGTACTTTACAACAATTATAACATCTACAAAGCGGGTCGTATTCATAGTGTCACCAAGATAAGGTACCCAACCTTATCCATCTACTACAGACATTTAGGTTATCACTTAAACATGATCCACCTGTATATCTCTACATACATGTTTAAGCTATAGAAGATAACCTCTGATGTTAGTTTATTAGTTTTGTGTATTAATGTTATTAAATGTCAAATAAAATACCCAATATTTTATTAAATAAATAAATTGTTTGTACATTACAGTTACAAACTAAATGACCCACAAGATTTAGGCTATCAACCCCAACAAATGAATATTGGTTGATTTAATTTAAAGAGTTTAATTAAATTAGTCTCATATCATTGGAGCTTCCAATCTATAGGTCCATAAGGTCCCCTTGTTTGCTCACTGAGGATAGTAAAAATGAACGATTTGAATTGTTCAAATTAACTAAAGGAAATTTATATTAATATGATTAATATAAAGTATAATGAATTCTGATAGATATGAACTATAATCCAAACTATATTATAAGAGAGATGTATTTGAATAAGATTCAAATATTAGATTTATATGAATTGGATTCATAAAGAGATATATGCATATAGTGATATTTGTATGTTAATTAATTAATTAACTGTATATTAAATTTCATTTATATAGTTATTTAACTTGTATGCTAATTAACTAAATAATAGTTAATTAATTCATTAGCTAAAAGGAGGAAAGTGGAAAAGCTTGGAGAAGGGGTTACCCTATCTCCCTATAAATATACTATCATCCTTTTTAGGGTAACGTTTGTTTTTGTGAAAAAATAACCTAGCCTCCACCCTTCCTCTCTAATCTCTCTTCTCCAAAAAGAATTTCTCTATAAAAATTCCTACATCAAAAGGTCTTGGAGCCCACACTTCCAATCCTTTTTTATTCCAAGAGAATAACAATGCATCCTTAAAGGTGGTGTTCTTATTCCTGAGAAGCTCGAGGTTGTTTGTGACTTTTGGATGGGAAAACATGCAGAAGGAAAAGAATCCACATGAGTGAGTTCATTTCTTCCTTTCTTCTTCATTAAAAGCATGCTTAGGTCCTTTTGTATGTTTATCCTTTGAATATTTCCATGAGTTCACTGATTTGTTTCTCACAAAATTGTTTTTCAAAATTGTAAGGTGATCACATGCTTCCACAAGAATTCGATTCCCTTCAGAATATCCATCCAAGAAGAAAAAGAAATCATTTCCAACCAGTTGGTCAAGAATCTGGTCAATGAATGGTAGTGCGAAATGATTATTCTTTGTTGCTCCATTTAACTTCCTATAATCCATACAAATTTTCCATCCGGTAACAGTCCGGGTGGGTATCATCTCATTGTTCTGACTTAAGATTACTATGATACCTTCTTTTCTTGGAACGCATTGCATGTGGCTTACCCATTTACTATTAGAAATAGGGCAGATTATGCCCACATCCAGCCACTTGATGATTTCCTTCTTTACCACCTCTTTCATTGTAGGGTTAAGCCTGCACTGAGGTTCAATCAAACCTTCTTTTCCTTTTTCAAGTCAGATTTTATGCATGCAATACGAAGGGCTAATCTCCCTTATGTCTACGATCGTCCACCCAATGGTTCAAACATACTTCTTCAAAACTTTTAACAGTGTTTCTTCATTTTTTTAGAGTCAAAGTGGCTGAGATAATAATAGGTAGCGTTCTTTCTTCACCAAAGAAGGCATGTTTTAAATGCGTGGGGAGAAGCTTTATTTCCAACGCAAGTGGTTGTTCCAACGAAGGTTTGACTTTGCTTTCTCGATCACCCATGCTCAGGGGTTCAACGTGTTAGAAGTAGCAAGCAAACAACGTAAGAAAACAAAATCGTTAAGTACTCTAATTCATCAATTGTAGCTTCAAATCAAGCATGCTCATACAATACGAAGAGGGTTTTCAGAAATACCTTTAAAAAACTTCTTGAAACTTCAAAATCAGCTGCAATGTTCTCCTGTACTAGTTGTGAACCACCACAAGATCTTCCCTACTATCCTCAAGGAATCTTAGATTGGGTTGTGGGACTAAAAATAAGTTGGATCAAGGGAATTTTGAGAAGAATGTCTGGTTTTTCTGCAACCTTGAAGAACCTTCTTCAAGCTCTAGATTTCAGCAAAATCTAAGGTTTTTCATCATCATCTCTCAGCATTAGGAGTTGAGTTTTGTATCAGCACTTCATGCAATAAGATTGCACACAAAATCAACAGTTCCTACTTTGAGATTTACATGGATAAAGAGTGAAAATGTGAGTGAGGTGCTTCAAGTTTTGAGTGGGAAAATCCCACTTTTGTGATTTTTTCAAATTCCAATTTTTCTTTTTTAATTTTCAAAAACTTTTCAAAATTAAAACCAAATTTTTAGTTTTAGTTCTTTAATTCAATTGAAAAATTATTGATTTTACAAAAATAATTCAATTAATTATTTTTTCAAATAATTAAACAATTAAATTAATTCTATTAATTTAATATCAAATATTAAATTAATTAAACACCAATTCCACTACCATGAATCTCTATTCATGAACTTAATATTTAAATCATATTTAAATATTATCCAATTCTCCAATTTCTTTTATTCAATAACTAAATGAGTAATTATATCACATATAAGTACTAATTCCCTTGATTCAAATTCATTCATCATGCTATTCTAAGGTTTATCCCGTTTGTGAGCTAGTAGAGGGATCTAATGAATCTACAGATCATGGGCTCCAACGATGCGAGATTAATTGGGTAAACTCTTTAAATTGGATTAACCTCATTTGTTAACTACTAAGTCACTCCACTAAAACCCAGTAGTAGCACTCCTCTCACTGTAGATATATTGTGATGGGATTTATGTCCTAAAACTCGTGGTTTGTAAACATAAAACTCATTATGTAAATCGATAAAATTGTTATTGAATATATGAATTGCTTATTTCATTTTAGAAATAAATCAAAGAAACTAAAAGATCCATGTCTATTACATGAGTACTTGAACTTTATGTGGAGAAATAAGAGTGGATTAGGTTCGAGTAAATAGTCAAAATGATCTAAAGTATACGAATAAGGTTGGGTGCCTTATCCTGGTAACACTATCAGATGCAGCCAACTCTGTAGTTATTACAAGGACTTGTAAAGTGCTACAAACGAAGTGATCCTGATTCATTCATGTGGTGACATTGATAGCACCGAAAATGTACTATTTTTCTCTTCTTAATTCAAGGTCGTTAATATGTCTAATGTGTTTCTTTGATGATTTTGTAGGTGTTGATCATCTTGGAGGTAGAATCAGTCGTTACGAGCTATTTGGGGTTAATTTGGAGCAATTAGGAGCTAATTTGAGCAACTAGACATCAAAGGGACGTGAACGGACAAAAATACCCTCGGACGGAGTGTGGCACAGTACTATAAGGATGAAGCTGCCTATTTTGGGCAAAACAGAGTAGTGTTGCAACGTTGAATGTAGCGTTAAAATGATATGAACATCATGATGAACATGCACGCAAGGTAGGGCAGTGTTGCCAGGTTGCTTGCAGCATTGCGACGCTGCGACCAACTTCTATATATATGTCTCTTCGCTTTAGGTCAGAATAATACGTCCACCTTCGGCCTCTAGTCGAATTTTCCCTCTCTTTTCTCTTCCACTTTGTATTTTGGACGTTTCTTGAGTACTTTATCAAGTAGATGTCGAATTGTAGCTTCTCATCCTCCATGGGAAGGTAAGGTTTTGGTTTCTTAGTTTAGGGAATTCAGAGGAACTCGATGTAATTTCTTAAGATTTCGATTTACTGATGTATACAAACTTATCTATGGGTTTTAATCCAAATTTATATTTATGAATTGCATGATTTTAATTGTTGATTGACGCCCAATAATTTTGTTGTATGATTTTAATGCTTTGTTATTGACTTGTAATATTTGACACATATTTATAAGTTAATCCCATTGGAAGCAATAGGTTCGTTAGGCAAAAATGACTTCTCCTAGCAACCTAGAGAAAAACCATATTGATTATTTAATTAGACGTTGGAAGTTAAACACTCATATTAGGTAATTCCTAGAACTTAATGAAATTCGTTAATTAGTATGGAGCAGATTCATTTTCTGTGCATTTTGATTAATTAGATAATTAGGACCATTGGTTGTCTAATCAATTGGGCTAAGCATAAACAAAAAGTATAAGTATAAATTGGTTCAATGATCTAAATTACATTGGGTGAATCCATTCCTCTAACCTAAGACATCTCGAATAGTTGCACTTCTATCTTTACTTTTCTCGCATTTTATTTTCATGCACTTTCAATTATCAATCCACACCAACCCCCCCCCCCCCTCCCCCAATTTATCTCTTTAACTGAAAATGAGCTTTGATGAACTAATCTTCTGCGCTTTCTTGAGGTTCGACCTTGGACTGGCCGCTTGTACTACCAGTTAGTATAAGTAGTTCGTTTGGTGATTTATAAATATTATTTGGGTAGGCATGGGTTTACAGGCGATGGTAAACTCGACCCCACCAAATTGGCGTCATTTGCTGGGGAAGCCAATTAGTTCTTCTTAGTTAGTTTTTAGTTAAAGTTTCTTTTGCTTTGATTTGTTTTCTTTTTGTCTCAGTTAAGCATGACAAGATTTCTGAATGAATCTTGGACGTCTAAAGGCCAAGTTGCAAATTTTGATGATGAGGTAAGTGGCTTTTGCCACGAGCTCTCCGAGTTGACTTCCTTGGTTGGCCACTTGGTGAAAAGGAGATTGCAACAAGTAGAGGTATGCGGGAGTTTTCTACTCAAGGAGCATTCCACACAAGCATTTCCAAGGTTGTAATGGATGCCAGCACCATGTGGATTCGCCGAGGAGGGGTATTATGGTCCTTGGGACTACGAGCCTCACCGTTCTTGGAGGGGGGAGTCCTTTGACCATGGGTACTCAGGATGAAAACAAAGCTTTGGCAGCCAAAATTTCACAGCATCACACCAGTCGACTCATGCTTAGTCTTTAGGGTTAGGTAAGTCTTTAGAATCTTTGGTTATTAAGATTGAGCAGGACAACCGTTGTAGGTAGCAAGAGTTCGAGCGCATCCAGCAAGAGAGTCTTCTCCCTGAGGCAAAGGCTAGAATTGACTTGCAAAGTCTGAGTGACCTTGTTGCTCGGCTTGCAACTTTAGTTAGGAGGCCAAACGAGTCATTGCCAAACCATTCCTTTGATTTTCCAAAGGCCTAGAGGCATGAGGTAGTCTATGTCAACACAGTGGAGGAGCAGAAACACTTCCTGGAGATTAGAGCCCAAGTATGACTTTGGAGTTTTCAATTTTTGAACTTACTAAGTCTCAGCAGGATCTTCAAGCTCGGCTGGTAGGATTGATCACCTATGTTGCCCAACTGACTGAGGCCATGCAGAGATGGGAGAGCACACTAGAGCAGTCAATCGTCCGTACCTTAGAGGCCGAGTTCCTTGCGAAGTGCTACTACTCTAGTGATGATGAGGACGTCACTCCATGTTTGCAAGTTTGTGAGGTTAAGGAGAATGCTGAGCCTAAATCTAATGAGATTCAGGTGATAAAGTTAGAGGTCAAAAGACCTTACCCTGTTCAGAATCCTTGTATTTCGTATATATTTGATTTTTGTTCCCTAAGTTCTTATGAGTCTGTTGAGCATTTTATTTGTTTTGACTCTTTTAGGTCACTTGAGTCTTTTGATTCTTTGTTTTTACCTTATTTTCCATATTCTAAAAAACCCAAATTCGACCTGTTTGGTTCCCTTCAGAAGATGAGAAGCCTTATAGCCTTATCGGGTTATATTGACTCATCCAAGAAAGAACCAGAGAAATACGAGAATTTCTTTGTAGCTTGATAGGGGACAGGTCACGTCGAGCAATCGACATTAAAAATTTTCCCTTTCTACAGGGAGCCAGGTGATAAAATTTATTGCTTTCCTTTACTGCTTTCTCATTTAACTTCTTGTTTTTCTTCTGTAGCTTCTTTCCCTCTACCCTAAAGAGGAAGAAGATCAATTTAAGGTAGCCCTCTTACCACCATTCCATGTGCGGAAACGTCATTAGGGGAGGTTTTCTGTTCCCTTGACTATTTTCTTTTATTAGGCTTAGATTAGAGATACATTGGGGACAATGTATCATTTTAAGTTGGGGGTGAGGTATGTTGTGATTGTTGATGTCCTTGAATGCTATGCTCAGACGATGTTTGTGTGCTTGAATTTGCTTGCTTGCTCTCTTGCTTGGTTTTTTATGATGAGTAGTTGATGACATACCCTTTTTGCGATTAGGTTTGCATGAAACTATATTTAAAGAGAGTGATCATGATTTTTAGCCCATTTCAAAAAAAATTCTTATCTCTCATGCATCTTTAAGTCCCTTGTCCAACAAAATTAGGACTTGCATGCTTAGAGTCGTATTATTGGACTTATATTTTTGTTGTCACCCCCGAAAGACCTAGGTGATATGTGTTAAGTGACTGAAAGCTCAACTTAGTAATGCATGCCTAAGATTTTGCCAAACTCTTGTTTTGTATTGTAAAAGCCAAGTGTAGAATATGTGAAAAAACAAGTTTGTAAAAGGCAGAGCGTATTGTAAAGTAAAAGTAAGTTTGTATGTTATTTTTGCAGGGGATTACTCCTCTTTCTTGGGTTATGATTAACCTGGAGCGGCTATGACATCCGTAGTTTCCCTCTGAGATAAAGTACCCTGAGAAATGAGTAAGCTTCAGCACCTTGTTAGGACACATTGCTCGTAGTTGGATGCTTTACATGATACCTGTGTGGGCAAGCCAAAACGAAGGTGATGTGTCTAGATAAGGTTTCCTCTTTTGTGTAAAGTTAAAAAAAAATAAAATAAAAGGGGGTAAAATAAATTTTGGTTTCCTTAAGTGTGTCATTACAAAGTTGAATCTATGAAGCTTGGCTCCTGAACCTTCGAGCCAATGTAGGGGAAAAAAGAATTGAGGGCATTATAAAACCATTTTGGGTTTTGCAAGCTTAATTATTAGGGCTTTTGACTCATTCATGTATGAAAAGTTTAGAATCATTTTTTAAATGTGCTTCATTGATTGATTGTAATCGGATTTAGTTTTTTATTCCAAATCTCATCCTTATAGGCTGTTGAGACTAGAGTAACGACCTTTGTGATAGAGCAAGCATAATTTTCTGTGTGAATGTGTGATTCCATCTTGCTCGAGGACGATCAAGAATTAAGTTGGGGGTATTTGATAACACCGAAAGTGTGCTTTTTTTCTTTTCTTAATTTGAAGTCGTTACCATGTGTAATGTGTTTATTTGATGATTTTGTAGATATTGAGCATCTTGGAGGTAGAATCAATCGTTACGTGCTATTTGATGTTAATTTGGAGCAATTAGAAGCTAATTTGAGCAACCAGGCATCAAAGGGACATGAACGGACAAAAATACACCCAAATGGAGCGTTGCAACGCTCAAACGAGCATTGCGCAACACTATAAGCCAGAAATTACCAATTTTGGGCAAAATAGAGTAGCGTTGCAATGCTGAATGTACTATTGCAATGCTACGAACATCATGACGAATGTGCGCGCAGGCAGGGTAGCGTTGCGATGTTACGACCAACTCCTATATATATGTCTCTTCGCTTTAGGTTAGAATAATTTGCCCACCTTCGACCTCTAGCCAAATTTTCCCTCTATTTTCTCTTTCACTTTGTATTTTGGATGTTTGTTTAGTAATTTATCGAGTAGATGCCAGATTATAGCTACTCATCCTCCATGGGAAGGTAAGGTTTCGGTTTCTTAGTTTAGGGAATTCGGAGGAACTCGATGTAATTTCTTAAGATTTTGATTTATTGGTGTATACGAACTTGTCTATGGGTTTTAATCCGAATTTATATTTATAAATTGCATGATTTTAATTGTTGATTGACGCCCAATAATTTTGTTGTGTGATTCTAAGGCTTTGTGATTAACTTATAATATTTGACACATATTTATAAGTTAATCCCAATGGAAGCAAAAGGTTTGTTAGGCAAAAAGAAATGCTCCTAGCAACCTAAAGAAAAACCATATTGATTGTTTAATTAGACATTGGATGTTAAACACTCATCTTAGTATAATCCCTAGAACTTAATGCGATTCATTAATTTGTATGGAGCGGATTTGTTTCCTGTGCATTTTGATTAATTAGATAATTAGGACCATTGGTTGGAATTCCAATCAATTAAGCTAAGCATAAACAAGAAGTTTAAGTCATAAATTGGTTCAATGATCTAAATTACATTGAGTGAATCCATTCCTCTAAGCTAAGACATCTCAATTAATTGCGCTTCTATCTTTACTTTTCTCACATTTAGTTTCAATGAACTAATCTTCCGCGCTTCCCTGAGGTTCGACCCCAGATTTTCCGCTTGTACTACCAGTTAGTATAAGTAGTTCATTCGATGGTTTATAAATATTATTTGTGTAGGTGCAGATTTACGGGCGACGATAAACTTGACTCCACCAGACATGAAAAGTGAGGTTGTCCTATGCAATGAGTTTGCATAAGATCGGACCAAGAAATAAGTAACTCTTACTTTATAACGTTGTTTACTGTTTAAGATTGACTATTTCATAGCGATGACCTAGGTGATTTAACCTTAATCCTGAGCTAACTATGAACTCCTGTTTATTCGGGATTATCCTTAGATTTGCATAGGTGAGGATTAGCTCAATAAAGCTGGCTCAATAAGCCTCCCATTTAAGAGGTACGACTGGGTAGATAGCTGAAGACATAGGGTGCAAGATAGAATTCACTCCTACCTGCTTTTAGGGATAGTAGAGAGGTTGTTCCCTTAAGTGCTGACTTAGGGTCTTGAACAAGGGGCCTCACCCTCTCATTGGCCCGAGAGGGACTCAGTTTGATGATCGGATAACAAATTATTCATTAGAGGTCAGTAGGACTTAAGGAACAAGAGGTAATCTCGGGGGTAAAACAACCTTTTGATCCAGCCGTTATTACGAACAACCTATTAAGGATTTACTTACTAATTATGGTTATATCGAGTGGACACAATATATCTATAGTTAGGGGAGTGCAACTACTGAGCTTTAGTAGAGTGATCGGTAGTTAATGAATGGGGGTTAATTCGTTGTAAAGAGTTTAGCCAATTAATCTCGAATCGTTGGAGCCTATGATCTGTAGGTTCATTAGGTCCTCTTACTAGCTCACAAACGGATTAGCCTTAGAATAGTGTGATAATTTGGTTTGAAACGTTCAAATTCGAATTAAGGGAATTAGTAATTATATGTGATATAATTAAACGTTTAATTTTGAAGTTAAATGTAATTGGAGAATCGATTAATATATAAAATGATTTAAATATTAATTTTATGAATAGGGATTCATGGTAACTGTGGTGACAAATTAATTTAATATTTGATATTAAATTAATATAATTAATTAAATTATTTCATTAATTATTAATTATTAATTTTATTAGAAAAATTGATTATTGAATTAATTTTTGTAAAATTAATAAACTTTCAATTTTAATTAAAGAATTAAAATTGGGAAAAGTTTTGATGTTGAAAATTAATTTTCAAAATCAAAACGGAATTTGAAAAATGAGAAAAATCCCAATGTGGGATTTTCCCACATTCAAGTAAGAAGGTCAGTCACCTTCTTACACATAATTCCACCACAAAATTCAAGGAATAGCTGGAATCACTTCAAGTGATCAGTTTGCATGAGAGTCATGTAATAAAATCGCTCTTGATTGAGTGGAAAAGTTGATGCAATTGCTGAATTGTTGAGTTTTTGAAGATTGAAGAAGTTGTTCTTCAACAAGCTGAAAAACCAGAAAATCTCTCCTCCAATTTTCCTAAGTTCAAGCTTGTTTTGAGCCCCACAACTCAAACTAAGGCTCCTAGAGAATAGTAGGGAAGCTCTAGTGATGGTCCACTGCCTGAATCGGAGAAGATTGCAACTGTATTTCATTGAAGAAGAGGATCCTCAAAGGTATGTGTTGAAACCCTCTTAATTCTCTGTGAACATGCTTATTTTGATGCCAAAATTGAGAAATTAGAATGCTTAATGATCCTATTTTCTTCTGCTGCATGTTTCTGTAAATTAACAATTGGTATCAGAGCATCATTTAAGCATTCAATTGAAGTTAATTTTGGCTTGGTGGGTGTTTTTCATAATTTGTATGAAAATGGTGAACTGATATGGTTTTTTTGAGTTTTGGCATTGAATTCTCTTCAATTTTCTTGTAATTCTTGTAATTGGCTCTTGGTTGATGGGCCTTAATGTGTAATTAAGTGTCTGTAATTCGATTGGAGTCATTAGAGTTGCAATTAGATTGTAATTGAAGAAAGAAGTGAAGAAGGTAGAGCATTATAAACTGTTTTTTCAGCCACTGCCCCATACTCGATGCACGATGCCATACTCGATGGCATTCACTCGATGGTATTTTGGTAAATACTCGATGCTCGATGGCATATTTGATGCTCATACTCGATGCTCGATGGCATACTTGATGCTCATACTCGATGGCGTATTTGATGCTCATACTCGATGTCATACTCGATACTTGATGGCATACTTGATGCTCATGTCGATGTCATGCTCATACTTGATGGCATACTCGATGCTCATACTCGATAGCATGCTCGATGCTCGATGTCATACTCGATGCTCGATGGCATACTTGATGCTCATACTCAATGGCATACTTGATGCTTGATGGCATTTGCTCGATGGCATACTCGATGCTCAATGGCATACTCGATGTTTGATTGTACTCGATGGTTTTTTGGCCAGTTCAGCCCAATTTTGAGCATTGAAGGTCTGGTTCGAGAGGTTTAGGTCCAGTTCAGGGTGGTTCGAGTGGTCCAGAAGTGTTTTGGAGCCAGTTTTTGTTATTATTGTATAATTAGACCTTTGTTTGCTTGAAAATGCCTAAACTAAACCATATCAGTCTTTGTTTAATTAAATAAATCTTGTATGTGCATATAGTATGCTATATAGATATAAAATTCCACCATCGGAAGCATGTTACATACATTGAAAGTATGTTATAAGGTATTATAATATATAGTATGCATGTTTAGGGTTTCAGATGTTTTAATATAAGTGTTATATTAAATCATGAGATATCTGGTATGGATGTACAACATGTTTAAAGTTTTATAAGTTGTTAGGTTAAACATTTAAAATCCATAACAAATATAAGCAGCATACTCACGTAGGTTAACCACTTGTTTTAATAGTTAAAATAGGTCGTTATCTTATAAAACTTGGGTTATAAACTCAACTAGTATATAATCCTGTCTAAAGTTGGAGTTATTTAAGTTGACAGTCTACAAAACACCTCCTACTTGGGGATTATGACTGAATAATTGAGCGTTGTTAACCAATTTTATGAGCGAGGGGTGTGAGGTTTTAAAACTGGTTTATCACCTAGACATCGTAGATTAAATCCAAATATAAACATTATACTTGGATAAACACCTAGACTTAGCCAGAATAAACCTGAGTAAAGATATACCCAAACAAATGTTAGAACACTTCAATGGGAGTTTAATAGCATATATGATATGTTGTTAGAACACTTCAACAGGAATTTAATAATGCTTCAGTGAGAGAATAATAACATATACAATATGTTATTTTTAGCTTTTGCGTCCCTAAGTGTTCACATCGAGATTCATGCTTCGCTTCGTGTCGATTATACCTTGACTACTCCATTCGGACAGTGTTTGCATGAATCAAGATCTAGGTGAATAGGGGAAGTTGTTCACAGTAAAATCAAAAGTGATGTTTTTTTATTTTAAATCTCACGTCCTAATATGTTCACGCCACGCTTCGTGTTGATTATACCTTGACTGCTCCATTCAGAAAGTGTTTGCATGGGATCAAGATCAAGGTGAATGAAGGGAAGTTTTTCAATGTAAAATCAAATATACGATATATTGATTTCAACTCTCACGTCCCTAGAAAGTTCACACTGTGAGGTCTATACAATGCTTCGTGTCGACTATACCTCAACTGCTCCATTCGAAAAGTGTTTGTATGGGTCAAGATCAAGGTGAATGGGGAAGTAGTTCATAGTAAGTGGGTGAAGGATATGTGTCAACATGTCTTGCAGTCTCTTCCGTTGGTTTGGACCGTGAGATTCCTATGTTGCGCCTGCTAGTTAGTTTTATGCGGCCCTTGCTAGTCGTTTAACGACAGCTATCCCCTCGGAGGGTTGTAACATAGGATTTAGAAAAACTCAAACTCCAAAAATGGATAGGATTTCTTAGGTCGTTTTCCAACCTTGACTTTCCAATTAGGTAGCATCGTTGGGGCCGACCTCTGTGGTATGAAAATGGAGGGTTACACTTATATAATTACTAAGTGTTAGTAAGTTCTTGACCGAAAACGGTAGCTAAATAACTATCGAAATATGAGTTATTATGAAGATAGTATTTAGTCAAGAATGTCTTGCTTTAGTGAATGAGTATTTGACTACCCTTGGTAGCACTTATTCTAACTCACTATAGTATCATTGTAAAAATAATGAAATTTGGGTACATTATTACTTTGTTAAAACATGATTGGGTTTAAAAGAAATTCACTAACAAAGAATTTGTTTATATTTTCATAATGACTAGTTCACTAACAAAGTTAGCATTCACATATTTGGCGTTCTTCATCAATATTTTTGTGTCAGTCTTCCTAAGAAAAATTAAGTTGTGGAAAGGAAGCATCAACATCTTTTAATGTTGGCAGGGCTTTGCTTTTCCAGTCACATTTTGCCAATTTCCTTTTGGGTAGAATGTGTGCTCACAACTTTTTTGATTAATCACAGCCCTTCTTCCGTTGGTCAACTCCCTACTTCAGACTCTTGTGCTGATTGTACCTTGCTTCATTCTTTTGGTTGCTTGTGTTTTGCTTCTACCTTGCTCACACATCATTCAAAATTTCACCCTAGAGCTATACCTTCTATTTTTGTGGGATATCCTTCAGGAATGAAAGGATACAAATTATTTGACATTGAGAATAAAAGGTTTTTTTGTGTCCCGAGATGTAGATTTTCATGAGGAAGTATTGCCTTTCCATCAGGTTACGATTGCTTAATTCATTTCCTGTCTTAGTTCTGCCTGTTCCTTTCAATTTTCGAATTCTCAAGTTCCTTCTTGCAATGAGTTATCTACACTACCTATTCATCAAGTTTCTATTGATCAAATTCCTACTGAGCAATTGCCTATTGATCCAGTTTTTATTCTTAATGAAGATCGTATCTCTACCGATGATTCTTCTTCCAGCAATCCAGTTGTTATTCCTACGATTAATTCCAATGAGAATGTCCCAATGAGGTTGTTGATATTGGTCTTATAGTAGGTTCTCTCAAATTACAATGAAGCCTTCTTATTTGCAGAGTTATCACTGTAATCTTCTTTACATGTAGACTCTGAAGTTACCTACTTCAAAATTTTCTTTAGAGAAATACTTTTATTTTGAAAACTTATCTTCTGCCTTAAAATTTTGTGCTTAGTGTTTCAACGATTGTTGTACCCCAGTTTTATCATCAAGCCGTTTCTGATTCTCAATGACGTAGTGCTATGGACAATGAATTGAAAGCTATGGGAATCGAACCAAACATGGTCAGTTGTTCCTTTACCTGCCGGTCATCATTCCATAAGTTTTAAATGATTTTATAAAGTCAAACATAAGGATGATGGTAGTGTTGAGTGGTACAAGGCCCGTTTAGTAGTTCAAGGGTATACTCAACAAGAAGGGTTAGACTTGAAAGAGTAGATGATACTTTGTGTGGAAATGCGGTATCCTAATTTTATTTTACAGAACAATAAAATCATACAAAGGACGGAAACATGGAATTAACATTCTAACTAAGCATGCTTTATACAAAATTTGAAGAGGAAGAAGAGATCAGAAGATCACTTACCTTTGAAGACTGAAATTCTTCACATTCCCACCAATTCACGAACAAATCGAACTCTTTGAATTTTCTTCGAACTGATGAACATGGCGACACAGAACCCGAATTCCAAATACTATCACTCGGAGTATTTGGTATTCTTGAAGGGTAGAGAATCACTTAGAGCTAGTGGGCTTCAAAGATTAATTTTGAAAGGGTAAGAAATTTCTATTTTTATGAGAGAATTTTACAGTGAGCTAGCGTTGAGAGGGCTTGAACGTTCCATTTATATTTTTCTTCAGGAATAAGATAAAAGCCAAAATCTCTCTTTGCCTTTACGCACGTTAAACAAGAGAAATGGAGAAGTTATCTCATACCTCCCACCCAATTAACTGAATTAATTAAATTTAAATTTAACTTTATATATAATATATATATAATAACTAATTTAATATATATATATATCTAATTTAATATATATATATATATATATATATCGATTATTAAACTATATATTATATCTAATATAACACATAACTCATAGTTTATATATATCACACATAATATAACCTATAGTTTATTATTCTCTTGTTTAACCTATAGTATTTAACACAAATCATATTCATATTAAATTTAGAACTTATCTATTGTAAAAATGCCAAAGTCAACCTCCTTATCAAAGTAATCTATACTAGCATAATTCTTGACCAACCAATCCATACCTAAAATGACATGGAAACTTTGTCTCTCTACATCTGTCAAGATCACATCAAACATTCATTTTGCTAGTAAAACCTAACATGTTTTTCTCCTTTTATGGGCCAAATAATAATTTCATATGGAGCCAACAATGTCAAACATGCTATGAATTAATTCCAGTTCTAACTTAGCATGCCACAAAACACTAAAGATACAAATGAATGCAAGGAAACATAATCACAAATAGCATTAGGATATAAGAGCCTAGAATGGCAAATGTACCTTTCGCCATGACATTGGAACTCTCAATCTCATGTTGAGTCGTAGCATAATCCCTTCATTGTTCTTGCCTCTTAATAGTTCCTTGATTCACACTAGACGGTCAATCTCTGCCACTTCCAACATTCCTATCAGGACACCTATCAAACATATTCCCTTCCTGACTACACCGATAACAATTTCCTATTCCGGCTAAACATGCCCTCAATGATGCCTCCCACAAGAACTACACACTGGTCTATCAAAATTTTGGCGCTTCTGCTAATAATTATTCTCACCAGAAACATCCTTTTTTGACGCGAGGAGGATCCTACTCTCGTCGACCTCTTACACTCGTCCCCCTCCTAAGAATCAACATAAATCCTTACAGCCGCTTGCAGTGCTACGACATAGGTTGTGGGCTTAAGAGTGTACACCATGCCTCGTAATCCACTTCTCAAGCCTTGGATGAACCTTTCCGTCCTTGCCACCTTAGTGGCCACTAACTTAGAGGCAAAATGGGATAAGTTGTCAAACTCCTGCTCATATTCTTCTACTGACATAACCTCTTGTTTCAAATTAAAAAAACTCAGCTTGTTTGTTGTACTGTGTGTTGGTGGAGAAGTATTTTTCATAGAAACGCTCTTTAAACTGGTCCCACGATTCTAGTCTCCCAATAGTATTTATCATCGTTTTCGCTGAATGCCACCATATCTCCTTGTTATCTGTTAACATAAAAACTATGCACTCGAGTTTCTGGTCCTCTGGGCACTTAATATAATAGAAGATTGTCTCAATAGAGGATAGTCACATCTCTCAATTTGTAAGGTCCTTCAGCGACCTGTCAAAGGTGCAAGGGTTGTATTTTCTGAAATCCCTTAAGTGTTTAGCTTCAAGGGATAGGTTCTGCACATTCTGATTCTCGGGCTAGATTGGTTGCACCTGAACTGGTGGTTCTCGTATCTGTTGAGTCTGATTAGTTTGAGTCACCTACTCTACCACTACATTGTGGACTAGTTCTTATATCCTCCCTAACAAAAATGATGTAATTTTTGAGGTCGATAATCTAAATCTCGTGGTTTCATAGTTTTTAATTTATTTGTATAAAAAAATTATTTATTTAATAAAATAATTTATTATTTTATTTGACATTTAGTTGCATTAAATCAAAACCAATAAACTAATATCTAAGGTTATTTAATATAGCTTAAATATATATGTGGTGAGATACAAGTGGATCATGTTTAAGTGATAACCTAAAAGGTTTGTAGTAGATGGATAAGGCTAGGTACCTTATCCCGGTGACAGTACGAATACAACCCACTTTGTATTTATTACAATTTTTGTAAAATATTACAAATGATCTGATCCTGATCATTCATGTGGAGACATGTGAGTAGGAGTATCCTATACAAAGAGTTCATATAAAACCGGACTATGAAATGTTTAGTCTCTCTTTATAACACTGTTACTCGAGGAGACTTACATTTCATCAAGATGATCATAGGTGACTTGCCTTAATCCCAAGTGACTTGTGAACTCCTGCCTATAAGGGTAGTCCTTTGATTTGCATGAATGAGAGTGGCTAGTTTCACCGATTTAATATGCATACCATTTTGAGGATTCGTTCAAGTGAGAAGCTAGAAACACAACTACACAAGAAGGAATTCACTCATGCCCGTTGTTAGAGTAAGTAGATAATTTGCTCCTTTACAGGTTGGATCCGGGTCTTGAACAATGAGGCACCTCACCCTCTCACTAGCCAGAGAGGGTCTAATTATAGTGGGACTATGACTAATTGTTCAATGAAGGGATCAATGATACTTAAGAAGTTATATATAACTACAAGGGTAAAACAATAATTTTGACCCAACTGTACTTACGAGTAATTTGTGAAGGGTCAACGTACTATTTATTGGTTATATCCAATGAACACATAAATATATCTATCGTGCGAAGAGTGTAGCTATCGGTCTTTAATGAAGTGACCGATAATGAATGGGGATTAATTTAATTAAATAGTTTAAATAATTAATCTCATATTATTGGAGCTTCTAAGCTGTAGGTTCATAAGGTCCCCTTATTAGCTCAATAAAGATTAATGAAAATCAATTAATTTTAGATTAATTTGCATTGTTTAAATTAATTAAAGGGATTTAATTGTATGAGATACAATTAATATAATGTATATTGAGGCATTATATTACAAAGTTTATATGAGAGAAATAAATATGTTAATATAATTCAAATATTAATTATATGAATGAGATTCATACAAAAATTATAGGTTAAAATTAATGTGAATTTGATTCATATTAAAACTATAGGTTATATGAGAGAATATAACTATAGGTTATATTATATGTGATATAATATAAACTATAGGTTGTATATTATAATGAATATAATATATGGTTTAAATTTAATTATATTAAATTAGTTAATATTATTAAAATTAATTTAAAAATTAACTCCCATAGAGTTATTTTCAAGTAGTGGAGGGAGTTACTCTGATAACTCTTTCACACCTCTCAAAAGGCCTTAGACAAAGGAGTTGAGGATTTGATTGATACGTGAAATCATTCTATAGAGAAGCTTTTTGATTTTTTTAACTTCTTCATCTCCTTCCTTTCACCAAAATTAACCAAGGAAACCCACAACTCTCCTTGATTCTGACCTTAATATAATCATTGTATTGGTGTCATCGTTGCTGTGTTTGAAGTATTGCTGTGAAGCAACGTTCGTGAGAAGGAGATCTTGTTCGTGATCTTGTTGTCTAAGAGGAATTCGAGAAGAAACGGATCTTTAAAGGTAAATCTATCTCCATACCTTTCCTTTCTGTAATTTACAGTAGAAATGCATGCTTTAGGCTTATGTATGTTTATCCATGTTTCCCTCGTTCTCTGTTTAATTTCAAGTTTCAAATTGAAAATATAAGACATAAACACTACAATAATTTGGACCTTTCCTGACAACGAAAACCATCGGGATTAGTCAAAAAGAGCCTCGGTTAAACTTTTGCCAACGGCCAATAATCATTAGGAGGACCGTGGGCAAAGCCTTGTTGGCATAACCTTCCTCGATGGTATAACACGCAATCGTGGGGAAAAAAATTATCTCAACGGATGGAGAATAGGGCCTTTATCCCGACCCTCAACAAGACCGTCGGGATAATTCTTAAACCCCGACGGTCATAATTTATAAAGACCTTTGGGAGAAAAAAAAAACTTTGCCCGATGATAACCTAATTGAATATATCTCGACCGTGACAAATTTATAAAGACTGTTGGGCGAATTGACTTACACGAACGGTGTGTTTGCATCGTCGGGATTTCATAGATTTTTTGACCTCGTGGACCATCAAGGTTTTGTTTATTACCATCAGGAGAAGATGAAAAATGCATTAAATATGGTTTTTCTTAACCTCTTTTATCGATTATATATTTAACCGTTAGAATTAGCTTTTTTTAATTCTTTATTCAAATTTTTTTTTCAAATGTCATGCCTCTTTGAGTTTTAAAAATATCATTCAAACTAATATAAACATTACCAAAAAAATCAAGTAAATGTCATATCAAAGTAAATATTATATAGAAAACATGTTTGAATTTCAAGTCTTAAACATACTATTCATCTCAAATTAACACAATACATCCACAATTCCTCAATAAAAAATACAAGCTCATGATAGCGTCGAGTCGTATCAGGAGATGCATTTACAACCTTAATCTACAATTCCTAAATCAAAAATAACATTAACATCTATAACCTAAAATGTGTTTGTCGAGAGATGCTTCTGCAACAGAAACCTCAAGGGACCTACAAAATACAAATTTAAATATGTTTAATGTTCAAATACCATATACCAATCTCAAAATGAATATAGAATTTAAAACTCAACTAAGAACATTAATGAATTAAAACAAACCAACTCAAACTTGCATATTTCAATCTCAAATTAAATATAGAACTTAAAAGCAATGTAAGAACATTAACAAATAAAACTCACGTTAACTTGAACCTAACATAAAACTTAAAACCCAACTTAAATCCAACGAACTCATAACTATATATTTCAATCTCAAACCTAATATAGAACTTAAAATTCAACTTAAACCCAACCAACTCATAAGAATTGAAACAAACCAAGACATATACGTTTACTTATACAAACCAACTTACCTCCCCCAACTTAGTTTTTCTTAAATGAAGTTTATTGAACCCCTCAACCCCCCCCCCCCAAAAAAAAAAAAAAAATCTCAATCCCAATATACAAATCAACATAATTAAAATTGAAACAAACGAACACATATCTACATTTATTTAAACAAACCAAATTAAAATTAAACATACTTGTACTTAAAACCCAACTTAAACCCCCCCTCCCAACATACAAACCAACATAATTAAGAATTGAAACTAATTAGTTACCATAAATGTTGAAGACTTCAAAACTTCTAATTGAAACAACATACACAAACTAACTATACTCTCCACCCCCCATTTAGCACAAATTGAAAATCAAACTCAACTTCAGAACACTAACTATACTTTAAATAACCATACGTTAATGTTGTTACCATAACTGCAGAATAACAATATACGTAAACTTCTAGTCAAGTTTACTATGAAAATTGAAGAGTTCATACCTAGTTCGATTTATCTCTCATGAGCTGTAAGAGCATAGCTTTCATATCATCCATCTCAGATTGTCTTTGAGCTTCCAATTTAGCCAGTCTGGCCTTTATCTCTTCTATCTCTTGTTTTTGCTCCTTTATAACTCTTGATGAGGATGCACTGGATGATGATTTACTTTTTTTTTTTCATTTTTTACCCTTTGGTGTCCTACCAAGGCCCACTCCTGTGCCAACGCCTGCTCGTATATTTCTTCTTCCGATATTGGTTCAGACTCTTCTTGGGTGAGGCTTCTCTCAGCTCGACCTTTGATTCTACATCAATAATTAGGACAAATTATTGTATGAAAATTGTATGTAAACAAAGTTACATTGTGGAATAAGAACTTACATATGCATCATTAGCGACCTGATTAACAAACGACTGGACACTCTTACAGTGTGTTTGCTTGAATAAGTCCACTAGGTCTATTGTTTAACCGTTGAGATCCTTTCTGCAAAACAATTCACATAGAAGATATTAATAATACTTTCTTAGAAATCAAATATAGAAATACTTTTAATATTACCGTGGATTCTCGTAGGCATATGAAAGTCTTAGAACCAGCTATATGAGAGTACTTTTGGGCTGATCGATTCCTTTTATTAGTCTATGCTACTTTCTAAGAAAATGAGAAATTAAGAGGAAATGAGTAATTGAAATGATTGTAAACCCAAAAAAAAAGGACAAAAAGTTCTTACTTTCCAGTCGGTGGATTCAAACTTGTTACATAAAAAGTGTCAATCTTCTATGTCATCTTTAAGTCGATCAAGTGAGTGTGCTCATGCCTCTTTAGGACTTGCATATTTTTTATAGTGTTTGTGTAGTTTCCCCCTGTACTTTTTAAACAAACTTTTCATCTATTCATCGATGAAATTATTGAATAGTTGGCTGGACAAGTCTAACACAATATGGTTCTGAATTAAGAAAAAAAAAGAAAAACTAATTAGTATTTCTGCAGATGCAGATGCATATATATAATTTGTAAAATATCAAATAACCATCTTACCAATAATTACTTTTAACTAACTCTCTAGTTTCTATTGGTACCTCTCTCCATCATCCATAACGAGCAGAAAAAGATTCCCGAATGTTGGTACCAATGCCATTGCTAAACCTTTTTGCATTGTTGCAAATCGGTTTCTCCCATACAGGGTCGATTTCGATAGAAATTCTCCCAAATTGTTGCACATATCTACCCAAATCAGCGTTTTGAGAGTATCCACGTACAATCCAATTACTCGTACAACCAGACTCTGAAGAAATTATACGTCGTTAGTTTAATTAAACATTAGTTTGTATTCAAATTACCAATTATAGATCTAAAATAACTTGAATTATCTCCCACGGAGGATGATCTGCCAATTTGCTCGGCCGCTAAATACTCCAAGATTGCCTCCTCATCAATGTGACCTACCATTGTTCATTTACAAACAACAATATATATGTTATACATAGAGGCAACATGTACATTTAGCCTCTTAATAATTATGGTAGGATTTCCCTTCACTTAAATCTTTTAAAAGGCATATGAAAATTTTGTATGTAGGGAAAAAAAAAATCAACAACTCATATTTAACAAACATTTGTATAAGATTTGCCTTGTTGGACAATCAATTAGGATCTCATGGTATTATGTTGAACCAAAGAATTGTGAAGATCAACAAAATATAATAATAGGATTTAGGGATTTCAAGGATATAACTGGAAAACATAGTTTCCAAGTTGTGAATCATATTGAATTTCTTATTGTGGACATTTTGAGAAAAAAATCAAATATTAGATGATTATTATATTACATTAATTATTTACAACCAGCTGTATGTGGATTCTAGTATGTGTACAATTCATAATATTAAAATTCATTCAAAATAAACAGTGGGAGGGGAAAAAAATGTTGCCAAAAATTGAAGCAGACTGACGATGACTGGATGGAATGGACAGCGAACGGATGAGAGGACGACCAGACGCCGAGCGAGGGAGAAAAATCGGGCAGAGATCGAAAGGAGAAAAAGAAAAATAGAGGAAGACGAGGTTGTGCGAGGGTTTTAAACGGATTTATCTCGACTGTCGTCTGGTAAACCGTCAGGAGAAATGAAAATATCTCGATGGTAAATCAAAAATCGTCGAGGGAGTTGCACACTTCCAACGGTCACATGCAAATCGTCGGGCTAACACCAAGTTCTACCGACGGTGTTCTAACACAACCGTCAACATAAATTCACAAATTTCCACCTAATTTTTAATTTAATACCCATAGACCGACGATCTTTCGTGTACCGTCGAGTGTATTCCACACCTCCTGACGATCTTCTTACACCACCGTCGGCATAACTTCTCCATTTTTCATAAATTTTTTATTGTAATAACAATCACCCGATGGTCTCTCCACGAATCACTGGGCTAACTCCACAAAAGCCCGACGGTCACTCAAATACCGTCAGGCAAACTCCACAAAGTCCGATGGTTACTTCCATACTGTCGGCCTAACTGTAACAATTTTCCATAATCATCTCATTTATATTTATTATTTTTTTAAAAATCAAACTACTCTCGACGATTGCTCAACCACCATCAGGAGAATTTAATTTTACCCCAACGGTGTTGCTTCGATTGTCGAGATAAGAGAAAGATAGCCCGACGATTATGATACTGTCGAGATAGTTGAATACGCCCGATAGTTGGTTATTAGACCGTTAGGATAGATGCGTTATCCCAACGGTAGTATAGAATCCGTCAGAATAGTTTTTTATCTCGACGTCGTTGTTGCACCGTCAGGGAAAGTTACATACGCCGACGCTTTTTTCTGCGCCGAGGTAAGTTTCACTGCGGGAATTCCATTCCCTTTAGTAACAGCTTCTCCCAATCCGGATTGCCATTGCATCCTCATCAACCTAAGTACCAGGTGGGGTTGGAGCTACGGGAAAATTTTGACTCCCACCAGCTCCATCCTTCTATGCTCCCGATATGGAAGGATCCTAGACTTGGGGATCTTGAACTTGGGGGTCCTAGACTTGTGGATCCTAAACCCCTTCTCTAATCTTCATTTTCACTCTGTATTTGGGTGCCATACCCTAACATTCACACATAATCAGTTTCTACTAGATTCCCCATCCAAGGAAATATGTCAACTAAGACATTAAATCAAACAAGATTTCATGCATAACATACTAAAAACATTTACTTAAAAGACATACCTGGCGATGATGAAGAACCCGTTAATGGACAATAGGGACATTCTTGACTTACGTTGTAAGTCAATTTACAAAACCTATAACTTGATTTCTGATACCAACTGTAACGACCCAACTTTTCGAGACCCATAACTAAGGTCATTACTACCATGCATGCAAATTCAAAAACTAAAACCAAAACCAGTTTATCGTTTTATTGTAAAATAATTATTTTCTAAACACATAAATAACAAAATAAGATTTGATTCAGATTCCCAAGAAAACTTTAATAAAATGAAATATTTATATGTATAATTACTAAACTCAATAGTTTTAAATGAAAATACATTCGAAACTTTTTAAAACATGACATTGAGCGGAAGTGACTCCCTAATCCCATATGACACCTTCAACAAATTTCCCTGTCAAGCGGTTGAAGAAGAAGAAGACTTTTCTTCTTTTTTCTTTTTAATATATTTTTTAAAAGCCTTAAACCCTAATACATACATACATATATTCAAAATCTCTCACAATCAAATCCAAGATCCCAAAATAAATTATCTAACTTATCTTAAGTTAAATCCAAATTTCCAAACTTCATAAAAATTTCATTGAATTAATTAACTTACCTCGATAATTTGATTTTTGGCCTCATAAATTTTAAAATTAAAGGAAATAAAACCCAATAATTTACAAAAACTAATTTAAATTTAATTAGAACTCGGGATGTTATATTTAGACAATGATGTAATTAGCCTATTTATTTAGATTATATGTATAGAAAGTCTATTATATAAAAGCTTTTGCACTCAACATGAATGTGGATCATCAACATCATTTGTCATGTACTTCTATTGAGGGTGAATTTTCAAATCACAATACGTATATAACTCAATTTATGTTTACTCAAGAAGGAAAAAAGAGAGATTTTTAAAATTTTATTGAAATAGAAAGGAATGATAAATCTATCAACTTTGGAGCGTTCCTTCCTTTGTCGTTCACTAATAGATTTGCTTTAGGTTGCCTATGGACTTGGCCTGATTGTTAATCTGCTATCAACAAATACTCTATTTAATCGAGAAAAAAGTTCAAATTCTCTCTTCTTAAATTAATTAATTAATAATGTGATATATATTCATAATTTAGAAAAGAAAAAGTTCGAACAGACTAGATGAAATTATTTCTTTAAAAAATTAAGGTTTAAATGATAAGTTTTGAGACGTAAAGAATTGAGTAACCAAGAAATAAAGCCACATTTATCAATTTATAATAAAAATTGGTGTAATTATAATGAAATTTTATTGATAGATAAATTGTAATGGGTAACAATCGCAAATGTGTAATTGAATTGTTTTTTATCACGTTTACTTAGAATTATGAATCTATCGCATTTATTGTTATCATTATCGTTCGGTCAATCGGTAACGATAACAGTAAATGTGATAGATTTTATGGTTGTCATGTTGTAACAGTACAATAATAGTAACCGTAAAGTAATACTAATAGTAACATAATTTTCAAACGCAATCAGATTGATTACCCTTCGCTTTTCAATCAGATTGTACTTTTTTTTTAATACAAATTTGGAAGCAAACTCGAGATGTCAATATAAGGATGCAACATCAAACATAATAAAATGGGATCTACTTTTAGATTACCATTGATTTATTACGTTTCTCCTAGATAAATGTAGCTGAAATGTAGTTTATGAAATATGTTAAATTTTGCAGTTCTAATATTGTAACAGTACAATGACAATAACCGTAATAATAATATTAACGGTAATGTAATTTCTTAACTCAATCAAATTGATGACCCTTCGCTCCTCAATTAGATTGTACTTTTTTATTACACATTTGAAAGTGGATTTAGATATCAGATACAAAACACAAGTAAACGATATCAAATATGATCAAATGAAACCTACTTTTCAAATTACTATTGATTCATTGCATTTCTACTTAGATAAACGTATTCTAAAAGTAGCGTGCGAGTAAAAAAAAATTATGACTCAATGAGAGTATTATGAGTATGGTAATAAAAATTAACAATTATGATTACTACGGAGAAAAGTTTGAAAAAATAATTTGGTAAAGGAATAAAGTGGAAAGTTTGATTAGCAAGCTTTCTAGTTCAAAAAAAAAAAAAAAAAAAAAAAAAGGATTAGCAAGGTTTCGCTATCATAGCATCACCAATATGCACATGGCTGTGTGTGAAGGACCAATCCCATCTCTCAATTTTTCTTCTACCTCCCAACTCCTAAAATCTTTTCCTTAGATCCTCCTTCATATCCCACCCTCCACGCGTCCTCATCTCCCAAATCCCTCTCCACGCGCACCCCACCTCACGCGCCTTCCTCCACAAATATCTTATCTCGCGTATTTTCACACGCTCTATAAATTGCGTGGAAGAATGTGATCAGTTATCACTCTTAGTTTCTTCTCTCTAATAACAAAGAACCACGTGTTGACGCTCTCGAACCTACCAAGAAAAAAATATTCAAAAATATAAAAAAAGATGAAAAAAATTTGAAAAAGGGAACTTCCCACTTCACGCTTCACGGAACATTACGCTTCCCCCAAGACCAGCCACGTGTGCCCCACCTTTCGGCAGTGCTTGACACTCCCTCACTTCTTATTGGTTGACGGTGGTCCCACTCCTCAAACGGAATCCAATTACTACCAGATTTGCATCTTTCTTCCCCTGGGCCCCACTCTCTATAAAACATAATTCAACCAATTAACGTCCCGTCACTATTTCCGTTACCTAGCCCTAGGGCCACGTGTTCTTTTTTCTTTTTTCTTTTTTCTTTTTTCTTTTTTTTTTTAGAAATCATCCGCACCGCACTGTGCTTTGCTTTGCTTTGTTTTGGTGTGTTTTTGTTGTTTATCATCGTACTCTTTCTCTCTCACACTCGAAAACGAAAACGCCATGCCTGAACTGAAAACTGAAAATCTGTTTTTGTAGTTTCGTAGTAAGTTTGTTTGTTCGTCATGGATGGCGGTGAAGCAGCAGCGCAACGGATGATCGTTGGATCTTGTGGTAAGACGATAATCAATCCGATAATGATGAGATTCCGACCGATTGCTCCGAAGCCTGTCCCCGGAGGATCTATTTCCGGTGGTGCATCGTCGTTGGAAAGTAAGAACTCGTCGATTTCCAAAGGAAGGACGAAAAGGAAGTACGTTAGGGTTAGAAGAATATAGGAAAAAGAAAACTACAAGAAACGGGGAGATCGCTAATCATGATGAGGCCGCCGTGACGACGGCGGAGGCGACGACGACACTACAACTGCTACCGGTGGAATTCATCGGCGGCGGATCTGAGTGGTCGGAGAATAAAACGGTTACCGGAAGGATGGAAAAGGAGATGGTATTGGTATCAGATCCAAAACGTGAAGCGGTGGAATTGTGGGTGACGGTAGAATGCGTGACGGACGCATGCATGGATCTAGAATTGAAGGAAGGGGAGATAGGGTGTACGGATGAAGAGAGGATAAAGAATCTAGAGGAAGACACGTGTCCAGGGTTTGTATCGGACGGTATGAATAGAGTAGAGTGGTTAAACAAGGCATTTAAGAGGATGGTATGGCAAAGGGAAAGGGAAAGGGAAAGGGAAAAGAGAATAAGGAACATCAACGAGGGTGAGGGTGAGTCACCGGCAGAAGTAGGTGTATGGTTAATATCAAAACCCAAATTACCTAATTTGAGAAGAGTATTTACGTGCCAAATAAAGCTGCAGTTTAAAAGAGGTACGGAAATGGAGAAGGACTCGAAAGTTGTGCCGTGCGATGCGTGGAGAATGGACGGTGGAGGATTTGCATGGAAATTAGACGTCAAAGCTGCTCTCACTTTAGCTCCTTTGCTTCAAGAAGATTTTGATTGAAATTGAACTCAATTGAATTTCAGGTACCATTTTAATTTATTATTTTCTTTTTTCATTTTTCTTTTGCTTAAGAAACTAAAACTCTCTTCATTCTAATATATGATAGGGACATTATGTTTTTCTTTGGCAGCATTGCACCTAACAATTTCAACATAATAATAAACTAAAAAAAGCATCAATTAAAGTACAGTTTTACAACAACTATTTAAACTATACCCAAAATTTTAGTACTAGAATAGTAGGTACATATCCATATCCTTTAGTAATAATTAATTTAATGGGGGTAATTCATCTCTCCCTTCTTTCCTCCATTACTCTTACTTATCTTGTAAATTAATCGATTTTTCCTTAATTAAGAATATAATGGACTTCCATTTAACCTTATTTTGAACAAATCATTCGTTAATTATGTGTAGACTCTATCAGCTAGATGGAACAATTTCAATTCATATGGTTATTTAATAACCCCCAAAAAATCATGGTCTAGAATCGTGTACTGTTTATATATATAGGAATAAGCTTCTTCATCATTTTTCCTATCCATGTAGAAACTTTATGGATTTTGGTCGATTAATTACCGAACTATCTTGATTTACATGACTATGAATTGCATCAAAGTTGAAGACGCCAAACAAGGAATCAATTATTATCTAGCATAAATATAATGTTGATAAATTGGTATAGTGATAATAATCATGGGTTGGCCTAATTGTCAAAAAAGAGTCATGGATATAATAAAAGAAGAGAATTGGTTCAATTCATGGTAGCCAACTACCTAGGTACATAAGTTAGTCTAGGAACGCATAAATAAGAAAGATATTATAGGATGAAAGATTCAAATATTTGACTTTTTGATCGAGTATATATGTTTAATACCAGTTAAGTTATACTCCGTTCGACATAAATGTTATTTATCTTAAATATGAAAGTCATTTTTATATGAATGGTTTTTGCAGGTGATACCGAAGTTGGCACTATGAAAGTGTAAATAAATAGGTGATTAAACATGTAATAAAAGGAAGGTAGTAGCTGTGTGCATTATGGGTCGTCACCAAGTAACCAAGCAAGACACACTTGGAAGGAATGGTCGCTCAATGCAAAGAAATGAAACAAATTAGTAACTACGTACTCTACTAGTAGCTCAAAGTTGCACTATATAAAATTGACCAAAAAAATTGTAAACATATATAAATTAATGGTTGAACTTTGCAGCAACATGAACCTCATTTCCTGTGTCTATTGTATAGAATGATGTATTATCATTTACATATTTTTCTTTTCTTTTTTTCCTACTGAAATTGATGACTCTATTTTGATCCTCAAGGAGGTTGCAGGTAAAAGTGAAAAACTATATCCAATGGTAAGAGGTACTCTTTTTGACAGTTTATCTCAATCCAAGTCGTAAAGATTTATAGTGGACAATATAATACCAATGTAGAGATATTTAGAGGTCTATCATCTGAGAATTGTACGCGAAAAACTTTCCTTATCAACATTAAATGTGGAAGTTTTTATGCTTAATTGTTTTGAATCCATTTGTGGAGGTTCTGAGGCCATAATTTTCATGAGGTAAATGATTGAATTGATCACTATATCGAGGTATTTTTCTCTTTTAGTGATTTAACAATAAAAACACGTGAGTTACATTGTGCCAATCTCACCAAAATACTCTCTTTTTTTTGAGATATGCATGAGGCTTTTCATGTTTTTAGTAAGTTGAACTTCTAACTTTATTGGAGATAATGCATATCAATTATAGTTGAATTAGACTATAATAAATTTTTGAATATTAAAAGATTTTATACATAGTTTTTAAAGCTATTTTGAATATTCTAGCACTGTCATTTTATAAATATTTTTATTAAATTATGTACCAGATAAGTACTTAAACTTTTGATTTTATGTTTTGATTTGGCATATTTTAGAATTCAAAAATTTATTAGATATAAAATTAAATTTTGTATTTCACGAGACTCTAGACTTTTTTATTATATATTTGATAAATTTGTAAATTCTTAAAAAAATTTGAAAGTTTAGTATTTTACTTAAATGTTTTTTGACTTTTTCTTTTTTAATTTTAATAAGTGGAAGTATGTAAGTTTTTATCTCAAAGAAAATATTACATATTAATTGTATGTGTAGGTTTTGGTTGAGAATATTTTTAGACCAACATGAAAATTCAAGTTAATTTGACTGATAATCTAAAAAATTCAAATAAAATCTCCAACCAACCTAACCCAACTCTTGAAATTTGGATTTGGTTGTTAGATCATAATTTATTTTTTTCTTATTGATTTAAAATATGTAAATAAAATCTCTTAAAAATCAAATATCTATTTCCAAATAACACCCAACTCAATAGAAATAGAATAAATTCAACCAAATAATAGTGTGATTTAAATTGCTATTTTAAGGTGGCACTTTTAAAAGCACTTTTTTTAAAGAACTGTTTTCCGAACATTATTAATTAATCAAAAACGCTTTTAGAATTTATTTAATAAAAAATGTACTCCTAGGAACCTTTTTAGAAATTGGAACCGGGCCATATTTTTTAATGACCAATTGTTTTATATCTTCCAAAATTTTTTTTGTTTTAGTTATTATTTTTCAACTGAAATTTTGTTAAAATTTGAATAATATGAACACGTTCTGTAATCATTTCGTTTTTTTATTTTTTATTTTTAAAAATTAAACTTATTTTTCCTCCGTATCTTATAATGATTTGACATCTTTCTTATTATATAATGGTTAAATTTTTATCCAAAATCTAAAAACAAAAATAAATTTTTTAAAGTTTTTTTTTTTAATTTGATTTAATTTTTTAAATTAGGGATAAAATAGGAAAATAAATAAAAAAAATTTAAAAATAGAAATAATGTTTCTGTTTCTAGGCTTAATTTTTAAAAACAAGAAAAAAAACAAAATGATCACATCAAATCTGCTAAAAATAGAACTCAAAAACAATCTAAATTGTTAGATAAGAACAAAAGATCACATCAAAATTAAATAATTTGTATGATATTCAATCGTTTTTTAAGCATCACTTTATTGATTAACAAAGTAAGAATCACTTTAGATGTAGTATAACCAAACATTTTATAAAAAATCGGTTTTAAAAAAATATAACCAAAGATTCCTATCAAACCCATTTTAATAGAAAGTTCTTAAAGAAAATTTACTTTTTGAAAAGTGATTAAATTAGTGGATGCATATCTAACATATAGCTTAGGTCTCGTTTGGTAATCATTTTGTTTTTTTTATTTTTGTTTTTTAAATTAAATATATTTTATCCACCTTTCTTACAATAATTTGCATATTTCTTAGGTACAATGGTTGAATTCTTAGTAAAATTTCAAAAAATAAAAACAACTTTTGTTAGTTCTCAAATGTTGACTTGGTTTTTAATCCATTGGTGAAAAGTAGATTACAAAAGAAGAAATTTGAAAATGAAAATAGTATTCATGGACTTAATTTTAAAAAAAAATAAAAAAAACAAAAAAAAACAAAATGATTACCAAACGAGATCTTAACTATTTATACATATTTTGTGTTTTGAAATGGTGAAGAAAACATAAAAAGTTACTGAGAAATATTTTTTATAAAAAAAAAATTGACAACGACCAATTAATTTTGATATTGAGAATCAGTGTATTTTTCATAATCAACCATGATGAGATGTTGATTGACTATATAATAATTAATGGTAAACAATTTTGGATGAATGAACTTTTGAAAAAAGTTTTTTTTTTTTTTTTTTTTTTTGGTATAGTAACTTTTGGATATTGATTGACTATAATCTTAGAAAAATAATATGCGGGCATCTTAAGCAGAAAAATAACTGTACCTGCTATGGTAAAAACAGTAAATTAATTTGGATTGTTCAGTTTCTGAAAAATCCTTAACTTTAATCTCAATCATGTAAGAAAAATTATGATAAAACTATCATGTAAGAAAAATTGGTTAAATAATTATTTCTATTTTTGAAATTGAGGGCCTGGCAGATGGAAGACCCTATTTGAGGGACTCAAATGAAAAATGAGCCAAAATTCAAAAACAAATAAGAAATGATCATCTGCTTACGTCAACTTCATGTGAAGTTACCAACTTGACTCTAGATGTGTGAGGGTCTGCCTTCAAAGTCATTGTCGATTTCAATTCTCGTTTCTCACTCCTCACCACGCTCCCCGATTTTCGCTCGTACTTCCTGATTCTCGCTCTGCCTCCTCAACGTGCTCTCGATTTGCAGAAGAAGTCATCGCAACGGAAGAAGAAAACGAATGCAGAACCAACCAAAAAGGGAAGAAGAAGAATGCAAAAGAAAAGAAGAAGACGAATGAAGAAAAATAATGTAGATCGAAGAAGAAAAACGTAGAAAAAAATGCAGAAAGATGCATAAACTAAGAAGAAAGAAGAATGTCTTGGAGTTGAAATAGTAATTTCACATCGATATAATATAATCAGACGGCCAAAATTTATTGATTTTCAAATTTGGAGTTAAATTTCATTTGCGCCCCTATAAATGGGCTTCTATACCATTAAAGGGAGAGTGTTAGTTATTTTTTTATTTATTTATTTTTTGTTTGAAACAGAGTATAAATTAGTTTGAGACACTCGTATGATATCTATTTTTTGATAGATCGTGATTTTTTTTTAAAAAAAAAAAATTTGTGCACCACATTCTTTAAAATTAACAAATGTATAAAATAGAATTTTATGCATTATGAAATATCAAAAGTCTATTCGATAGAGAATTTGAAAATAAAAAATTGAAAATAAAGTATTCAATGAAAATAAAATTGTATTTCATATTTTCAGATATGTGTTTGACAACAGATTCAGAAATTGAATTCCAATTTAAACAATTGTTTAAAATGTATCTCATACTATATATTTAAAATCATCACTACTATAAAATGGGCTTTAATGTCGGTTTAAAAACAAATATTATAAGGGTACAATGTCGGTTGAAACCGACATCAAAGATCGTGTTATAAAAGATCTTTAATGTCGGTTTTAAACTACATTATGGTTTATCAAAATTTCAATATCAATTATCTTCATTGTTGATTTTTTACCCATTTTTTTCAATAATTGTCCGATATATTTTTTTAATGGCTCATTTTTTAAAATGTACAATCCATTTTTAATGTCGGTCAAAGAGTTAAAAACCGACATTAAATGTCTCTAGTTTTGTGTCAAGAAATGTCTGTCATCGTATTTTATTGAGATATATATATATATATATATATATATATATATATATTGTTTACTGTAATACGTGCCTGTTATAATATATGCATATTTACTGTTTTGGGTGACAAGTCAATAATATTTCTCTTTCACCTATAAATGCACAAACTCAAACCTAAAATATAACAATATATACAATACACTCTACTACAAAACTAAATAAAAAGTTACCTAAAATATAATAACACACTTCCATAGAACTACAATAAAAAACACTTTTATAATATAGATAATAATGTCTATTCACAAACAACAATTAGTACTTCTGATCCATTCTATAAGTACTTATCAAATATCAATAAATACACTAACCAACACTTGTATATCGATAACATGCTTCCATAAAACAATAATTAAAACTATTATATCCAACACTCATATGGAACCACTCACCCCTCCAAACACTACAAGAATTTTTACCTGTTCCGATATTTATTTTGCCGACGCATTCATTTTCGTTGGCATAGGCATATTTATCTCGATAAAAATTTAATGCGTCGGCCAATTAAAGTAACGTACACATTTTTTAAAAAAATTTATGCCGACAAAAATTGAAACTTTTTCCGACAAAAATATGTGTGGAGAAAAGTCTTAAAAAACCTCATATTCTCTTTTCCCCCAATTTTTTCCTTTCTTTTTCTTTTTTCTTTCTCTTTCTATTTTCCCCCTTCTCCTCTCTCTTCTCTTTTTTCGGCCGACCCACTCATCTTTTTTTTTTTTTTTTTTTTTTTTTCATTTTTCTTCTCTTTTCTCCCTTGGCCGACGACCCATTCCCCTTTTTCTCTCTCTTTCTCCTTTTTCGACCAACCCCAGTCCTCTTTATTTTTTATTTTTTTTTCGTTTTCCTTCTCTTTTCCCCTCCGGCGACCACCACCGATTCTTTATCCTCTTTGCTCCGTCCCTCCCTTTCTTTACCCCAATCGAGCCCCATCCCCCCTCCGTTCGGCCTCCCCTCCCGTCCCCCACCCCACTTCCCTCCTCCCCCCCCCCCCCCCCCCCCCCCCGTCCCTCCCATTCTTTTTCCCCCACCCCCATGTTGGGATTGGTGTCCTAATTCTCTTGGAGTCTCGTTGTTTGTAATGATACACATTGTTTGATGAATAAAACAATTGTTATTTCATTCTGGCATTTACACATATCCAATAAACAAAACTCCATGTGTTGGATCTACATCAGCACACAGCGGAAAGGAACAGGATCCATAAGCATTCTAATTCATTAATTTTGGTTGAAAAGAAACATGCTAAAAATAGAGTATAATGGGTTTCATGAACATACCTTGGCCGAACCAACGAAATCTCTATTTTCAGCTGTAAAAACCTCTGAATCCTTGTGTAGACTACCACAAGATCTTCTCTACTATCCTCTTGGTGCTCTAGATTGAGTTGTGGGACTCAAAATAAGCTGGAATCAAAGGAAATATGGAGAAAGCTCACTGAAAAGAACCCATTCAAGAACACCTTCTTCATCCGAATTTTTCAGCAAAAATTCAGTCGGTTCATCCTCATTCTTCACTCCAATCTCTTTAATATATTGTAAAAAATCATGCAAAGAGATGTGCTACATGGGATGCAGCTCATGCTTGGAGTAAACTAAAGGAGAAGGTGGGTTCCTTGTAAGCTACTTTGAAGATGATTTGAAAAACCAAAATTTTCAATTTCCAAAATCCATTTTGATTTTAAAATCATATTTTATTTCTAAAATAAAAATTTATTAATTTTATAATAAAATCAATAAATAATTATTTAAACAATTTAAATAATTCTAATTAATTTAATATCCAATATTAAATTAATTTTTACACAAGTTCATCTTCATATATTTAAATCATATTTAAATATATTTTCTCCAATTCCTTTTGATTCTAATTTGAACATTTCAAATTAACTTATCAAGCTACTCTAGAGCTAATCCATTTCCGAACTAGTAGGGGGACCTCATGGACCTACAGATCATGGGCTCCAACGATCCAAGATTAATCAGCTAAACTCATTAGACCGATCTAACCCCCATTCATTAACTAATGAGTCATTCCACTAAAGCCCATAGTTGAACTCCCCTCACTGTAGATATATTATATCCACTCGATATAACCATGATCAGTAAGTTAACCCTTCACAGGTTGTTCGTAATAACGGCTGGGTCAAATCTCCGTTTTACTCCCGAAATTACCTCTTGTTCCTTAAGTCCCCACTGATCTTCTAATGAACAATTGTTTTGTGATCCAATCACAAAATCGAGTCCCTCTCATACCAAATGAGAGGGCAGGATCCCTTGTTCAAGCCTCAGGATCAGCATTTAAGCGAACAACCTCTCTACTATCCCTAAAACAAGTAGGAGTGAATTTCCTTTTGCACCTTATGTCCCCAACTATCTATCCAGTCTTACCCCTGAAATAGCAGTCATATTGAGTCGGCGCTGTTGAGCCAACCCTCACCTATGCAAATCTAAGGGCAATTCTGAATAAACAGGAGTTCATAGTTAGCTCAGGATTAAGGTCAAGTTACCTAGGTCATCGTTTTGAAATAGTCAGTCTTAAATAGTAAACAATATTATAAAGTAAGATGACTAATTTCGTGGTCCGATCTTGTACAGATTCTTTTGCACAAGGACACCCCCACTTCTCATGTCCAACATGTTAGGATCACTTCGTTTATAGCACTTTACAACTCCTTGTAACAACTACAGAGCAGGCCGTATTCAATAGTGTTACAAGAATAAGGTACCGAACCTTATTCATGTACTATAGATCATTTTGACTATTTACTCGAACCTGATCCACCTTTATGTCTCCACATAAAGTTCAAGTACTCATCCAATAGTCAAAATACTTTTAGGTTTATTGGATTTCTATTCAAGTAATAAATCTATTCAATAACACCTTTATTGAATTTTCAGAATAAGCTCCATTGTTTATATACTACGAGTTTTAGGACATAAAACCCAACACCATGGTTACCTTATGTGAACTTAAGCATGTATATGTGACATACAAGTGGATCATGCCTTAAGTGATAACCTAAATAGGTTTGTAGTATAAGGATTAAGGTTGGATACCTGATCCTGGTGACACTACAGATACGACCCGCTTTGTAGAGGTTTACAAGTGTTGTAAACTACTACAAATGGTATCTGACCATTCATGTGGAGACGTACAAGCGGGGGTGTCTTATACAAAGAGTTTGTATAAGACCAGACCACGAGATGATTAGACTCTGTATATAACGTCGTTGATACTAGAGACTTACATCTCACCTACATGACCATAGGTGGCACGACCTCAATACTGAGTGTCTTGGGAACTCTTGCCTTTGAGGGTGGTCCTTTGATTAGTATGGGTGAGAGTGGCAAGATTTCCAACTCAACATGCCTACCTTTTTGGAGATTTGTTTGATCTGAGAGTTGGGAACTCATTACACAAGATGGAATTCACTCCTTTCCCAAAGCAGGGATAAGTAGAGAGATTGCTCCCTTAAGGGCTGATTCCGGGGCTTGAACATAGTGGCCACAGCTTCTCTTTGGAAGAGAGAATTTAGTCATAGTAGAACTATGACTTATGTCCATTAGAGGGATCAGTGGTACTTAATGAGTTAAATGTAACTACAGGGGCATAACGGTTATTGGCTGAGTTGTACTTACAAGTGATCTGTGAAAGGTTGTCGTATTGTTGATTGGTTAAGATGGACACATAATATATCTGCAGTAAGAAGAGTTCAACTATCGATCTTTAGTGGAGTGTCTGGCAGTTAATGGATGGTGGATCCCATGACTAAAGAGTTTAGTCAGTTATTCACGTACTGTTGGAGCTTCGAGCTACAGGTTCATAAGGTCCCCTTTATAGCTCAATGGATTCAGTTGAGGATCAATTCTTGGTGTTGATTTGAAATGTTCAAATTGACAAGAGGTAATTCGATTATATATGATATTATCGGAACGTTGTATGAGATACATCTAATGGAGGATTAATGTAAATGAGATTTACATTAAGTACCATGGAATAGAAAAAGAGCTATGGTTTCTATGTTTCATGAGATGAAATATTAAAACTATAGGTTATAAATATATTATGGTAAGTTAGTTATCATTTATATTTATAATAATATTAATTATTGAATAATTAATTCTTTTTCTCTGATAATCAATTGAGTGAGAGGTTATTGGTGGTTTCATGGTAACCGTGAGATAAAAGAAAAATTGTTTTCCTAATTTTTGTAAGGTTAAATTTTGTGAATTTGAGATTTTCTCTCTCCGAAAATAATCTCACGGAAGTTTTCAAGTAAATAGGATTTACTAAGCGACAACTTGGAGTGAGCTAAATGATCGTGTAGTATTTGTAGACGACAGACACGTAGTTAAGCGATGAGCTAAACGATCGCTTAGCTTTTGCTAGACGATCACTTAGTTTTTGCTAAACGATTGGGCATCAACCTATACGATAGGTTCAACCTTCTCCCACTTGCTCAATCGTTTACACGATTGTTGTTTCTTCCGTTCTTCTTCGTTAAACCAAGTTCACACAAGGCCCACCCTCTGGATTCTCACACCGAGAATAACAAGGTAGCCTTCTTGGTGGTGTCATACTCAACTCGACACCGTCGAGGTTCTGTGGAGGTTGTTCGTATTGTTTGGGGTGGTCGTGACCGAGGAAATTGCTGAGTTCGAGTGCATATTATTCGTGCTGTGTAGCAGTTATGTTGGACGAGCGTTCCAGGTTGCTGCATTCGAGCATTCATGATCAAGGAGCTTCACGATGAGTCTACAAATGTGTGTAGCGTTCTCCTTGATTATTTGTATTATCATGCTGTAATTTCTGTAATGAATGCATAACCGTATGTTTCCTTTTTATGACTATAATTGTAAAGTTCATGTATAATTATAATTTGGAATGATCTTTTCGATGCTCATGGAAATCCTCGTGCACGATTTCCTTCAATTGGTATCAGAGCCAGATTGTTTTGATATTCCAAATTACAAGTCTGTTTTGAACTTCTTTTTACAGTCTTGGTGGGTTTCTGCATTTGTGTTTAATTTTTAAGTACATTTGTGGATGGAGTTGATGAATGTTTCAGATTTAATTGTCGTTAGTTAAAGCTTTCTTCAATTACAAAGTGTTAATTTATAAGGGCCCTTGTGTTTTTGGGTGTAATTAACATACAATCGAGTCTGTAATTCAAAGAGTTTGAGTTTGTTGAGTCGTTCGTGATGAAGTTTCGAAGCATGGAGATGCGGTTCTCAACGAGGAAGAAGACCAAGCGTTGGTCGTATCATGTAGCTTAAGGTAAACGGTCGTTGAGATTTATCTACGATCGTGTAGTTTTTTCTATACGATCGTGTAGTATTTACTAAACGATCATTTAGCTAATGCTAAGTGATGGGGTAAATCATTTACTCTATTGCGTAGCATTTGTTGCCTGATCGCATAGGCGCTGGAGGTAGACGATCGTAGTGGGAGCATGTGAAGCTCATCGTTTAGTAAAAGGTGTGCGCTAGACAATCTTGTAGTTAGCAAGCCTCATCGCTTAGATACTACCTAAACGATCGCGTGTATGAGATACAGAGGCGCTAGCTAGGCGATCGTTTAGGTGATGGTGCTTTGTCGCATCGTAATCATTTAAACGATCGCGGAAGGCGTGCGTTGTGTGGAGCACACTAAGCGATCGCGTACCTCAGACTTCATCGCTTAGTAAAAGGTACACGATCGTGTAGTATTTGCTAAATGTTCGTTTAGCTCTGGGAGCATTGTTAAGCGATAGAGTGAAGTGTTTATTTTATCGTGTAAACGATTGCAGGGAGTTTGGTACACGATGGTTGGAGACGCGTTACCTCGCCCGAGCGGTTCAAGACTCGGTTCGCCTGTTTGAACTGGAGATTCCTTGTTTTTGTAATAGTTAACTTTAATTTTGTGTTTTTAAGGTAATTTTACCTGGTTCATCAAAATTTGTTTATAATACATGTGATGTATGGTGCTTATATGGAAAAGTGTTTGACATATAGTTTAAAACTCACCTTAGGTTGTGCAATTATTCATGCATCATGTATTATAAATGTTATAATCTAGCATGAAGAAATTACTTGAAAGCATGAGCATGCATCATGAAATATAAGAGTTATATTTTGCATGCAAATAGCATTATCATGCATCATCATTTTATTATAAGTGTTATAGTCTAAGAGTGAATGGAAGCATGTTTTGCTTGTTTTATTGCTGTTTTGTATAAGTGTTATATAAAAGAAGTAGCAATGAATGGACAATGCATTGAGCATGACACTTAGGCTGTTTATAATCGTTATGAATGCCTTGCATGTGTTAACTTAGAATTGTGGTTATGGTTTCCGTTTATAAGTGTTATAAAGGAAATTAGACCTAAAATCAATAAGAAATAGTTGTATGCAGACTTAGGGTGAACTCAAGTTTTTTAAAAGGGTTTTAAAATATGATTGAGATAGACCTAAGTTCAAGTGGTTCTAAAGAGTTTAGTAACCTAGATTTTTAAAATCGTTTTAATAAGATTAAATTAGTTGGCATAAAAGATCAAATTTGTTTTAAATTTATCTATAAGGGACCTTTTGTCTAAGGTGGGTTCTAGCTAGGCTGAGGTTCTTAAGTTGATGGAAATGTAACACCCCTACCTGGGAACCTATCTGAAAAGGTGAATTAGATAGATTTTCAACAAGCATTCGACGATTTGGTCAAAGACTCCGTTAAAGAGTTTAATGGATGATGATCAAAAGTTGTTTCACTATCCAAGGTAAATTTTACACTTGGGCAAACCTAAAAGTCCTTAGCCGTGTTTTTTCTACATAAGCTAAACCCTAGGTTATAAAATACTCAGTGGGAGAAAGAGATGTATCTGATATGTCTATGATTCCACTCACATTTCTCTCTGTATGTTCACACTGTGAGATTAATGGTTGGCTTCGTGATGCCCTGGGAGCATCCCCCTTTAGGTGGTGTTTGCATGAGTCAATATCGAGGTGAACGGAGAGAGTGTTTATAGTAAGTGGGTGAAGGGTGTATGTCAACACGTCCTATGGTCTCTGTCATTGGTTCACATCGTGAGATCATTTTGGACTCCCTCGTGGTGCCCTGGGAGCGTCCCACTTCAGATGGGTTTTGTGTAGTTGGTCAAGATCAAGGTGAACTCTAGAAATGGATAGAGTCGCTTTAGGTTTTTCCCTAATCGAATTTTTTCCCTTCGGATTGGCTTTTTGGAGCGTATCTCTAGGGCCTAAAATGGCGGGTCACACTTACGGGAGATTATTAAGTAAGTTAATGATCTCTTGGCCAAATCAATTATGGCTAGTCGTTATAGGAACAAGAGTTATTTTGGTATTAATGACTGATTGAGAACTTCTCAATTCAGAGGAGGGATAATTGACCTCCCTTCAGCGGCTTTTGTCCTAAACCTTTAAAGCGTCATTGCGAAACTAGATGTCACACGAAGTTCATATTAGTTTTGCTAAAACCTTATTGGATGTTGTTTTGTTTTACAAAGGTATTTGCTTAAAATCTAACATAGGTCAATGTGTTTTTCTTTTCAGCAACTTGTTAGTATTTCTATTTAGTGCTTTTAATATGACTGATTACATATAGTGGAAAGAATGGTGTGAAACGTATTTCGTTACAAACGACCTCGTATTTGTCATGGTTGAGGAGTGTCCTTAAGTCATTGCACGCGAGATCATGGACTCACTGCAAGATTTTTTTGGACGTCAATTCTTACTTTTCGAGCATAAAGGGATGGATGACAAAACCAATAGTGTCAGTTGTCCTGACACTGATCCCACTACTCTCCAAAAGAGGAGACAAGACAGTAAATCTGATTTATTGGTCTTGGAGACATGTTTGGTAGAGAATGATGATTTTGCCTGGATCCTTGATTCGGGTGCTACCAATCATGTCAGTTCCTCTTACCAAGGATTCAGTTCCTGGCAAACGTTGTCACAGGGAGAGATGACTCTACGAGTCGGCACTGGTGACGTTATTTCAGCTGTTACTGTAGGCAGGTTGAAGTTATTTGTTGACAAGAAACGTTATCTGTTACTAGATAACGTTTTTGTAGTTCCTCATATTAAGAGGAACTTAATCTTGGTTTCTTATCTCATTGAACAAGGATATACCGTCTCCTTTTCGAGAATAAAGTGTTTATTTTCAAGAATGGAATAGAGATTGGTTATGATTCAATGGAAAGTAACTTATATGTACTAAGGCCCTTAGTCATAAAAGCCTTGTTTAACACTGAAATGTTCAGTACGATAACAATAACTAAAAGACCAAAGGTTTCTCCTAAGGAAAACACCTATCTTTGGCATCTAAGGTTAGTTCACATCAACCTTAATAGGATTGAGAAGTTGGTGAAAAGTGGACTTCTAAAGAGTTTAGAAGACAACTTCTTGTTGGTATATGAATCATGCCTCGAAGGCAAGATGACCAAACAAACTTTTACTGGAAAAGGTTATAGAGCCAAGGAAGCCTTGGAGCTTGTACATTCAGACCTCTGTGGTTCAATGAATATTAGAGCTTGGGGTGGGTATGAATATTTCATCTCTTTCATAGACGATTATTCAAGGTTTGGGTATCACTACCTAATACAATGTAAGTCTGAAGCTCTTGATAAGTTCAAGGAGTATAAGGCTGAAGTTGAAAACTTGTTAGGTAAGAAGATAAAAACACTACGATCTAATCATGGTGGAGAGTATATGGACCTCCAATTCCATAATTATATGATAGAACATGGGATTGCATCCCAACTTTTGGCCCCTAGTACACCTCATCAAAATGGTGTATCTAAAAGGAGAACCAGAACCTTGTTGGTCATGGTTTGGTCTATGATGAGTTATACTCATCTTCCAGACTCATTTTGGAGTTTTGCAGTGTAGATTGCATGTTATATCCTGAACAACATTCCCTCGAAAAGTTTTTCTGAAACACCTTTTGAGTTATGGAGAGGCCGTAAAGGTAGTTTACGCCACTTAGGGATTTGGGGCTATCCGACACATGTGCTAGTGACTAACCTAAAGAAGTTGGAACCGTTTTTGAAGGTTTGCTTCTTTGTAGACTATCCAAAGGAAACGAGAGGTGGATACTTTTACGATTCGAGTGAGAACAAAGTATTTATTTCTACAAACGTTATCTTCTTGGAAGAAGACCACATGAGGGATCAAAAACCATGAAGTAAGCTCGTTTTGTGTGAGATCTCTAGTGAGACTGAGACTGTTGAGGGTTCAACAAGAGTTGTTGAATAGGCCAACAGATCAACAAGAGTTGTTGAGGTCAGAACGTCTAATCAACCAGCTCAAGAGTTGAGACTGCCTCGACGTAGTGGGAGGGTTATGAACCCATCAGATCGCTACATGGGTTTGATTGAAGCCCAAAACATCATTACGAATGATGGGGTCGAGGATCCGTTGTCTTTTAAGTAAGCAATGGAGGACGTTGACAAAGATGAATGGGTTAAAGCCATGAACCAGGAAATAGAGTCTATATACTTCAATAATTTATGGGAGCTTGTTGATCCACCTGATGGGGTAAGAGCTATTGGGTGTAAGTGGTTCTATAAGCGAAAGAGAGGTGTAGATGGAAAGATGCAAACCTTTAAGGCTAGACTCGTGGAAAAGGGTTATACCCAGGTCGAGGAAGTTGACTATGAGGAAACCTTCTCACCTGTTGTCATGCTCAAGTCTATTCAGATTCTCCTATCCATAGCCACATTTTATGATTATGAAATATGGAAAATGGACATCAAGACTACCTTTCTTAGTTGTAATCTTAAGGAGACCATCTATATGACTCAACCAGAGGGGTTCATAGTTCTAGATAAGAGCAAAGAGTTTGCAAGCTCAATAGGTCCAATTATGTGCTGAAACAAGAATCTAGATCTTGGAACATCAGATTTGACACTGATGTCAAGTCGTTTGGCTTTGATCAGAACATTAATGAGCCTTGTGTATACAAGAAGATCATCAACAGTTCAGTAGCTTTCCTAGTACTGTATGAGGATGATATCCTACTCATTGGGAATGATGTAGGGTATCTGACTGACATTAAAAAATGGCTAGCTGCCCAGTTCCAAATGAAAGATTTGGGTGAGGCACAGTATGTTCTAGGGATCTAGATCATTAAGGATCATAAGAAAAAATGGTTAGTCCTATCTCAGCATCATACATCGATTAAATGTTGATCAGGTATAGAATGCAGGATTCTAAGAGGGGTTTATTACCCTTCAGATATGGAATCGTTTTATCTAAGGATCAATATCCTAAGACACCTTAAGAGGTTGAAGAAATGAAACGGATTCCCTATGCTTCAGCTGTAGGAAGCTTAATGTATGCAATGTTGTGTACCAGACCCGACATTTGCTATGCAGTAAGGATTGTCAGACGGTATCAGTCCAATCAAGGATTTGATCACTGGACGCTCGGTCAAAATGATCCTTAAGTATCTTTAGAGAACGAGGGACTACATGCTCGTGTATAGAGATAAGAATCTGATCCTTACAGGATACACGGACTTTGACTTTTAGACCGATATAGATTCTCACAAATCGACATCGGGGTCAGTTTTCACTCTAAATGGAAGGGTTGCAGTCTGGCGAAGCATCAAGCAAGGATGCATCACAGACTCCACTTTGGAAGCCGAATATGTAGTCACTTGTGAAGCAGCTAAGAATGTTGTTTGGCTGAGGAAATTTCTTTCAGATTTGGAACTTGTTCCAAATATGGATTTGCCTATCACTCTTTATTGTGATAACAACGGGGTTGTGGCAAATTCAAAGGAGCCTCAAAGTCATCATCGAGGTAAGCACATCGAATGGAAATACCACTTGATCAGGGAGATTGTGCATCGCGGTGATGTGATAGTCATGAAGATCACATCGGAGCACAACGTTGTAGATCCCTTTACAAAGGCTCTCACGGCTAATGTGTTCGAGGGTCACCTAGAGAGTCTAGGTCTGCGGGATATGCGGCATCTTGTCTAGGGAAAGTGGGAGATGATAGTGGGGTATGCCCTAGTTTATTGTATATTGTACATGTTTTTTTTATTGTATTGTATATTAATCTCCCGAGTCATTAGGACAAGTGGGAGATTGTTGGGATTGGTGTCCTAATTCTCCCAGAGTCTCGTTGTTTGTAATGATAAACATTGTTTGATGAATAAAATAATTGTTATTTCATTCTAAAATTTACTCATGTCCAATAAACAAAGCTCCATGGTTATCTTATGTGAATTTAAGCATGTATATGTGATATATAAGTGAATCATGCTTTAAGTGATAACCTAAATAGGTCTGTAGCATAAGGATTGAGGTTGGATACCTGATCCTGGTGACACTACGGATATGACCCGCTTTGTAGAGGTTTGCAAGTGTTGTAACTACTACAGATGGTAGATCCTGACCATTCATGTGGAGACGTGCGAGCGGGGGTGTCCTATACAAAGAGTTTGTATAAGATCGGACTACGAGATAATTAGATTCTGCATATAACAGCATTGATACTAGACACTTACGTCTCACCTAAACGACCATAGGTGACACAACCTCAATCCTGAGTATTTTGGGAACTTCTGCCTTTGAGGGCGGTCCTTTGAGTATGGGCGAGACTGGCTAGATTGCCATCTCAACATGCCTACCTTTTTGGGGACTTGTCTGATCTAGGAGCTTGGAACTCATTACATAAAATGGAATTCACTCCTTTCCCGAAGCAGGGATAAGTAGAGAGATTGCCCCCTTAAGGGCTGATTCTAGGGCTTGAACATAGTGACCACAACTTCTCTTTAGAAGAGAGGACTCAGTCATAGTAGGACTATGACTTATGTTCATTAGATGGATCAGTAATACTTAAGGAGTTAGATGTAACTACAAGGGTATAACGGTTATTGGCTGAGCTGTACTTACGAGTGATTTGTGAAGGGTTGTCACACTGTTGATTGGTTAAGATAGACACATAATATATTTGTTGTAAGAAGAGTTCAGCTGTCGGTCTTTAGTGGAGTGCCTGGCAGTTAACGGATTGTGGATCTTGTGACTAAAGAGTTTAGTCAGTTATTCACGTACCATTGGAGCTTCGAGCTACAGGTCCATAAGGTCCCCTTGGTAGCTCAATGGATTCAATTGAGGATCAGTTCTTGGTGTTGATTTGAAATGTTCAAATTGACAAGAGGTAATTCAATTATATATGATATGATCGGAATGATGTATGAGATACATCTAATAGAGGATTAATGTAAATGAGATTTACATTAAGTACCATGGAATCAAAAAAGAGCTATGGTTTATATGTTTCATGAGATGAAATATTAAAACTATAGGTTATAAATATATTATGGTAAGTTAGTTATCATTTATATTTATAATAATATTAATTATTGGATAATTAATTATTTTTCTCTAATAACCAATTGAGTGGGAGGTTATTGGTGGTTTCATGGTAACCGTGAGATAAAAGAAAAATTGTTTTCCTATTTTTAGTAAGGTTAAATTTTGTGAATTTGAGATTTTCTCTCTCCGAAAATAATCTCATGGAATTTGCAAGTAAATAGGATTTACTAAGCGATAACTTGGAGCGAGCTAAACGATCGTGTAGTGTTTGTAGGCGGTAGACACACAGCTAAGCGATGAGCTAAACAATACCAAGCTAGCCTTCTTGGTGGTGTTATAATCAACTCGACACTGTCAAGGTTTTGTGGAGACCATGTGTGTTGTTTGGGGTGTTCGTGATCAAGGTGATCGCTGAGTTTGAGTGCACGGTGTTCGTGTTGTATAGCGATCGTGTTGGACGAGCGTTCGAGGTTGCTGTGTTCGAGCGTTCGTGATCAAGGAGCTTGGCAATGAGTCTAAAAATATGTGTAGCGTTCTCCTTGATTATTTGTATTATCATGCTGTAATTTCTGTAATGAATGCATAACCTTATGTTTTCTTTTTATGACTGTAATTGTAAAGTTCATGTATGATTGTAATTTGGAATGATCTTTCCGCTGCTTATGGAAATCCTCGTGCACGATTTCCATCATTCCAGCCCCCTCCCCTCCCATTCTCCCCCAGCTGACCCCCTCCCCTCCCATCCCCCAGTTTTTTTTTTCTTTTTTCTTCAATTTTCAATCGTTTACCCTCCCCATCCATTTCGTTTCCCTTCCTTTAAGTCCCCCATTGATTAAAATTTCCCCTCATTTTCCTATTATTTTCCCTTTCTCCCTACATTTTTTACACAAACGACTACGGCTCCACTACCAAATGCCAACGCACGCTATCGCACACTATTATCGCCACTGTATGCACTGGTTGGTTCTTTTTCTCTTTGTTTTTTTTCCTAATAAATGTTATTCGTAGGTTGTGTCTACGTGCTTATTCTAATAAATGGTTTTGTTTCAGATTCAAATTAGGATAAATTTGTTTATGAATGAAACTGTTATTCTATCTTTGGTTTGTAAATGGATGGATATAATGAAGGATGAATTATTTGTGTATTTTGGTTTTAATTTTGTAGATGAGATTCATTTGTTAGGATTGAAGTTGAATCTTTCCTTTTTATGGATATATTATGCTTTAAGTTTTATGAAATTGCTAAGGATGTTTAAAGAAAATTAACTAAATTTCACACTTTTTTCTTGCTAGTGTTAAATCATCGATTGACCCGAAAAACTTAAGTTGATAAGTAAATGTAAATTTGATATCATATCATTTAAAAAAACTCTAGTAAATAGTCGTTTAAAAAAAACTCTAGTAAAATTAGAAAATGGAAATATTTGACCATTTTTCCTTACTAATATTCTCGTCACATACTTGATGCATACCCACCCTTTTGTAAAGTAAGAAGAAATACTAGAAATATAGTGATTTCTCTCTTGTTCTCATCATAAAGGCCTAAACTTAGAGATGATTAAAAATCTCCTTCATATAGCAAAAACATAGACATGTTTTATTCATTTGGTTCAACGATGAATAAGGATTGGATTAAGCTTAGAGATAGATTTTCAAGAGAATACATTGACAGAGTCGCGAAATTCATGGAAGTGGCAAAGTGTCATATAAATGGAGAGGGGAAAATGAGATGCTCGTGTAAAAGTTGCAGAATTCAATGTCTCAAACATTAGATGGAGTACAACGACATTTATTTGCTAATAGAATATATCCTTCATATAGTCGATGGATTTATCATGGAGAACCGGTAAATTTAGCTCAATTTCAAAGAGTCACGACTCCTTAGCTCCTTTAGTGGATGATGGATTAAGGGAAGAACCTACTGAACACAATGATGATGATAAGTTGTTCAATCTTTTAAATGATTTGCAAGGACCGATGAGAGAAGGGGCATATGATGAAGATGAAGAAGACTTTGGAGATGAAATGCCTGAGAACATCGAACAAAGGGATACTTCAAACATTTTTTAGGAGTTGATGGATGAAACATGTAACCCATTGTACCCTAGTTGTACAAAATTTTCCTCATTGAACTTTTTGGTGAGATTAATGCATATTAAGGTTCTCAATAATTGGAGTAACAAATCCTTTGATATGTTACTAGATTTGTTTAAAGATGCCTTTCCAACTGGTGCATGCATACCTAATTCTTTTTATGAAGCCAAGAGGAAATTACGTGACCTAGGACTAGGATATGATTCTATTCATGCTTGCAAGTACGACTATGTTTTATTTTGGAAAAGATATTCTAGTTGTAAAAGTTATTCAGTGTATGGTGAGTCTCGATACAAAATAAAGGATGGCAAGAATAAGAAGACCCCAAACAAAATTTTACGTCATTTTCCATTAATACCGAGGTTGAAGTGATTGCTTTCATCAAAACACATTGCTTCTGAGATGCGATGGCATAAGGATAAATGAGTTGAAATCGATGGTGTGTTGCGACATCTAGCTGATGTTGAAGGGTGGAAATGTTTTGATAGAGAGTTTCCTGAATTTGCTTCAGAACCAAGGAATATTCGGTTAGCCTTAGCTTCCAATGGATTTAATCCATTTGGGAATATAAGCATTGCATATAGCATGTGGCCCGTGATGCTTGTTCCTTACAATTTGCCACCATGGAAGTACATGAAGGAATCTAATTTTTTCATGTCTTTACTTATACCAGGACCAAAGTCTCCTAGAAAAGAAATTGACGTCTATTTACAACGACTGATTGAAGAGTTGAAAGAATTATGGAACAATGGTGTGAGCACTTACGATTGCATGAGTGGGGGGTACTTTCAGTTACGTGCATGTTTGTTGTGGACCATTAATGACTTTCCTACATATGGGGACTTGTCAGTATGGAGTACCAAATGTTATTAAGCATGCCCCATTTGTGAACAAAATAGATCATCGTTTAAGATAAGAGGAAAAATCTCTTTCATGTGTCATCGACGTTAACTTCCAAATAACCACAATTGGCGTAAGAGTAAGCAACATGATGGTAAATTAAAGCGTAGACCTCCATCTATTGTAATGAATGGAGATGAGATCCTAGAACAAGTCAATGCACTAAACTTTTCTGTACTAAGTAAGCATCCATCCAAATGAGATAAAAAAAGAAAAAGGACTATTAATTGGACAAAAAAAAAGTATATTTTTTGAGCTCCCATACTAGTCTAAACTAATGTTACGACATAAGTTAGATGTCATGCATATTGAAAAAAACATATGCGATAGCTTGCTTGGGACTTTGATGAATATTGAAGGAAAAACGAAAGACATGACAAATGCCTGTTTGGACCATGAAGATTTGAATATACGAAAGGACTTACACTTACAAAAAGAAGGATCTAAATGTGTAAAACCACATGCATCATATACTCTAACTACAAGTGAGAAGATAGCTTTTTGTAAGTTCTTGAAATCAGTTAAGTTTCCTGATGGGTTTGCCTCAAATATATCACGATGTGTTAGTGTGAATGATGGAAAATTATGGGGATTAAAGACATACGACTCTCATATTTTACTCCAGCAACTTATTCCTATTGGTGTTCGAGCATACTTATGAGAGGATGTGTATACACCTATTGTGGAGTTATGTAAATTTTTTCGTGATTTATGTGCGAAAGTAATATGTGTCATAGACTTGGACCAATTGCAATCAGATATTGTACTCATATTATGTAAGTTTGAAAAAAAATTTCCACCGGCTTTTTTTGATGTAATGGTTCATCTTGCTGTTCACTTGTCTTATGAAGCAAAGGTTGTTGTTCTAGTTACATATAGTTGGATGTACCCTATTGAGAGAAGCTTGTGAACCTTGAAACAATACGTAAGAAACAAAGCTCGTCCTAAGGGTTCAATAGCAGAAGGATTTATCATGAAAGAATCTTTGACTTTTTGTTCCATGTATCTATCTGGAATAGAAACTAGATTCAATAGGGACCCACATAATGATGATTCAATTCTCCATGGCCCAAGTTGTGGAGATTTTGATGTGTTTAGGCAAAATGTACGACCATTAGGGGGGTCTATTGCGAAGACGCTAACTGAAAATGAGAAAAGAATTGCACATTGGTATATATTGAACAACTCTGAGATAACGTCTTATCATAGGCATGTTTCAGATCCTATATGTTTAGTTAATATCCATATTTTTCAAATTCGATATTATATCTAATGTTAAATTTATGACTAGGGAACATTTGAGATTGATTCATACTCGATCAGACACAACATCAAAATTATCTCAAAGGCATCAATCACAATTCCCTACTTGGTTCAAAGATCATGTAAGTATACTTCTTCAATTAGATATTTGATGAGTTAAAAAATATTGAGTTCCAATAATCCATTAAGTATTAATAGGTTTACTCACTGCATCAAAGAAAGCATCTGATGATCTTTACTCAATATCACTTGGTCCTTCTAATCAAGTCCGCTCCTACAATGGTTGCATTGTCAATGGAGTTCGTTTTCACTGTATTAATCATGGCAATAAAAGATCAACTTAAAACAGTGGCATCATGGTGCCTGGAGAAACAAAAGGTGTTGAAAGTAATTACCATGGTATACTAGTTGATGTATTGGACTTATAATATAGCAATGGAAGACGTGCGATCCTTTTCAAATGTAAGTGGTTTGACACAGACCCTAAGAAAAATAAAGTACGACAGGATTTAGGGTTCATAGAAAAATAAAGTACGATAGGATTTAGGGTTCATGTCAATAAATACATCTCATTATTGGAATACAGATGAGCCCTTCATCTTTGCAACTCAAGCCAAACAAGTCTTTTACATCAACGACAATAAACTTGGCAATAGTTGGAAAGTTGTGCAAATTGTCCAAAATAAATACGTATGGGACGTTCCAAAAGCAGATGAAGGTGAAAATGATGAATTAGAGTTGTTGGAAGTAGTTGGAAGGATTGGGAGGGGAGGGGGGATGTATATGTTATATATGTTGCTCGTAATGTGGGGAGAGGTTCACGTCTTAATTATAACAATTTTAATCACTTTTTAGATAGTAAAATCATTGTTTGTGGTGTTCATGTTTTAATTATGAACATTGACAACTTGTTTGTAGCTTAAGAGAGGGATCATTCCTCATAACCATTTAAAACATTTTGTTCTTCCTATTTCAGGTTGTTCATGTAAATTCTTAAAGATCATTTTTTGGAAATTGCAAGAAGATTTTATGAGATGACTACTTAGTTTGGTTTAATATCTCACTTATTTTGGCCTTTGGTATTTTGGCTTAGGGAAAATTAAACTTTTTTTTTGGTATAGGGGATTTGTAAGAAGTTAGAAAAGCTCAAATATAATTGTATATACAATTTTTGTTCGTAAAATTTTATAGCGTGTGTATTGAATATTAATCTTATTTTTAAATATATAAGCTTACTTTTATTATATTCATTCTCAATTGATTTTTTTGAAAATTATTTTTTATTTGTGCATAATTAGGTATTAAGGAAATAAAAAATTGGTTATTTAATGGTTACAAAAAATATATAAAATTATAAACAACTTATGTCGACGCAAATAAACGTGGGCAGAAATCTACATATTGAATTGAAATTTTGTTGTTTAGGACTATGCTTTTCTCGATGCAAATTGTATTTTGTTGGGAAAAAACATATGCCAACGCAAGCAGTTGTGTTGCCAAAAATGGTATTTATGCCGATTCTATAATATTAATAATCATTTATCCATTCACAAACATCAATTAGTACTCCCATGAGTACTTGCACCAAATACCCACAAACAAAAAAAATTATACACAAATTTCCCAACAAAAAGATCATGGTTAGATAATAATTCGTTTATCTACAAACAACGATTAGTACTTCTAATTCATTCTAAACTTGCATATTTTACTCAAAATTTGTCAAGATTTATTCTAAACTAGTATTTACATTCTATTAAGATAGAAAAACAATAAGTGCAACCTTACACAAATTAGCCAACAAAACTTGTCCATTGTGTTCAAATTACGTCAATCTTCCTGGGTATATGCATTTTTTGTATTGAACTACAAAAAGAAAAAAAAAATAAACTCAACATAAGTTTACATCATTTATTAAATTGTAGCTAGCATATAAAAAATAAATAATTTATGTACGAGGCTAATAATGGAAGTGCTAGAATTATGCACTATTTCATGTATATATTTTTGCATATAGACGGGGCACTGCATGTAAAGAAATTGAAAATGATTATTCTTATGTTTGAATGAAAATAATTTGTTAAAGTATAATGCAAATTTACCTTTATAGGTTTCATTTTGGAGAAGACCAGCATGTTGGAGATCGTGCTTGGCTTGTCATGTTTTCAATCCACTAAATAGTTTGAAAACATTAGAATAACATAAATACTTGAATTAAGAGCTAAGAAAGTTCAATTACACTTTGTTCGTTGATTTCGTGATTCGTTGGAAAAATAATTTGGAAAAATAAGTTTTAAGTATGAATGATGCGTTGATGCGTTAGTAACGTGTTGATGTGTTAAAGATGTGCAACAGGACATATGACACTCCTCTATTGACGTTCAATTTTTCCTAAATCAGATCCAAGTATAAATCCAACTTAGGTTCTTGGTAAATCCAAGGTCGAACTCAGGGATTCAGATTAAAGCTAATATAGACAATGCGTTGTAACTGTAGGGATATCCTAAGTGTATGTAGAAATGAGTTATTTACACTAAGGTGCTGTGTGTGTGTGCAAGAAGATACAAAAGGGTCGAGTAGAGAATGATGGGTCGTGTGAAAATGGATTTTGATGCAAGTGATATGTGTCGATCTAAGTTGGATGTACGCAAACTAGAATATGATGTGAATGAGATGACTTGTTTATCTCTGTTTATGTGTTAAGACTATATTCGACACTTCTCAATGCGAATATCATACAATACCTATCTCTAGGATGTATGCGTCAAACACAAGATGTAATAAAGCACCAGTGAGTCTATCTCTAGATGTACTAGGCATTCTAACTTGATGCTGGCTTATTTACTCTCTCGAATAGTTTAAGCTAAAGATGCTTTTACCAATTGATTTAGTTGGCTTAAGCATTCGAAATGAAATTTTGCATGAAGTATAGATGCATCCAACATAAACAAGAAATAAACAATGGCAAAGTATGATAGATCAAATATGTGAATTTATAAAGAAACTGATTGTCTTTACAAAACCAATACTTAATCAAATGAAAGGATGAAAGCGATAAGTAAGATGAAATGAAATGAGTCAAGCCACAGTACAATCTCTTTTCCTCTTTGGCTCAATTCTAGTTGTGTACAACCACTTGTGCAAGAGTTGGAAGAATTGTCTCTCTCGAGCTCGGCTTCCTCCACTCTTTGATCAGCGATGGTGGTGGTTCTCTTCCCTCTTGCTCTTCTCGGCACCATAGTACAACTCTAAGATCTAAAACTAAGACTAAGTTAACACTGACACTAAAACTGAGAGTTGAGAACTTGGAACTTCTGAACTTCTACTTCTAGTGGGATTTCTTCTATTTATAGGCGTCGGTCTTCTCCAGCTTGATGATGGGCAGCATTAAATTCCATACCCTAGTCAGCCGCCTGACACTCAGATGCTTTTCAGACGCCGACTGCTGCAGGTGACTATGCTTGCAAGTGGTGATTTGACATAAACAGCCTGAATCAATGAATCTTCCTTGCGTTGAATCCCTCTGACGCATGACCCATGCGTTAGACTTTGCCTGCGACACTTTTCTTAATCATGCGTTAGCCTCTTGTTGAGATCCTGCAATATCATGCTTTGGTGCTACAGTACTTTAGTAATAAACATTCTTTTGCTTGAGTTTGATAATGTTTGAGTAATTCCATGTGTTTCTTCTAAAAATGATGAGATTTTATCATTAAAGACCCTAATTGTTCCAACTTATGAGCTACAATAACTTGTATTTCTACAAGTTATCACACCCCCAAATTTGAACAATGCTTGTCCTCAAGCATTCCATAAATAATTCTTTGTTATCTCCCTTGTCTTTAGTGTGCAGTGCTCACCTCTCATCATATTCACTTATAAGCTTGAGACTGGAGTTTGGAAAATGTAACGTAGGTTGATTCTTTTCTAAAAAGGAATAATATTTTATTTCAGGTGCAACAAGCTTTTCGTCAACAATTCCTTTCGTTTCTCAAAACATTCCCATCTTTTCTAAACCAGCAATGCGTTAGATGTTTTTTTTTTTTTTTATAAAAAAAATAGATGCCGATTAAAAAGAAAAAGTATAAATTTTCGATTACCCATGTGTTGTTCCAGGTGTCCCACTTTCGTTTTGGCTTACCTCGATGGGTGTCATGCGAGCATCCAACTACGGCTAAGTGCCTGTTCCAATTTTTTAACTCATGCCAATTTGAGGTTTTTCTTTTAGAGAAATGACAGAGGAGTTACGTTTAACATCTTTCTATTTTTGTTTCCTTTCTTTTTTTCTTTTTTTTTTGATGTAATCGATTAATGCGTTAACTTAGATTTCCCTCATCCCCAAATTTGGAGATCAGCTAAATCCTCATTGCTAAAAGAGAAACAAAATTTTGAAAAGGCTTTGAGAGTTTCGAAAGGAGTTTTGATTTAAAGCTTGCATGCGTTAGAAGGAAAACATGTAGTCCTTTTAGAAAAGTTCAGGCTTTGTTGATTTTCCTAATGCCTACTCTGTACTTATAAATTTCATATTGCTAATATCATTGAGGTAAAATAATGCACAAGACTAGAAAAATAGCTAAAGAACAAAAAGAGTATGCTAAGGATAAACGCAAGGAAAAAAATGATAGAAATTTTCATTCATTTTCATTGGATAACTAATGGAATAAACAAACACAGCAAACAAATACAAAAGGTTATCAAATAAAACAAAGTTCAAAGTAACCAACACCCTGATACTTATTGTGATGGCGCGTCATCCCTGCGTTCTTCTGCAGGGTCTTCATCCATAAATTGTAGAGGGTTTCTAAGGTGAGCAAGTAGCGGTGGCAGGGCAAACATCCGACTAAGACCTGATTAATATACTGCATTGTATAGACAAACTGCTCTTGCATTCTTTTTGTTTGCTGCCGCAAGTAATCCCTTAGAACCCTATTTTGTTGTTGAAGACTTTCAATGGACGCGACCAGTGGTCTGATTTGATCACTAATGAAAGTTTTCAACTCGTCAATATTAATGCGTTGTTGTGGCAGTTCTGGCTCTTCAGTTCTTTCAACCGGGTCTTCGATATTTCCTATGTTACTTGACCCTAACCCAGTTGGTTCAAAAATGATTGGAGGAGGCACAAAAGTTGGAATTGGAATTGGTGAGGGCGAAGGAAGGGGACTAGGGATTTCTTGATCTACCTCGGTAGGCTCTTGGTGCGTGTGATCAAGACTCCCTTCTTGTGGGGCAAATGGTGAGTTTGGGAGAGGGATGTTTAGGTCTGGCCGCACTTCTTCATCAGTAAATGCATGCTTCACTTCGTAATCTTCATTCTTCGAAGCTTCATCATTGTGTTCACTCACCCAGACGCGTCTTCTTTTGGGGGTGCGTTGGAGGGTCGAGGTCTAGATGCTGCGTCTTTGCGAGGTAAGGTAGGCTGGTGCAGTGAACCGTGAAGCAAATGCCTGGTCAACTTGATGTCCATCAGACCATCGATCTCTTCATAATCATCCCCTAGATGGATACCCCCGCGTTCACACAACACGTAAATCAGCCAAGGGAAATAAAGTTGTCCTCATGGTTTGGCTTTAATGGCTTTGATCTAGTCCCTTATTATCCTCCCTACATCTAGAGGAATGTGCTGCATGATACAATAAGTGGCTAGGACGCGATCTCTTAACAATGTCTCATCATGCGTTGTAGACATGATGCTTTTCTTAATAAGATAATACCACAAGTTCGCATATGGTTTCAGGTTCCTGGAAGCTAATATCTTTACTCCATTTTTTGACGTTTGCCATTTGCTTCTAGGCTTGGCCACTACTCTTAACGCATCTTTTACTTGGCTCGGAGTCGGATGTTCCAAGATGGGTTGTCCTCTGCGTCTGGGTTACTTATGATATTGAACACTTCATTAATATTATCAGCTGAGAAACACACCAAAATACCATCAACGAATGTCGTACTTTTCTCCATATCGAACTCACTACTGTAAAATTGGCGGACAAGGTTGGGCCAAATTCTTGTATGCCAGTAATGGGTTGCGTTTGGGGAAGAAGCCCTTCTATGCAAGAATGTCACTAAACTGGTGCTTACTCCCTGTGGTCTGTTTAGGTAACACATTAATTACCTTATGCTTGCTCGCCTCATGTGCTTTGGCTTCCCGCGCCAGCTCCCTTAATTCATTTTCCAATTCACTTTGGAGAGTTGACTTCCTTCACCCCTGCCTTGCGGGCTGATACTATTCCAATTTCTTTTCTAATGCTATATGCCTTGAGTAGCTCTCATGCGTTGCACCCTCAGGACCGGATGCGGACTGCTCTTCTTCTTCCTCCAAAATTAATTTTCTTTTTTTCATCACTCTCTTTGCTTTTGATGGCCCTTCATTCGCGTCAAATTAATGAGGTTGCGACGCGTCCAAGCCAACTTCCCTTTCTTCATCTTCATCTTCATCTTCTTCCAACTTAGCTTAAAGCATCATTGCATAGCGCTCCGATTCATCGATTGCAAGTGATGCGTTGGTTGGGTCAGGATGCATCACTTATTCCTCTTCTTGGCCCTAATTCAAACTTGCCAAGATTGCTCCGAAGACTTCTTGCTCGTCTCTCTGAGCCAATTTCGCTAGTTTCTCGTTGTTTCGCTATGATGCAGGACTATAAGAGATGGGCCTTGGTGGAGTGATTGGTGGGTGCCGGATAGGGTATACGGTGACTCAGGAGATGAAATGATAATGGGTGAATGCGATAGAAGGGGTTGGCTGGCTACATCGGCTTCAATCGGGTAAATGGTGGCTAAGGGTTGGATGGATAGTGGGGGAGGTGGACGCACTGCGGGCGATGGCACGTTATGCAGATAAGCAGGGATAGGGTCATGTGTCGCACCCACCGAAGTAATATTTGGAATGAATGGTGGTGGGGCGGGCTTGGTGTAAGGTTTCTTGGCAGCCGCGGAGGAAGAAGGGCACTGCTGCCTCGATTTTGAGGGCGTTTTGGGTTTTTGGTGGGTTTTAGAGGAAGGGTTTGTGGTGGTTTTGATGGGTTTCAACCGAGATGGTCACTGGGAAGTAGAAGAAGGCCCCCAGTGCAAAGGCTTGGTCGGAATGGGGTTTTTGAAGTTTGGCGAGGGTTTGGAGGAGGTGACATTAAAGCAAATGAAGAAAAGAAGGAGCTTACCGGTGATATGTCTCCGTAGCTCATCGATTGGTTTTGGCTATCCTATTGAGAATGATGTGCCCTAATCGAAGGTGGCAAAGTTAGGCATGATGGGAATGTACAAGAACTCAAAGTTCATGTTAAACATTCTATTTATCAATAAAATATTATTGAGTAATTTATTCAAGAAAGTTGTTGATTTTTCATTCTATTATGAAAATCCAATAAACATATCCATGGCTGTAGTATGAATACTTTAACTTTATGTGGTGACATAAATAGGATCGAGTTAATAGTATATAGCCTAAATTGTCTAATAAGTATATGGATAAAATTGAGTATCTCATCCTTGTAACAATATTGGATGTGGCCCATTTTGTAGGTAATACAAATGATGTGATCTACAGATCATTCATGTAAAGACATGTGAGTAGGGGCATCCTATGCAATGAGTTTGCATATAGACTGGACCACAAAATAGTCACTTTTCTTTATAACGACCGTTTGCTGTTAAAACTGACTATTCCATTTTAAGTAACCTAGGATAACTCGATCTTAATCCTAAGCTAGTTATGAACTCCTGTTTGTTCGGGATTATCCATTGACCTACATGTGTGAGAGTAGTCCTACAGCACTGCTCAATAAACCTTCCATTTTGGGGATAAGACTGGATGAATAGCTAGGGACATAGCCCTGCAAGATGGAATTCACTCCTACCTGATTTAGGGTTAGCAGATAGGTTGTTCTCTTAAGTACTGATTCCAAGTCTTGAACAATCGGGGCCCCGCCTTCTCATGATAGAGAAATGACTTGATTCATAAGTATTATGAATCAAATTATTTATTAGAGGGTCAATGGGAACTTAAGGAACGAGATGTATTCACAAGGGTAAAACGGTGATCTTAACCCAGCTGTGATTACAAATAACCTGTGAAGGATCAATTTACTAATCATGATTATATCGAGTGGACATAATATATCTACAGTGAGGGAAGTTCAATTATGGGCTTTAGTGGAGTGACCCATTAGTTAACGAATGTGGGTTAATTCGGTGTAATGAGTTTAGCCAATTAATCTCGGATCATTGAAGCCCATGATCTGTAGGTTCACAAGGTCCCTATATTAGCTCATCAATAGATTAGCTTTAGAGTAGCGTGATAAGTTAATTTGAAACATTCAAATTAGAATTAAAAGAATTAGTAATTATATGAGATATAATTACACGTTTAATTTTAAGAATTAAACGGAATAGAAGAATTAATATTTAAATATGATTTTAATATATGAAGGTGGATTTGTGTAAAATTAATTTAATATTTGATATTAAATTAATTAGAATTAATTAAATTAATTAAATAATTATTTATTAATTTTATTAGAAAATTAATTTATGAAATTAATTTTGCAAAATTAATAATATTTTTAATATTTGAAATCAAATTGATTTTTGAAATCATTTGGTAAAAAATTGAAAAGTTGGAAAAATAACACAAAATGGAACTATGGATTTTTCCATTAAACCTTCAACTAGCTCACACCAAACCCATTTATATTTGGCTTCAATAAGTCCAAGCATGAGTTGCATCTCATGCAGCCATCTTCTTTACATGAAAGGCCTGCAATAAATAGAGAAGATTGGAGTCAAATTGAGGCATGCATCTATAGAATTTTGCTAAAAAATTTCGAGCTGAAGAAGTTGTTCTTCAAGTGGGTTGTTGTAGTGAGTTCTTCTCCAATTTCCCTTCATTCAAGCTGATTTTGAGTCCCACAACTCAATCTAAACTCTAAAAAAATAGTGGGGAAGATCTTGAGGTGATTCACAGTAAGATCTGGAGTAGCTTACAACTGAAAATCAAGATTTCAAGAAGTTCTACAAAGGTATGGCTTGAAACTCTCTTGTTTTTGTATGAGCATGCTATAGTTATTGCCAAAATTAATGAATTAGAGTGCTTATTAATTCTTGTTGCTTCTTGATATACTCTAACAGGGCATTTTCTTTTGGAGAAACCCGTTGACATTTATTTTGAGTTACGACAGTTTTAAACATCTCTATGCTATGGAGGGAACTTGATACTAATGGCCTTAGCACATACAAGTTATTTTCCAGTTTTTCTTATAGATCTCAACTCCATCCTCATGAATACACTTTATTCACATTAAAATTAAGAGTATATTTACATTGTAACAAGCACTTTACAGAAATCAAGTTCCTTTTCAACTCAGGAACTACAAATACATCTTGTAAAATAAGAAATTTGTTATGTAAAGTCTACTAAATCTTTACCACTGCCACAGCTGAGACGACATGCCCGATACCTACTCGTATCGTCATCTCACTAGCCTCCAGCTGCCGCGAGGATCTAATCCCCTGAAAAGAAGAACAAACATGATTAGTGGTACCTGAATTAATAATCCAGGAAAAATCATCATTCTTCACTAAGCAAGTTCTAAAACTAGTAAATCATATTTACCTTGTTTTGACTTAGCCTTGGCTGCCTTCTTCTCCTTAAGCCAGCAAGGACAATTCCTCTTCCAGTGTTCGTCTTGGTTGCAGTGGAAACATTTTCCCTTGCCAACGAGCTTTGGACGCCTATTGTGCTGGACGGCAAGTGGTGGGTTAGCAGGCGCCTTCCCCTTCTCGTTACTACCTTTCTTCTTCTTCCACTTTCAAGTGTTAGAAGTAGAAGGTGCAGACTTCATCCCCGAGGTCGAACCTCGATGGAACATCTTTGAAGATGAGGCAACATTTTCCTCACCTCCCCTCTTTTCCTTACTTTTCAATAAGGATTGATATGTCTGCAACTTATTGAGGAGAGTTGTAAGGGTATAGTCCACTTTGTTAAGAATCGCATTGCTAACAAAGTGCTGGAAGCTTTCAGGCAACAAATGAAGAATTATGCTAACCTAACTACCCTTATCGATCCTAAACCCATTCATCTCTGCCATATTGAAGTGGACCATCATGTTAAGCACATGTTCACGAACAGAGGTGTCTTCCTCCATTTTGGAGTTGAAGATGTGTTTAAAAGCCTCATGCTTGAACTGCCCAGACGGTTTTCCGAACATACCCCGTAGGGACTCCATGATCTCACGCGCTGAGACCATGGGCTCATGCTTCTTGGCTAGCACGTCGTTAAGACTGGCCAAGATATAGGCTCGAGCCTTCTCGTTCACTCGTGTCTAACGTTCATACACCTCCCCAACATTTCGAGCGGCGTTAGGAGGTGGAATAGGATAACGCTCCTCTGTAAGGACGAACATGAGATCCTCGATGATAAGTATAGTCATGATCATATGTTTCCAACTAGCGTAATTCTCACCAGTTAGTTTTTCGACGCTTAAAAGAGAAATTGTGGCTATAGCCATTTTAAAATCGTTGTTGAAAAATGAACAAACTATTATAAGTCTATGCTTAAACCACATTTTAACACCAATTTTAGTTTTACCAAAATAGTTTTCAAGTACCCTAAGTGAAAAGACTTTTATTTCACAATGATGCCCCGATGAGGTAGGACAAACGTCACTGTTGGGGTGATTAGATGCCCTTTCACTAGGATGAGACACTCTCAACCATTAAGCAGAACCAACGTTTAGAATTGCACCTAACAGTCACCATTTGTTCGGTTCAGAACTATTGGCCCTTAACAATTTCCTGTAAGTGTAACCCCAAGTTTTCGGCCCAGAGTCCTGCCCTAATGCGCCCACCATAGGGAAAAAACAAATTAAGACAAGAGATTAAGTAACCTTATCCTATACAAAAGATTAAATAAAGAAACGTGCAAAACTGCCATCCTATAGGGAGACACTCCCAGGTGCCTCGAGGCGATGCACATAAACTTTATCCAACCTAATAAGAGAGACCATGGGATATGCTGTCGCATGTCCCGCTCCCACTTACTATAAACATTCTCTCCATCCACCTTGATATTGACCTATCCAAACACCATCCTTTAGGGGGGACACTCCCAAGGTGCCACGAGGCCGAGGATAGATCTCATGGTGTGTACAATAAAGGGAGAAACGCGAGAGGTTTAAATGAAGCATTAGATACCCCAAGTACCTCCCACTGAATGTTCTACCTAGGGGTTCATTAACTTAGACCATCAAGCTACTGATTTTAATCTAAGTCAGTTTAATCTGCTAAAAAACAACTTTTATCTTTGAAATCAAACAAGTTCAAGTAGTCACCTTAAACCCTTTAATGGGTTGTCCTCAATCTTGCATGCATGCATCAAATCTATTTAATTCACTTTTCTAGGTAGGGTTGTTCCGCTTCCATCACCTTAAATACCCCAGCCTAGATAGAACCCGCCTTGGACAAAAGGTCCCTTATAGATAGATTTGCTACACTTTAACCTTTTATTAGTCAATTTAATCCTATTAAACTAATTAAAAGATTAAAGCCTAAGGTTGCTAATCATATTAGAACTGTGATCTTAGGTCTATCTACCAAGTTTTAAAACAATTTTAAAACCATGATTCAAATCTAAGTTGGCATGCACGTCTTTCTTATAGATGTTAGTTCTAATTTCCTTATAACCATTATAAAAGAAACAGCTAAAACCAGATTGCCACACAACTAGGTATTTATAACACTTATAAATTTAACCTGTGTCATGCTTCATGCAATGTCCATTCATTTCTATACATAACTTTTATATACTAGTAACAAACCAAGCAAACATGCTCCATACACCCTTATACTATAACACTTATAATATAAAAATGATGTATGTCAATGCTTTATGCATGCATAAATATAACTCTTAGATGCATGAGCATGCTCTTACGTAATTTAAATCATGCTTCTTTAAATTATAACACTTATAATAAAGAGATGATGCATGGCCAATGCATAACCTAAGGTGGGATTTCTTCTATATGACATACTATATGACATATAAATAAACATACATCCTATGTACATTAACAAAGATTAATGGACCGGGATGAACCACCTCAAAACGGGAAAGAAAAACTCTATCTATTACATTTTTCATCAAGCAAACAAGTTCACAGGCGAATCGGGTCTTGAACCATCAAGCAAAGCTCCCATCGTTTAGTAAATGCGGCCAGGTATACAATCATTTGGCGACAATCGAGTACCAATAACTATGCGATGAAGGATGAGGTACCCAATCATTTGGCGCACACGACAAAACAAGCGAGTTCTGAACGATTGTTTAGACGACAACATAGCTGCGAAGCCCGATTGTCTAGACAATCACTTAACAAACAATTAAGTAAATGATTTACTCAGCGAGTGTAGTCAGGAACAAAGAGATGAAGCTTGCTGAGTTGCACGATCCTCTAGTGCGCGCGCGTCAACCTGCTCCCAAGTATCTGATACTCAATAATTTGTCTACCCCATCGTTTACATGACCCGACCAACACTTGGTCGTCTTCATCCTTGAAGAATAGCAACCCTTGCCTTAAAGCTTCTTCACGAACGACTTACAAACTCAAACAACTTTGAAGTTACAGACTTGATAGCAATTAATATGCCCAAAACACTGGGCCTTTACAATTAACTTCAAATGTAAAAGAATTTAAACAACCAGATTCTTCATCCTAGAAAATCCATTAATCCCACATCCACAAACTATTTAACACTTAAACAGAGAACAAATATGCTTTTACCCACCAAGAAAGTAAATGCAATTCTTTGCATCAATGAATTTGGAATATCATAACCTAACTCTGATACCAATTGAAGGAACTCTTATACAAGAGTACCTCTGAATAGAAGCGAGATCGTTCCCAAAACATTGTGACAAAATTACCACATTCAAAATCTAACAGACAAGTTATGCAATATACGAAAAATTACCGGCATGCTTTCAAACAACTAAATAACAAGAGAACGAAATACATACCAACTGAAGAACTCTTCTTCACCAAAATCTCGCTCTCAAACAGGGACTGCTCCTCTCGCTCTCGTTGAGAAGTCTAAGCAAATCGTACACCAAAAACCCAGTTGTTTACCCACGAAAGGCCTCCACACGAACACAGCAATGGGGAGGACACCACCACTTAGAACCCTCAGTATTTTGGGTGTGAGAATCCAGGAGGTGTGGGCTCTATTGAATTTGGTAGAGGGAAGGAGGAGAAGAAGATCGTATACGACGACCAAGCAAGTGGGAGAAGGCTGATGTCTACCGTATAGACGAAGCTTGATCATTTAGGAAGCGGTATGCGATTGTTTAGAAAATAGGCCACGATCGTATAGATGATTGATAACGGGAAGAAATGCACGTTATCATAGTGCTAAGTTCTTAAATAATGTTGGCTTGCGTTGATAAAATATGTTAGATTGCGTCCAAAAGCATTAAGTTTATAACATTGCGGTCGCATGCGTTCATCACATAGAAATAGGTGATTTTTGTATTTTTATGCAGAATATGCGTTGAAGCAAGACAAAAAGAGCGATCATAAGAAATCAGTGGACGAGCGTAGCATTACTACAAGGCTTTACGGTGATTTGTGTTCACAAACATCTGCTCGAGAAGGATTGCCGCATAAAGTCGGCACAACTTGGTGGGCGCATCTAGGTGAAAGACATAATTAATCACGATGGGACATAAAGCTGATGACGGTCGAATCCGAATTAAGTTGACGGCCGATAATGATAACAAGTACATTCAACTTTTTAGTGACAAATATTCGGCACATTAGTCAAGGAATTAAAGTCATCCCATCTGTGCAATCATAAGAGAGAAGTTGCCTTTCACCCCGAAAGCTTTATAAATACCGAAGACATCCTTCATATGCAGCAAGAACCTCCAAATCGGACAGAGGGTCTTACTATTCAACTCACGTCTACGACTCTTCCCTGGGAAACTAAAGTCACGTTGGTCCAGATCATTCATAGTTAGAGAGGTATTTCCACATGGCGCGGTTGAATTATCAAATGATGATGGAACCAACATATTCAAAGTTAATGGGCTGCGAGTAAAAGCTTATCACGGAGAAGGCTGGCATCGTCAAGTCGACTTTGTGGAACTGAGAAACTTTGAATAAAGAAAGATGTAGGTGGTCCTTGCGCTATCAGACGATCGAAATTCATCAGGGACGCAAGTTTTGGGAATCATGGAATCAATCTTCAATTCTTCTCTACTACTCAGAATTTTCACTTCACTATATCTTTTCAGTCTTTATCTATTCTTATTCTAAAAAAAAAATATTTTGTTTTGTTTAAAATTATTTGACCCTCTTACTGTATTTCTTGCAACAATCGAGGCGCAGGATTGCGGAGGTGTTACACAAAGAAACAACTTATCTTATTCCACCACTGCAATCCAAAAGAAAATAGATCGCCGCAAAGAATGATGCATCAACACACAATGCGGGCGACAACACAAATTTGGGGGTTGTATTCTTCCTTAACCTTATTTCAAATTTTACACTATCACATCGCATTTTGATTTTAAAAGTTTTATCACCGCATCCTTTTTTATTACCGCAATCATTTAATATTGATAAGTTTAGTGAGTCACTGCATGCTGTCTCTTTGCCGATTATGATTTCAATGATGAAAAACATGCTTTTATTTCTTTCGTATGTACTAGAATCAACTTAATTCTAAGATAGTCACCTCATGAAATATTTCTAGCAATTAGGAGACTGCTAGCTTTCTTTCAAACTCTCTTTACGAAGCTATCTAAAGAACATCGCATGACTTCTTTCAATCTTTTGGCAATGAGGACATTGCCGCATTTTAAATTTGAGGGTTAGGTAATTTATTTTCAACCTTGCTATTTTTTTAAAAATAAAATTGAATAACAACTCCACTGTCAACGCAATGGGTAAACCCATGATTGACAAGTTAAGTTGTGAAGGGCACTTATCCGTAGTTGGATGTCCGCATGACACATGTGGGGGCAAGCCAAAATGAAATAAGTCGCCAGGATCAACGCATAAATAAATGACCGCAACTCCACTGCTAAGTAGGTATGAGTTTAGTCTGAGAAAGAGTGCATTACTCGTAGTTACATGTCCGCATGACACACGTGGGGGTAAGCCAAACGAAGGCAAGGCACTTGGATCAGCGCAAGGTCAGAAAAAATATATAATAATGTCAAGAAATATGCAAGGATAAAAATCATTTGACACCCCGTTGAAAAAGTTTTCTTTTTGAAATAAATCATGCGATGTCCCGGAATTTAGTAAAGTCCTTTTGAAAGTTAAACTTGCGGTCCCTAGGTCTTAGAAATATTTTAAGAAGAGACTTGAATAAGACATAAGAAAATTTTGGTGTATAAGAGTTGAATGAAGTATCCTTGACAAATCTAGGAAAAGAGAATATCGGTCGACATGCTAAAGGAAATATTTAGCTTATGTTTGAGGACAAGCATTGTTTAAATTTGGGGGTGTGATAACGGGCAAAAATGCACATTATCATAGTGCAAAGTTCTTAAATAATGTTGGCTTGCATTGATAAAATATGTTAGATTGCATCCAAAAGCATTAAGTTTATAACATTGCGGTCACATGCGTTCATCGCATAGAAACGGTTGATTTTTTTATTTTTATGCAGAATATGCATTAACGCAAGGCAAAAAGAGCGATCATAAGAAATCAGCAGACGAGCGCACATTACCGCAAGGCTTTGCGGTGATTTGTGTTCGCAAACATCTGCTTGAGAAGGATTGTCGCATAGAGTCGGCACAACTTGGTGGGCACATCTAGGTGAAAGGCATAATTAATCACGATGGGACATAAAGCTGATGACGGTCGAATCTGAATTAAGTTGACAGCTGCTAATGATAACAAGTACATTCAGCTTTTCGGTGACAAATATTCGGCGCATCAGTCAAGGAATTAAAGACATCCCATCTGTGAAATCATAAGAGAGAAGCCGCCTTTCACCCCGGAAGCTCTATAAATACCGAAGGCATCGTTCAAAAAAGGAGTTCGGAGAATTAGAGAATTTTCCTTAGTAGTTCAACCTTGTTCATAGTTTTCTTTTATTTTTAAGGTGGAGCAAGGGAAGAGGAGAAACACCGGATGATCGCCCAGGGCAACTCGAGAGAGAACCCGGAGGCGTAGAAGTAGAGAGTGGGTCGACCCTCGCGAGAGCAAGATTATCTTTTGAACACGAGTAGAAAAGACAGTGTAAAAGCCTGGGAAGCAAGAGATTGCTGCCAGACCCTTTATTATATTCTTGCATTGTTATTTTGTACTTCATCTTTATATTTATACAATGGAAGTTCTTATTCTACTCTGTTCACTCTCTTAGTACACTTAAGTAGCTAAACTTGTCGATTGGGTTGAGAAGAACTAAGTTAACATGACCTAGGATGTTCATTGCTTGCGATTATCTTGTATTATGCTATGCCAAACATCCATTTAGAGCTACACGAGAGAGAGTCTAAAGAAAGAACCTAAGACTTGAGAGAGCTAGGTTAGAATCTAGACTCGAGAGAGTAAGATTTGAACTGTATAAACAAGAGATAGGGACTTAAAGATAAGCTCTGTTTGCCAACCTGCATTGCATGCAACCTAGAAATAGATATGATATTATGTGGTCGCCTTATTTGTGTATGTGTCATTTTGTCAATGCATAAATAAGAATAGAGGCTTATGTGTAGGTCCTATAGACTTATCGCATATATCACATGCGTTCTAGCCTTAGAAGCCGTGGCATTCGCATCGAGAGGTGGTTTACTATTGAATGCATGTTGCATGATCGCATAGCATGAGCGCATCCTAGGAAGTATTAGCCGAAACTTTTCGCAACACGTTCACCGCATACTCATTGTATCTTCCGTTTATCAACTCTTTTCGAACTCCGCCGCATTTATTCATTTTCATTACCGCAAAAAACCAAACCAACAACTATTTGAGTTACCGGTTACTGCAAAGTTTCTAAAAATTACAACCGCAACCTGTTTTCCCAAGTCCCTAGGTTCAACCTGGACTTACCAGGAACTCAGTGGGGTTTACACTTGGATTCCACTAAGAAAACTTGAGTGCTCAACGCATTTTCATCATTGCATTTCATCCATAATTTCACATCATAAAATAACACATCAATGATCGTTTAGTAAATGCTCGAGCACGCAATCGTTTATGAAAAAGCTAGACGATCGTTTAGCAAATGCTATGTGATTGTTTAGTAAGTCGTGCGCATGTATACGATCGTGTAGAAACGTTGAGCTATCGTGTAGGCTCTCAGTTTGCTATGCGATACACAATATACACTACAATGTGAGCGAATGACTTATCTCTATGCAAAATGAAAACGATTTTCATTTTATTCTTCAGTTACGAAAATTGAATGTAACCTCCCACTCTCACATGATTATGGAGAAAATGTCGGCACAATTATCCTATAATTATCCAAAAATAAATAATAAATATAATCATATTATATTCATTAGCCTATGGCTTAATATCACATCAGATGCAATACATTAACCATAGTCCTTTTCTCCTCCACTAGATATAAATCATATTTATATCATTTTCCTCCAAATAATGTACCTCATACATAATGTCAATCATATAATATATAATTAACCAGTTCAATCATATTATATATAATCGAACTCCCTCTAGTTAATTTGAACACTTCAAACTGACCCAAAAACTGATTCTATACTTGAATCCATAGAGCTACTAAGGGGACCTTATGAACGTATGGCTCGAAGCTCCAACGGTATGTGAATAGCTGACTAAACTCTTTAGCCACAAGATTCACCATCCGTTAACTGCCAGACATTTCACCAAAGACTAACAACTAAACTCTTCTCACCATAGATATATTTTTGTGTCCATCAGATATAACCAATCAACAGACGATAACTCTTCACAGATGCTCGTAAGTATAGCTGGACTAATTACCGTTTTGCACCTGTAGTTACATCTAACTCCTTAAGTACCACTGATTCCTCTAATGAACAATACAACATAGTCCTACTATATATGGAGACCTCTCGGGCCATAAGAAGGTGTGTGGCATCACATCATTCAAGCCCCGAAATCAGCCCTTAAGGGAGTAATCTATCTACTTACCCCTGCTTCGGGGAAGGAGTGAATTTCATCTTGTGTAGCTGAGTTCCCAGATTCCAAATCAGACAAATCCCATGCAAATCAAAGGACCGCCCTCAAAGGACCCATGCAAATCAAAGGACTGCCCTCAAAGGCAGGAGTTCCCAACTCACTTAGGATTGAGGTCATGTTACCTATGGTCATCCTAGTTAAGTGAAGTCTCTATCATGAATGGCGTTATATAATGAAACTATTACACTTCGTGGTCCGGTCTTATACAAGCTCTTTGTATAGGACGCCCCAGCTCACATGTCCCCACATGAATGATCAGGATCAGATCATCTGTAGCAAGTCACAATACTTGTAACTATTCTACAAAGCGGGCCACATTTGTAGCGTTATCAAGATAAGGTATCCCTTCTTTATCCATATACTACAGACCGTTTTGGTCATCACTTAAGACATGATCCACTTGCATGTCTCTATATATATGCTTAAGATACAAACAAAAACCACGGATCTTAGTTTAATTGTTAGTGGTAAAGAAAATAAAAACATCCAATGTTCATAGACAAAAGTGAAGTAAATATCGTTTGTTCAAAACTGTGTTTACAAACTACAGGACATGAGAGTTTAAAGCACCATCCCCAACAGATACTGATTTATAGAGTATGCCTTAGTTTATTTTATATTGTACTTGTATTTTTTCATGGATTGTACATTAGTCTCCCGAGGCATTAGGACAACTGGGAGATTGTTGGGATTGGTGTCCTAATTCTCCCGAAGTCTCGTAGTTTGTAATTTGTACACATTGTTATGAATAAAATAAGAGTTATTTTATTTGGCATTTACTCATATCCAATAAATAAAGATCTATGGTTATTGTACTTAAGCATGTATATAAGATATACAAGTAGATCATGCCTTAAGTGATAACCTAAAAAGGTCTGTAGTATAAGGATTAAGGAGGGATACCTGATCTGGTGACACTACGGATACGATCCGCTTTGTAGAGGGTTACAAGTGTTGTAAACTACTATAGATGGTAGATCCTGACCATTAATGTGGAGAAATGTGAGCGGGGGTGTCCTATACAAAGAAAGAGTTTGTATAAGACCAGACCACGAGATGATTCATCTCTGTATATAACGTCGTTGATACTTGAGACTTACATCTCACCTAAATGACCATAGGTGACATGACCTCAGTCCTGAATGTTTTGGGAACTCTTGCCTTTGAAGGTAGTCCTTTAATTAGTATGGGTGAGAGTGGCCAGATTGCCAACTCAACATGCCTACCTTTTTGGGAATTTGTCTGATTTAGAAGTTAAGAACTCAGTTATACAAGATAGAATTCACTCCTTCCCCGAAGTAGAGGTAAGTAGATAGATTGCTCCTTTAAGGGCTGATTCCGAGTCTTGAACATAGTGGCAAAAAATTCTCTTTGGAAGAGAGAACTCAATCATAGTAGGACTATGACTTATGTTCATTAGAGGGATTAATGGCACTTAAGGAGTTAGATGTAACTATAGGGGCATAACGATTATTGGCCCAACTGTACTTACAAGCAATCTGTAAAGGGTTCTCGCACTGTTGATTAGTTGATTTGGACAGAAAATATATCTATAGTAAGGAGAGTGCAGCTGTCGATCTTTAGTGAAGTGCCTGATAGTTAACAGATGGTGGATCCCATGACTAAAGAGTTTAGTCAGTTATTCACGTACTGTTGGAGCTTCAAGCTACAGTTCCATAAAGTCCCCATTGGTAGCTCAATGGATTCAAGTTGAGAATCAGTTCTTGGTGTTGATTTGAAATGTTCAAATTGACAAGTGAAAATTCAATTATATATGACATGATCGGTGTGATATATGAGATACATCAAGTGGAGATTAATGTCAATGAGATTACATTAAGTACCATGAAATAAAAAAAGAACTATGGTTTATATATTTCATGAGATGAAATATTAAAACTATAAGTTATAATTATAATATGGTAAGTCGGTTATCCTATATATTTATAATAATATTAATTATTGGATAATTATATCTTTTTCTCTAATAACTAATGAAGTGGAAGGTTATTGGTGGTTTGATGGAAACTGTGAGATAAAAGGAAAAATGTTTTGCGAAATTTAAAAGAGTTTTCCATTCTCGAATAGACTCACGATTTGTTGTCAAATGAATAGGATCCACTAAACGATAGCTGAAGAGAGACTAAACGATCATGGAGTGACACTATATAATAGTTCACTCAGCTGGTCGTCTTCTAAACGATCGAGGGGCTTTTGTTATATAGCTCGTCATCTTCTAAACGATTGAGCATTCATCTATATGATAAACTTTTGTCATCTCCCACTTGCTCAATCGTTTACACAATTGTTATTCCTCTGATGTCTTCCTCTAACCAAGTTCACACAAAGCCCACACTTCTAAATTCTTACATCGAGAATACCAAGGTAGCCATTATGGTGGTGTCTAACTCAACTTGACTGAGTCGAGGTTTTAGAAGCCGTTCGTTGAGTCCGTGTTTGCTTATCGATCGTGCTGAGTTGCAGTCGCTGTATTTGAGCGTTCAGGTGTTGCAGCTTGGAGATTGAACAAGCATTCGTGATCGAGGGAGTTTGAAGATGAGTCTTCAAAGGTATGATAACCTTTCCCTTGATCTTATTAAAAGGTTGTTGTAATTTCGTATTGTGCATGACCGATTAGTTTTCGTTTCTTGATTGTAATTATGTATATTCAAATACGAATGGAATTAGGAACGATCATTCCACTACTCACGACAATCCTCGTGTCTGATTTCCTTCAGAAAAATGGGCCCCACCTTCTCATGGCATAGAGGGTTATGATTTATAAGTTGGACTAAAAATCAATTTTTCAATGGAGGATCAGTGGGAGCTTAAGGAGTAAGATGTTTTTACAGGGGTAAAATGGTAATCTTTGACCCAACTGTAAATACGAACGATATGTGAATGATTGACTTACTGATTGTGGTTAAAATGAACAGAAATATATCTACAGAGGCAACTATCAAGCTATAGTGGAATGTCTTGGTAGTTAACAAATAGTAATTAATTTTGTTTAAAGAGTTTAATCAATTAATTACAAGTCATTGGAGCTCATGATTTGTAAGTTCATAAGGTCCCTCTACTATCTCGTAATTTGGATTAGTAAATTGAGTAATCTTAATGAGATTTGAAATTAGGGTTTAGAATTTGAAATGTTCAAATTCAATTAGGGTTTCTATTCATTATATTTGATATAATTGAAATGTTTAATTTTATCGAAATTAAACGAAGTTGGAGAATCAATTAATGTTTAAAACATGATTTAAATATTAATTGTATAAAATTAATTTCATTATAATGGAAATGGTCTTTTATTAATTTAATATTAGATATTAAATTAATAAAATTAATTAAAAGGATGAATTAATTAGTTTTATTTAAAAATTAATTAATTGAATTAGTTTGTGTATATATATACACACACACACATATAGATATATATATAACTAATAATTCAAATAAAATTATTTTATTTGGAAATTAGTTTTAGAAAACATTGTTGAAAACTAAATCAAATTTGAAAATTCAAAAATGGAGATTTCCAAAAGTTGAAAATCTCCACTATGGTGCAAGGCACCTTATTCATCCAATTTCATTTTCTCCATGAAGTAGGAGTTGGCCTTCATGCAAGCTATGAATTTGCATGATGAAAGCTTTATAAATTGAAGTGCTAGGTCGAATGATTGATTGAAGTTTTCAAGGACTCCTTAAAGAACTCTGCAGAAATCAATAACCCTCCAAGACCTCTTTATATCTTCTTTATATCCAACTCAATTTAGTGTTTCCACCATACAATTCTTGCAAGAGAATAGTAGAAAAGTTCTTTGTAGTGGTATACTTGTAGATTGAAGCAGTTTCACATGGAACTCAGCTGGTGTTGAAGAGGATTCATCAAAGGTATTGTGTTAAGCAAACTCTCTTCTGTAATAATTACTTTGAAGCATATTTTAAACTTAAATTAAGTATATTAGAGTGGTTATTGATTATGATTTTTTCCGTTGCATGTTAATATACTCTAACACAACACTTATCCCAATTGACATACAATAATTATCAAAAGCTTGGAATGTAAATTCATCAGCATTATCAAGATGAATGGTTTTGATTGTATAATCAAGAAATTGTGCTCTTAACTGAATTATTTGAGCAAGTTATCTTGCAAATGTAAGATTTCGACTTGATAATAAGCACACATGTCACCATCTATTGGATGCATCTGTTAATACCATAAAATATCTAAGTGGTCCACTTGGTGGGTTAATAAGTTCACATATATCACTATGAATTTGTTCTAAAAATGCAGATGATTCAATCCCTACTTTAGTTGGTGATGGTCTAATTATCAATTTTTCTTGAGTCAAGCATCACATGATAATTCGTTAGATTGAAGAATCTTTTAGCTCATCAATGGATGTCCATTTGAATTCTCAATAATGTTTTTCATTATTATAGACCATGGATGACCTAATTTGTCATGACTTGTAAATATGTTTGGATTCATAAACTTTAAGTTCATTGTTGCATATGTTTCAATTACTCGTATATGAGTATAATATAATCCAGAAGATAAGTAGACAACTCTTCCAGTATATGTTTTTCATATGAGACAGTAGATATGATATAAAGATACTCCATATTATTCTTTATATTAGTCTCAATATGATAATTATTGCAACATATATCTTTAAAACTAAGTTGATTTCTCTTTGATTGACTAGAGAACAATGCATTATTAATTGTAAATTTTGTTCCTCTGGGTAAAATAATATTTACTTTTCCAAATTCTTGAACCAGGTTTGCAGAACCTCATACTGTATTGACTTTTTTTTTCCAGCATTGTCAGTTTGAAAAAATATTTTCTATTTGTAAGTATTGTATGTGTAGCTGTACTGTCTGCCGGACATAGATTTTCTTTACTCATTTTTTAATCATCCAACATATGAAAATGATCCAGGTTTCTTTATTAAAAGAAAATAATTACAATAAAAAAGACAACATTTGGAATATACAAATGTTAACATCTACTAAGAGAAAAAACATGGAGATGAATTAAGAAAAAACATTAAGTCCAGATATTTTCAAAGTCAAAGGAAACACTTGATGTTCCATCAATTCTGCTGATTTTCTCTTCAGAAGATTCAAAGAAGTCCGTCACATCCAAATTTGTCATATGGGATGGGTCAAATATGTCATTATCCTGGTATACAAAATTTACTTCCATTTTTTTTAATTTTTTCTTCAGGGATACTTGATAGAGATTAAGTAAGTGTTTTGACGTATGATAGGTATGTGACCAATGTCTAGTCATTCCGCATCGGAAGCATTTATTTTCAACACTTTCCATACTTTTATCTTGTAGAGCTTTTCCTTTGTGATCATCATTTTGTGTGGTTCTTTTAAATTTTGAATGATTAGAACGATCACCACGAAGATAATAATTATTTCTTCCTCTGCCATGGTCACGACCTCGACCATGATCATGGTTATTATTAAAATTCACGGCATTCACTTCAAGGAATGGTGTCGTTCCGGTTGATTGAGGTTTATGATTTTTCATCAATAACTCGTTATTTTGTTCGACCACGATAAGACATGAAATTAGTTCAGAATATTATTTAAAACATTTCTCTCAATATTGCTGCTGCAAGAGCATATCCAAAATGTAAAAAAAATGTCTTTTCTAACATATTGATTTAAAATTTTGGAGCCTCGAGTGCATCCATTTATGACGAGCTTTAGGAAGAAAAATTGTTATTTGATGATCATATTTTTTATGGCATCCAGGTATATTTTGGTATCAAGTATTAATGACAAATAATTATTACCATTAATATCAAATGCTACCAATTCTAATTTTATAATATTTTTCATAGTAACACTATTACAAAATATTATATTTACATTAATATATATCAAATATGTAAAACAACAATTAATTTATTAATTATAACGAAGAGAAAAAAATTGACATACCTTTAGGACCTACCATCAGTGACGAAACCGATAGGAGCTCGTATGGAAGACATGTTGTGAATTTGAGGAGCACAATGAGAACATGGATACCAATAAAATATAATATAATAATAAATTAAATAAATTAAACATAATACATAAATAAACAAAATTAAATAAATTAGCAAAATATAAAATAAGAAATTTCTCTAAATTCTCCACTTTCTCTAATTTTCATGAAATTTGCCAATGTGTGTCCTCCAAAACCCACAAAATGGCACTATTTATAGGCAATTTGACAAGTAAGAGATGAATTTCATGAACACTAATAATGTGTAATGTTGAGACACACTTTGGAAAATGGGGCATGACACATGGTCAATGGACATTAACATGAGCATCTATTATCATAATATTTATAATAGGGATGATATTATATAAGGGAATAAATTTTTGTCTATTTTTATATTGAATCCATCATCTTCGAATTAATTTATAACCCAAAACAATAAAATTGAACAAATAAAAATAAGTTTAATAGGCCATTTGAATCTATATTTTCAAATTCATTCACTCAATTTAGTAAATAGGCATTATATACTATTTTCAAATTATGTGGTTACAAACCGTGAAAATAATAATTTCCTACTTAATTGCATTCAGATTTTGAATTTAAAATTTTAAAAATGCACAATGATATTTAAAACAACTTCACTTCTCCACATAAATCATCCAATTCCTTGATGAAATGACAATCTAACTGAATGTGCATTGTTTATAAAAATAAATAAATAAATAAATAAAATAACCCTCAATGTGCCTTGTCGTTTTATGAAAAAATGGGTTTGAAGCAGTATATATAACAGGTATTATAATAAATAAATAAATATATAACAACAGATGAAGATATTTGAATTTGCAAATCTCGTAACAATTGCATCAACTATACAAGTGCATTAATTGTTGCTGTTGTAAAATGTGAAACAATCTAACTCTCAGCTCTTCATTCTTCTGTAACAGAAATTAGAAAAGAAATTAATTAATGATCAGCTAATTGCTTACATATAAAAGAATCAATTCCCCACCCTTGTAAAGGATGACAAAATATTGAGACAATTTTTGTAGAGAGTACGATTACTCTTTTTGTTTTCTTCTTCTTGATGAATAAAAAGCTTCCAAGAGTTCTCAACAGTGGATATAGGTATGAATACCGAATCACTATGAACTTGATCTTTAAATCTTCTCCTCTGCCTTCTTCTTCTTCATCTTTTTTGTTGGAATCTGAATTTGTGAATGTTGAAAGCTTCAATTTCTCCTGATTTCTTCTCTTTTTTGCTGAGGGTTTGCATGTGAGAATGAAAGAGAGAAAGCTGAGAGTTACTTTTCTTTCTAAGTGTTTTTCTGTCGAAATGAAAAGTGAAGAATGAGTTGAAGAAGAATTCTTACTCACTTGGCTTGGTTTAGACAATCAAGATTCTCCAAGAAAGTTGCAATAATCACCGAGAACCTGTCAAGAACATTAAGAAATTCATCAATGGCTTCAATCAAGTATGAAATTGACAAATTTAGAGGAGTAGGGGACTTTACTCTGTGGGCCAAGAAAATCAAGACAATTCTAATGGTTGACGAGGCAAAAAAAGGCCCTTGATGATCCAAAAGAACTCCCTACAACAATCATAGATGAACAAAAGCAAACTATGGAAGGAACAATCTACACAACATTGATTCTGAACATTTCAGACAATGTACTTTATCAGGTAATTGATGAAACCTAAGCTCATAAAGTTTGGAAGAAACTAAATTTGTTACGAAGGAATTGTGAAGTTCTGTAGCGAAAGTGGAGATCGACCCAATTTCCAATTTTTCACACTTATATAAGACAAAAGGAAAATTATGCATTAATTGAAAAAATATATAACATGCATTGAAAGAGGGAAAAAAAGGGAGAAAATTACATGATAGAATTCACATGCAATAAACAGAAGCAATTAAGGATCTAAGCGCTCTAACTACATCAATTTTAGTTAAAAACATGCATGTTCACCGCAAATTTCTGATGATTACTTTTGGTGTTTCCTCCGAATTGCTCTTCAATCTATACAGTAGACTTCACAAGAATCTTCTCTACTAATCTCAGGTCTTAGATTGAATGGTGGAACTCAAATTTCAAATTTGAATTTGATGTGAGTTTTGAGAATTTGACGTGAGTTTTGAGAGTTGAAGAAGTAAGAAAAACTAAAATTTTCTTTTCAACTTTCAGTATTGAATCATCTAGAAATTTGATATAAAAACATTTATATCTCTAATCCATGCAGATCAGATTGCTAGAGATGAAGCCACTCATTTTTTCATTAAAATTTGAGTGGCATGAGGTGAAGTTAATGAAAAATGTGGGATTATCCCACTTTCCATTAAATCTTCATTATTTAATTCAAAAATTGAGTTAATTTAAATATAAAATTTTATTTTAAAAACTGAATTTCAAATTCAATTTTAACTAACTAATTTTTATAATTTTGAATTTCATAAATTCAACATTTAATTAACCAATTTCATAATTTTGAATTATAAATTCAAAATTCAAAATTCAATAATACTAATTTGGATAATTAATTAAACTAATTTAATTAATTTAATATAATATCAAATATTAAATTAATATAACACCTCCTTAAATATTTAAATCATATTTAAATATTGTCAAATCTCGAAAAACAGTAACGTTTAATTCGACAATCAAACATTAATTATATCAAATATAATAATCTAAACCCTAAACCGAGTTTGAGCATTTCAAATTCTCTCAACACACTATTCTAAGGTTTAATCCTTTTACGTGCTAATAGAGAGACCTAACTGACCTACAGACAACGATTTGAAATTAATTGGCTAAACTCTTTAAATTGAATTAATAAATATTCGTTAACTACCGAGACACACCACTGTAGCTCAGTAGTTGCACTCCCTTGCTGTATATATATTTCTATCCACTTGATTTAAACATAATCAGTAAGTCGATCCTTCACAGGTCGTTCGTATTCACAGCTAGGTCAAAATTATTGTTTTATCTCTATAATACATCTTGCTCCTTAAGTCTCTACCGATCCTCTATTGAATAATTGGTTTATGGTCCAACCAATAAACTGAATCACTCTCAACCACGAGAGGGCGGGGCTCCTTTGTTCAAGACAGGAGTCAGTTCTTAAGGGAATAACCTATCTGTTGTCCTTAAGACGGGTAAGAGTGAATTCTGTCTTACAAGACTATGTCCCTAGCTATCTATCTGATCTAACCCCTAAAATTGGAGGCTTATTGAGTGGCGATGTTGAATCACTCTCACCTATGTAAATTAAAGGATAATCCTGAATAAATAGGAGTTCATAGTTAGCTCAGGATTAAGATCGAGTTATCTTAGATCATCGAATTGACATAGTCAGTTTTAACAGTAAACAGTCATTATAAAGAAAAGTGACTATCTCATGGTCCAATCTTATGCAAACATCCTTTGCATAGGATGCCTCCACTTACATGTCTCCACATGAACGACTTTGAGATCACATTGTTTGTATCAATATAGAAAGCGGGCCGCATCCATAGTGTCTCTAGGATAAGGTACCCAACCCTATCCATATACCTATAGACCTTTTTGGCTATATACTACAACTTGATCCTCTTTTATATCTCTACATAAAGTTTAAGAATTCAAGTTATAGCCATAGGTTAGTTTATTGGATTTAGGAATAAATGCTATAATTCAATAACATCTTCAATAACATCCTTATTGAAAGAAATCTCAATAATATCTTTATTATGAATAGAATATGTTTAATGTTTACAAACTGTGAGTTTTAGGACATTCCCAACAAACTCCCACTTGGACTAGAACTTCAGTGGGTTTAAATATATAAAATATACAATGTTGAGTATGAGATAATAAATACAATCAACTAGGGCATCTATATATACCCATGAATTCTCCCACTTACCTTAGATTTATGAAGCTCGTAGTCCTAGTCCCACTAGGTGACCCTTGAATACTTTAGTCGTGATGACTTTAGTAAATGGATCACCTAAATTGTCTTCTGAGGCTATCTGTATGATGATCACATCTTCTCTATGTACTATCTCTCTGATGAGATAGTACTTACGTTCGATGTGCTTTCCTCGTTTATGGCTACTTGGTTCTTTTGAGTTGCCAACTCCTCTACTTTTATCACAATATAGGGTGATTAGCATATGTATATTTGAAACCACTTCCAAATCGGTCAAGAACTTTCTAAGCCATACTGCTTCTTTAGCTATTTCACATGTAGCTATGTATTCAACTTTTATGGTGGAGTCAACAATACAACTCTGTTTGATACTCCTCCATACTATAGCTCCTCCGTTAAGAGTGAATATTGATCCCAAAGCAGATTTTCTAGAATCTACATTGGTCTGAAAATCAGAATCAGTGTGTCCAGTAAAAATCAAATCTTTAGACCCATATACGAGCATATAGTCCTTTGTTCTCTAAAGATACTTGAGGATGTTCTTAATGGCAGTCCAATGACTATATCCAGGGTTGGACTGGAACTTGCTGACTATTCCGGCTACAAAGCATATGTCTGGGCGTGTACACAACATAGTGTACATCAAGCTCCCTACTACTAATGCATAAGGAATGATTTTCATATCCTCAGCTTCTTGAGGAGCCTTAGGACATTGTTCCTTAGACAAATGAATTCCATGTCTAAAAGGTTACCTATTTTAAAATTTTGCATTTTATATCTAAACAACATATCGTTTATATAAGATGCTTGAGATAGTGTTAGCGATCTCTTTTTGCGATTTCGAACTATTTGGATTCCAAGAACATACTCTGCATCTCCTAAATCTTTCATTTGAAATTGTGATCCTAGCGATCTCTTGATGTTAGCAAGGAATCCTACCTCATTCCCAAAGAATAGGATATCATCAACATATAGCACCATAAAAGTTACAGTCTTGTTGACTATTTTCTTGTAAACACAAGGTTCGTCAACATTCTGTTCAAAGCCATAAGATTTGATCGCAGTGTCAAATCTTATATTCTAGGACCGAGATGCTTGTTTTAACCCATAAATGGATCTTTTAAGCTTGCAAATTTTTTGCTGACCTTGTTCAATGAACCCTTATGATTGAGACATATGAATACTTTCTTCAAGATAATCATTCCAAAAAGCTGTTTTGATATCCATTTGTCATATTTCATAATCATAAAAGGCGACAATGGACAAAAGTGTTCTGATAGACTTGATCATGGCAACATGAGAGAAAATTTCTTCATAGTCTACCCTCTCTGTTTGGGTAAAACCTTTTGCCATTAGTCTAGCTTTGTAGGTCTGTACCTTACAAGCTTGCTCTCGTTTTCTCTTGTGGATCCATTTACATCCAATAGTTTTTACCCCATCTCGTTGATCATAAGTTCTCAAACTGAATTAAAGTACATAGACTCCTTTTCAAGGTCCATGTCTTTTATCCATTGGAGTCTATCTACATCTTCTATTGTTTGATAAAGGTCAATGAATCCTCTAAGCCATCATCAGGTATGACGACTTGAGTTTTTGTTAAACCTATGTATTGGTCAGATTGTTAAACAACCCTCCCACTACATTGAGGTATTCTCAATTCATGAGAAGAATATGATAGACCAGTTTCATCAACAACTTTTGTTGAAGGACTAGCTTGATCAACAACTTTTGTTGATGTATTTGTAGATTCTTTGGACATCTCATTTGATATCAGTTTATTGCAAGGTTGATGGTTTTTTTTGTGGTATTCTTCTAAGAATGTAGCATTGTTGATACAAATACTTTATCATGTTGAGGATCATAAAATAGACCACCTCTTGTTTTCTTTGGGGTATCCTACAAATAGACATACTTTAGAATGTCGTTTCGATTTCTTAAGTTTTGCATCAACATATGTGTCGGGCATGCTCAGACTCTGAAGTGGCGTAAACTACCTTTACTTCCTTTCCATAACTCGTACGGTGTTTCTGAAATACTTTTCAAAGGAACCATGTTTAAAATATATACTACAATCTGTAATGCATACCACCAAAAAGACTGAGGTAACTATGCATAACTCATCATTGACCGAACCATGTCTAACAGGGTTCTATTTCTCCTTCTGGCTACACCATTTTATTGTTGTGTACCAGCTGCAGTAAGTTGAGATTGAATTCCGTGTTCTACTAGATAGTTCTAAAATTTTAAATCCATATACTCACCACCTTGGTCTGATTAAAGCATTTTAATCTTTTTACCTAATAAGTTCTCAACTTCTACCTTATACTCTCTGAACTTTTCAAGAGTTTCAAACTTGTGATGCACAAGGTAAACATAGTCATATCTTGAATAGTCATTAATAAAAACGATGAAATACTTAGATCCTCCTCGAGCTCTAACATTCATCAGACCACAAAGATCTGAATGTACAAGCTCTAGAGATTCTTTGGCTCTATGACCTTTTCCTGAAAAAGATCTTTTGGTCATTTTTCCCTCAAGACATGACTCAGTGGAGGTAAAGAATTTTCTTCTAACTGATTTAAAAATCCATTATCTACTAACCTCTCAATCCTGTTGAGATTTATGTGTCCAAGTCTTAAGTGCTAAAGAAAGGCGTTAGGAAAAAATTTTCATTTCTTATTTTGAGTTTCAACTGTTTTAAACATCTTTATATTTAAAATAGTTTTTGTCTCATATGATTTTAACACATATAAGTTATTTTCAAGTTTAGAAAAACATATTTGAAAACCTCTTGAACTAATGAACATTTCATTTATATCAAAAGAAACATCGTACATATGTTCTAATAAATAGGAGATAGAAATTAAGTTCCTTTTCATATCAAGTACATAATATACATTTTCCAACAAAATGTAAGCATCTCCAAAAAAAGACTTGAAATCTCCCATTGCTCGAGTCGAAATGACTTCACCTATTCCCACCTTAAAAGTCATCTCGTTCTTCGTTAGATGCCTCAAGAAAATAGTTTCCTAAATAAAAGTGTAAATATGATTAGCAGCGCCTAAATCCAGTATCCATGTTAAATGAAAACTTTCCACTAAACATGTTTCAATTACAAGTAAATCAAATTTATCTAGGTTTGCCTTTTCAATCTTCTTTTCTGCAAGATATTTACGACAATTCCATTTCCAATGCCCATCCTCGTTGCAATGGAAACACATTCCTTTTGTAATTTTTGTCTTTCTTTTCTTAGCAGAAGCTTTATTCTTCCATTTTTCCTTCTTTTTTATTTGGATACTCTTATCATTTGAAGGACCAGACTTCTTTTCAAAAGGTTTCGTACCAGATGTCGATCCTTTCTAAAATTTCTTTTGGGTAACAACATTTGCTTCCCCTTCTTGATTTTTATTTTTCATCGGTCATTGGTAAGTTTGGAGTTCATTTAAAAGAGTTGTCAAATTGTATTTGATCTTATTCATCACAATGTTTATGCGAAAAGTTAGGAAACTATTCGAAAGAGATTCCCAGATCATACTGACTTAACTTTTTTTTGTCAAAAGTTAGGAAACATTTGGCATACATGTCAGTTGGGACGAGCAGCACTGCGATGCTTCATCCCAACATTGTGACGCCATGGGATGTCAACTTTTTTCTGGGCTGGCTAAATAACTGCGTTGTAACGCTGTGAGGGTAGCGTTGCAATGTTGTCTGACAAAAGCTTCAATTTTGAAATTCTACAGCTGAGCATGCTTCGGATTTTCTTAAATTACAACCTAATTACAACTCTGTTGATTCTAATAAATTCATAGACTCTTAATCACACATTAAGACCCATAAACCAAGAGCCAAATGCAACAATTACTTGCAAATTGGAGAGAAAATTTGATGCAAAAGCCATAATATATCCATTTCAGCAACCATTTTATGCAACTCATGAAAAACACCTACCATGCTAAAATTAACGCAAATTGAGTGCTTAAAACATGCTCTAATACCAATTAATAGAGTTAGCATGCAACAAACAGAAGCAATTAAGGATCTAAGCACTCTAACTGCATCAATTTTAGTTAAAAACATGCACGTTCATGGTTTTCAGTATATTAGTGTTTCTGATGAATACCTTTGATGTTTCCTCCGAATTGCTTAAATTCACCATAGATTTCTTCTTCAATCTATGCAGTAGATCACCACAAGAATCTTCTCTACTAATCTCAGGCCTTAGATTGAGTGGTAGAACTCAAATTGGAAGGAACTTGATGTGAGTTTTAAGAGTTGAAGAAGTAAGAAAAACCAAAATTTTCTTTTCAACTTTCAATGTTGCATCCTCTGCAAATTTGATCTAAAAACTTAATTTATATCTTTAATCCATGCAGATCAGATTGCTAGAGATGAAGCCACTCAATTTTCCATTAAAAATTGAGTGGCATGAGGAATACCTCAAATTTGATCTAAAAACTCAATTTATATCTTTAATCCATTGTAAAGACAGTTTCATTATTTATTAAATCGTGCATTAGATCCATCATTTTTTCCTCTACTTACATTGTATTGCATGACACTTGTGTCATGCTTAATTTCTAATGCTTTAATCAGTTTGATCATCTGTTGAAGTTATCTAAAACCATTAGAGAGAATATAATAGCTAGAAACGCATTGAGTCAAAACGCACAGTAGATTTAGAGATGAAAATACTTGTGTTTCACTGTTTTTTGTAACCAACGCATGCACCCTAAAAATAGGAGCATATGTGGCATTCACATTGAGAAATGTTCAATAACAAGATCAGATAAATAAAAACCTAACGTATCTACATACATTTAGTTTGTAGACAAGCATCTCTCATCTTCATCTTTACCCACACTCTGCACGTGTTCATCTTACTTGGATCAGTGCATACCCCTAACACTTAGCACCATTCATTCATTAGCCCTGCATTTCACTTGAACTCTTCCGTCTTCTTGTATGCATGCAGTAAGATTAGTGTAGATAAACTTCTCCCGCATTTATTTAAGACCATTCTGCAATTACCGCAATGCAAGGTCTAGATTAGTCTAGCATAAATCCTTGTATTTGACCCTGGATTTACCAAGAACCTAAATTAGATTTATACTTGGATCTAACTCAGGAAAAGCTTGTACACATTATAGAGAGTGTAACGTATCTCACCAACGCATCATCCAATCTTCTCACCTAGAGAAGTGATTCACCATTCATCTTCATTCACCTCCATCTTGCTTTGCATCTTTATTTATAATACACTTCTACTGCACAACATAAAGAACAAACAAGTTTTTGGCGTCGTTCTCGGGGATTTAGCAACAAGGCTAACCGTAATTTTACTTTTGTGTCTCTTGTAGAGAAAACATATAGCTGAGGGAGTATTACAAGTTAAAAGGGAAAACACTCTTGAGCTTCTATACGACCCCAAAGTTGAAAGGACCTTTAGACAAAGGAACCGATCGAATCGTCATTGAAGGTTAAGGCAACAACTAAGACAACAACAACAAAGACAACAAAAAATGGCGAATGATCAGATAAACCAAAATTTAGCTTCACAATTAGCCAATGCTACCCAAAATCCAATCCTAATGGCGAATAACAGTACGCGTACAATGCGGGAGTATGCGTCACCTATGCTATATGACTTTTTGCCAGGGATAATATACCCAATGCACGACGGGACAAGATTTAAAATGAAGTACGTAATACTTCAAATGCTTCAAACAGCAGGTCGGTTGGAGGCGCTCGTGGAAAAGATCCACATGCCCACATGAAATGCTTCCTAGAAACATGCAACTAATTTGTGATTCTTGGAATCACGCAGGAAGCCAACAGACTCTCTTTAATTTCATACTCTCTCCCCGATGATGCCAAGCAATGGGTATGTTCCTTGGAACCTGACAATATAACAACATGGGAGAAGTTAATGGAAAAGTTCATGCAAAAATACTTCCAGCCCACTACTAACGCAAGGAGGCGTAGAGAAATTATGAACTTTGAACAAGGAGAATTTGAGACTTTGAGTGCCACATGGGAACACTTCAAGAGATTGGTAAAGAACTGTTCTACCCACAAACTACCTTTGACTATTAAAATGGAAACATGGGGGCTGAATAGAGCTTCTCAGATGGTAGCTGGTGACATAATGGATAAGTCTTATGATGAAGCTAAAGAAATCTTAGATAGCATCGCCAAGCACAATATGGAATGGGTGGATGATACTTACGATGCCAGAACAGATAATAGAAGGCATTCTCAGAATGTGAATAATGTTGATTCAAATGCAATAGCCACCCTTTCTGCAAAAAAGCCTGCAATGACAAACCTTTTGCAAACTCTATCATTAGGAAATGCAGCTCGCACTCAAAAGGTGCACTAGGTGGGCACATTCATGCAGCCCATGGCTAGCTGTGTGGGTTGTGGAGAACCTCACTCCTATAATGACTACCCCAAAACCCATAGTTAGTTTGTTTTATAAAAAACAACCCATTCTCAAACACATACAACCCTGGATGGAGAAACCATCTAAATTTTTCTTGGGGAGGTCAACAGCAGGAACAACGGCAGTCGGGAATGAACCAATAGCATAGGCAAGGACTATCGCTTGGATTTCAACTACCGTAACAAGCATCAATCCTTCAATAAAGGTGGTCAGGCGTCGAGTTCAACATCCCCACTTGAAAATCTCTTGAAGGAGTATATAGCCCAGAATTACGCATTGCTAAAGAGTCAGACGTCGTCTATCAGGAACTTGGAGATGCAAGTAGGACAAATTGCTAGCAAACTGAAGAATCGACCACAAGGAGTACCTAGCAACACGGAGACTCCGAGAAGTAATAATGGAAAGAAGCAATGCCATGTGGTGACATTGCGAAGTGGCAAACCTCTAGCGGAGAAAAAGATGAACCCAAGATATGACAGCAATCCTTCAGCAGATGAGAACACAACACACACAAAGGCATTTAAAGAAAGAACGCCTGGGTCTACAAGTCATTTTCACCCAAGCACGTCTAACGTAGAGGCACCTGTGGTGCAATTAAGTGCACCATTTCCCAGAAGCCTGCAAAAGATGAATGACGAGCAACAATTCAAGCGTTTCCACGAAATCCTTAGGCAATTGCATATTAACATTCCTCTTATAGAACCCATTGAAACAAATGCCAAAATATGTGAAATTCTTGAAGGATGTTTTAAATTAAGAAAAGAAAAGTCGGTGAGTTGGAAGTAGTAGTGCTGATGTAGGAATGCAATGTGTTGATCAACAATAATATTCCCGAGAAGCAGAAGGATCTGGGCAGCTTTATAGTCCTTTGTTCAATTGGAGGGATAGACGTAGGTTATACATTGTGTGACCTTGGAGCAAGCATTAATCTCATGCCCCTTTCAATTTTCAAGAAACTAGGAATTGGTGAAGCGTAACCCACTTCTGTAACGCTTCAACCTACTGACAAGACGATCACGTATCCTGAAGGAAAGATTGAAGATGTTTTGGTGAAAGTTGACAAGTTTATATTCCAAGCAAATTATTATTATTATTATTATTATTATTTTGCAAAGGTATTGAATTAAATACGTGGGGTGGAGAAATCGAACCTCTAACCTCGAGGTTGATGGTACAAGCATTATGCCAGTTGAGTGTTGATAATAATTTTAAGAATGCGTTTTGTTTTACTTTATTATTAAGGACGGATGGGTTTGAACATGGAATCATGCGTTGGACATAACTAATGCGTTTTCTCCCATGCGTCTGAGGTCATGCGTCGGAATGATGATGCGTTAATCTTAGCATGCAATGACCACGCATTCCTTTCACAAGTTTTCTTACACTTGTGCCAAGTATAACACAAACACAAGTTTCTCCGGTAATCCGAGGTCAAACACGAGGACTTGTTACTCAATAATATTTGTGAAGCAATGTGTTTGAGGCGATGAATAAGAATAAAAATAAAGCGAAGAAGGTTTAAATGTTTTACACATTACTCCTACTCCTAACTAAACAGATTGAGCAATAGAAGACTTGCAATGAGAATAAGTAGAGACACAACAACCAATAACGCATAGTAATATTTACTATCTTAAATCGCCTGAGTAATCCCAACTCGTTGCACTAACGCATCACACCTCTAGGTGGTCAGCCACATGACTATATCTCTATAGTGCATGGTTGCGTCGAGCATAAGATTGTGCCTATCTCTAGGAACAATACGAACCTTGCTTAGTGCGTTCCATCCCTTACCTTCTCAGGCAGTTAGACGCGGCTATTTAACTTATAGACAAGCAATGCAACATCCCATAGACAGGCGTTGCCACAGCTTTTCACCAAGCAAGGAGGATTAACTCACTATACTCACACAACGAACACCTTTCGGTGGGTTGTTACATACGTTCTATCTCTAGGCTACACGATTAAACATACGATTGACTTTGATAAATAAACGCTGAAGATAAACTATGATAGAGATGAAGATGATGAAGAAGACGGTAATGAAGGAACTAAGACTTACATTGATAACAAAATATCTTAATATCTCAAGCTAAAATGTAATACAATACAGAGATTAGAAGGGAGATGAATGACTCTACGTCAAGGCTACCGATAGTGCCATGGTTGAATGGTGGAGATGTCTCTCTTGAGCTCTAACTCTGGCGAATTCTTCGATCGTCACTCGATCTGGGTTGTGAAAATGAAGAATTCTCACTGGAAATCTCTTTCAAGCTCTCATCTGTGATCACAAACTTCTGCCTTGAGGCAAAAGCTCGGATGTCCCAAAATGAAGGTCTCAAGGGCCATTTATAGAACTTGGACGCCGACAGCTGTAATGATGAAGGTATGGCTCACTACTGCTTTTATCGCGGTATGGGAGTTGTCACATCGTCTTATCTTGTTGATACTCCCAAGGTATGCGTCCGAACTTAATTTAGCTGAAGTTATCAACGCGTTCTGCCCATCTTGCGTTCTTCTTTTATGGTTGTCACTCCGTGGACGCAATCTCTATTTGTTCATCGCGTTCTCCATGCGTTGGACGCATGAATTTACCGCAATGTCCATGCGTTGGAGGTATGGGGTTTCCGTCTGCGTTCGTCTTTTGCGATCGCCTGGCTTCAACGTATGCATTTGTCTGCGATTGTTTGTTACAAATGCATCCGTTTGATTCCTACGATAGCTACAAAAATAGACACTTTGGCATGGAATAACGCATAATATTGGGTCAGTGAGGTTTTAGGTGTTTATCGACGCAAAACTCGATTTTTCACAAATTCTAAGTATTATCACTACATTTTCTACCTATTAGCCCTCATAATTCTAAATAAAAGGCTTATAATAACTGGCATTTTTGCCATTATCATTGAGCTATACTCATTTTTACATTCTTAGCAAATTTCATTATCCTAGATTATGAAGCTGATCAGGATGTTCGAATCATCCTTGGACGCCAAATCCTTACCACTGGAAAGGTATTGATAGACGTGCACAAGGGGGAGCTTACTATGCGCATGGACAATCAGGAAGTTAAATTTAATGTGTTGAACCTATTAAAGTTCCCAGACGATGAAGAACAATGTCAACCTAACAGTCCAATTGAGTTTCCAGAAGAAGAAGAAATAGACCAAATCTGCGAGGTCTATGTGTTGGACGAAATCATGAGAAAAAATTTGAACCGTTAAATCTGGATGAGTAGCAAACTAACCCAACGCGTCCATCCTTGGAAGAACCACCAGCCTCTAAATTAAAACCTCTACCTGATAATTTAAAATACGCTTTTCTTGGATCTAATAATACTTTTCCTGTTATTATTTCATCTAATCTTTCTCAGCCTAACGAGTCTTCACTTTTGCAGATGTTACAGAAGCATACATGTGCAATTGGCTGGACACTGGCTGACATTCGTGGCATCAACCCATCCTACTATATGCACAAGATTCGACTGGAAGAAGAGAAAACTAGATGAATCGAGCCTCAATGCACTAAATCCTGTAATGAAAGAAGTGGTGAAGAGAGAAATTATAAAGTGGCTCGATGCATGTGTAATTTACCCCATCTCTGATAGTAGTTGGGTGAGCCCGGTGCAATGCATCCCTAAGAAAGAAGGCACCACTATGATAGTTAATAGCAACAATGAACTTATTCCCTCGAGAACTGTCATAGGGTGGCATATATGCATGGATTATAGAAAACTCAATGCGTCGACCAAGAAAGACCACTTTCCCCTTCCCTTCATTGATCAAATGTTTGATCGGCTAGCTGGAAAAGAATTTTATTGTTTCTTGGACAAATACTCAGGTCATAACCAAATCCTTATTGACCCTAAATACCAAGAGAAAAACGTTCACATGCCCCCTTGGAACATTCGCATTCAGACGCATGCCCTTTGTGCTATGCAACACACCAGGGACTTTCCAGAGATGCATGATGGCGATTTTCTCTAACTTTCTATGACAGGCTGTTGAAATTTTTATGGACGATTTCTCAGCTTTTGGGGACTCCGATCCTGCTTAGATAACTTAGAGGTCATTCTCGCACGATGCAAGGAAACAAATCTAGTACTGAATTGGGAGAAATGTCACTTTATGGTTATTGAAGGCGTTGTTTTAGCACACAAGGTGTCCAAAGCCAGATTGGAAGTAGATGAAGCAAAAATTGACGTCATAGCCAAACTTCCCCCACCTACGAATGTCAAAGCTTTGCGAAGTTTCTTAGGCCACGTAGGCTTCTATAGAGTTTGTGAAAGGGTTTTCTCAAATTGCACGACCTCTGAGTGCATTGTTAGAATTAAACAGACCCTATATATTTAATGAAGATTGACTCAATGCATTTGAGACATTGAAGTATGCGTTAACAACAGCTTCGATACTAATAACCTTGGACTGGACGCAGCCCTTCATTTTGATGTGTGGTTCGAGTGATGTGGCAGTCGGAGCCATGTTGGGTCAGAAAAAAGAAAATTTGATACATCTCATTTCTTATGCGTCAAAAACAATGAATGACTCCCAGGAATACTATACCACTACTGAAAAAAAAATGTTGGCGATAGTATTTAGTGTTAAAAAGTTCAGAGCATATCTGGTTGGTGCGGCAACAATAATCTACACAGATCACTCTGCTATTAAGTTTCTGCTGGACAAAAAGGACACAAAACCCAGGCGGATTCACTGGGTACTACTACTTCAAGAGTTTGATGTAGAGATCAAAGACAGAAAGGGGACTAAGAAACAGATGGCTGACCATCTTTAAGACTGGAAAACAGAGAGATACAACTAGAGCAAGTTGGAATTAGAGATGTGTTCCCTGATAAACACCTACTTAAAATTGAAGATAAGGAACCCTGGTATGCAGACATGGTTAATAACTTAACCATAAAACAGTTTCTTGAGCACTTCAACGCACAATAGAAGAAATGACTTATACATGATAGCAAATTCTATTTTTGGGACGAACCGTTTCTTTACAAGCAAGGTCCTGACTCCATCATGCATTGGTGCTTCCTGAAGTTGAAACGCAATGCATCCTGGCTGAATGTCATGATTCTCCTTGTGGGGGTTATTTCGAAGGACAAAGAAATGTTGCCAAAGTTTTTCAATGTGAGTATTTCTGGCCCACCCTCTTTAAAGACGTAAGGGAGTATGTTCTGAAATGCGATCCTTGCAAACGCATTCAAAATGTCTCTTCAAGGGATGGAATACCACTGAACAACATATTGGAAGTTGAGTTGTTTGATGTATGGGGCATTGATTTCATGGAACCTTTTCCTCTGTCTTGCGAACAACAGTACATCTTGTTAGTAGTTGACTATGTATCAAAATAGGTCGAGGTTGTAGCTTGTGCCAAAAATGATGCGGCAACCATTTCAAAATTTCTAACCAGAAATATTTTCACGCGCTTTGGAATGCCTAAGGCGCTGATAACTGACGAAGGTACGCATTTCATTAACCGTATCATTTCTAAGTTACTTGCTAAATATAATGTTAGGCACAAAATAGCTGCCGCATACCACCCATAAATCAATGGTCAAGCTGAAGTATCCAATAGAGAAATAAAATCTATATTGGAAAAAGTGGTCAACGCATCTAGGAAAGATTGGGCACAAAAGTTAGATGGGGCTCTATGGGCATACAGAACTGCCTACAAGATGCCTATACGTATGTCTTCTTATTCTTTGGTATTTGGAAAAGCATGTCATTTACCTTTCGAATTGGAGCACAATGTATTCTGGGCGGGAAAGAAGCTGAATCTGAATTTGGAAGTCGCGAGTGATCATCGTAAGCTGCAACTCAATAAAGCTTGATGAGTGGCAACTTGACGTATATGAAAACACAAAGATCTACAAAGAGAAGACCAAGCGTAGGCATGACCAACGCATTAGTAAGAAAGAATTGTTTATTTGTCAAAAGGTCTTATTGTTTAACTCACGTTTGCGATTGTTCCTAGGTAAATTGAAATCCAAACGGTCAGGTCCATTCATCATTAAAATGATCTTTCCTCATGGAACCGTGGAGCTCACGCGAGTTAATGGTATAGGCGCATTCAAATAAATGGGTAGCAAGTGAAGTCCCTACTTTGAAGGAAATCTCAAATGCCAAAAATCATCCATCGAGCTGTGCGAAGCTATCTGAAGCTTGCATTGACGCATCTTTGTGTTTAATTAGACACATATTCTAGGGACTTCCTCTTCATCACTTTTTACTTTCTGTATTTTATGCGATTGATTTTCTCTTTCCTTTGATTCTTGTTTGTATTTATATTTCCTTTGATTCTTGTTTGTATTGCTCTTTAAAAATTCACTTATCTTGCATGTTTTAGAATGTTTGTTGAACCAACTTGAGAAATCGTAAAGTAAACGCGTTAGAGTTAGGTCGATGCATAGCCATGCATTAGAAGATGAAAAGACGCTTTTCGGGGGGATCAACCACTCAAGTGTTTGGAAGCCCAAGACGCGTCTCTTCACATCTACATTTAATGACCAGCCCAAACATCCTATTCATCTGACACATCAGCATTGTCCCCTCATCTCTCTCCTATGTTGGTCTATAAAAGGGTACACAAACCCTTTTGTCCATCTTCTCCTTCTTTTTCCCAGAGCCGTTCGTTTTAAAGAAAAACTCTTCAGCCCTTGCCATCTGACTAAGCAGTCACTCCATTCGATCAAAGCTCTGTTGATCTCTCCCACTCGCAATGTCGGACGCCTCGGATAGTCAAAACCTATCAATGAGCTTCGTCGAAGACTCACTGGTAAGCTCGTTCTCTTATTCGTCTGTTTCTTTGTCCCCTGCCTCTTTCCCTCCCTTTGTGTCGAAGCCTTCTATTCCAGCGAAGTAGCAAGGCAGTTCATCTTCCGCGTCTCGGAGACCGTCTCAATCTAAATTAACCACAAAACCTGCTCTGGAAACCAGTACTCGTGCTTCGACATCTCCTAAAACCCTTCCAAAACCTCAAGCTTTCGCTAGACCAAATCCCTCTACCCTAGCCCTTTGAAAACCCTAACCCTCTACACCAGCCAAGTCGATGCGATAATATGCATCTAAACGCCCTGCCTCAACATCTATCGCGCGACCCTATAGAAAACCTGCCTCACCACCAACCATCCCAACCATCACCTCTAACCATGGTATATTTGATAATTACATGGACAAGACAATTTTTATAATATATCGTCTTATTATACCGAATACTGGAAAATATATGCAATGTAAATTTACATTTTTTAGTATATTTATAAACACACTAAAAAGTGAACCATGATGTATGCGAATATTTACATTTTCAAGTAGATTACTGATATGTTCGACATATACTTGTAATCTCAATGAAGAGATGATAGGTTTTCATATAGAAATATGGAAAAAAAATAAACTAAATCTCCTAAAATGAACAAAACATTAATTTTAAATATCCTGCATTAAATGAATATCAAATGAAATTAATAAATACCAAAAATAAGTAAAAATTCAAAAGTGATGTTAATAAAAAAAATAATAAAATATTTTGAAATTTTTGAAATAATGGCAAAAATGTTAAATTGGTCTAAAACTAATTTTAAAAGCTCCTACTTAAATAGTATAAATTGATCGCGATAATATTTATGAAATATATTTTGTACAAAGGATTTTTCTCTTTATAAAGTAGCTACATGCATTCTTACAAGAAAATAGACAAATAACTAATTGTATCTAATGCATCAACCAACAAATTGATAAATCTAATTAACATAAAAATTAAGAACTAATATTAATGAAATTGACATGAACTAAGACCATGTTTACTAATCTATATTCAAAATATCGGTGTAATCGTAATGGGTCTCCATTGATGAAACCATCGTAATGGTTGATAACTCTAAAAAAAAGTTATAATTCCTAACTTAATTTAGGTTCGTAAATGGTTTTTAATGTTAATTATCCTATTTTGTAGGTGAATTCATTCTGGGAGGCAAGGAAATCAATTAGAAGACAAACGAGTAAAAAATTAACTAATTTGGAGGTTGGAAGCACCAACTAGGAAAAAAACCCCAAAAATTACGAGTTTGCTGCTGATTAGAGCATTGCAATTCTTGCTAAAACACTCCTTCGCAATGCTGAAAGGTAGAATGCATGCACATAGGGCAGCGTTTCAATGCTACGAGATTTGACGAAGTGCTTCCACCGCTTGTGCGCAAGGTAGCGTTGCACCAAGCGCCTCAACGCTACCCCAGTGCTAGGGGGCTGCGTCGACAAGAGAGTTGCAATGCTCTCAAAAGTGTTGCAACGCTGCAACTGTTTCCTATATATATTTTTCTTCTACTTAGGTCAAAGGGGGGATGCCGATTTTGATTGAGGCCGAGGACTGGCTCCTAGTACTTCATTTTCCTTTATCTTTTCAACATCTTTAGGATGGATTTTTATTTTATTTTGGATTGTAATCGATGGATCGATGTTTCTTCATAAATTTTTCTATGAATTTATGAGGTAATTCTATCTAATTTCTTTGAGTAAGAGGTTCTATGTTTAATTTCTTGAGATTTCTTTAATTGAATTTCATATTCTTCAATCCTATATTTTCTTTGAATCTTGATCTAGTTTAGATTTGCTTTTATGTGTTGGATTGACCACCCTATCATAATTGCATGTATTTGCTAGTTAATTTTGAGCTCGTGCATTTTCTTGTGTTTGTCTATGCTTGAATATACCTTGGTAGCATAGGATTTAAATGTGAATGCATAGAGTTATAGGCTGGACTAGAATCTTAGTAATGCATGTTCAACTTAGAATCAAAGAACAATTTGATTAATTGCATTAGGTTGTAAAATCAATTAGTCAACACAATTGAATCCTTAAATCTTCATGCATTTGAATTTTATTTCTATATGCATACTATCGAACCCAATAGAATTAAGAGCATATAGTTTAATTAGAGAATGACTTTCCAACCTTAATTAATGCTTACGATGCTTGATTGATTTGGTTTTAATTAGTTGTTGGCCTTTGTAGAGACTAGTTGAATCAAATTGATTTAGTTGTTGTGCATGCATAGAATGGAATGTTTGTTTAATTAAAGAAATCCATGATAGAAATTGCATAGAATTCTCCCTCTTATTTGAGAAACTAGATAGACTTCAATGATTACATTTACACTTTGCAATTTAATTTCTTGCATGTTTTCCTTTTATCCAAAAAAAGAATCGTTTTTACTGCTTTCCATAATCAAATTTAGCTTATGAGATATTTAATTCTTGGTCTCTCTATGGTTCGACCTCATACTTGCCACTTGTGGTACCTATTAGTATAAGTAGTAGTTCGGTGAATTTAAAAATATCTTTTGCTCAGGCTAGGGGTCTAAGAAACGACATTAGATTCTTCCGGCCTATCAAAAATGGCATCGTTGCCGGGGAGGCAAACCAATTAATATTTTTTAGTTGAATTTGACTTGTAAACTTTAAAAATCCCAAAAATATTTTCTTTTTCTTGTGTCTACTTGTTTTATCACGAGAGATTGTTTGAACATTTATTATGTGCTTCTTGCGAGGCAAGTGGCTCAATGAAGAGAAGAAGAGGTAAGAGAATTTAGTAAGCTTAGAAATCAAATATTTGAACTAACCTCTCTTGTTCAAGTTTTAGCTACTAGGAAATTGTAGGAGCTTGAGGCATGTTGCATCTATTTACTTTAAGGTCATTCATCTGAAACACGTCCTCAACTTTCGCACGGTCTTGCGCGGGATACCTATTTCCCTTGGGAAATGCGTAGCGCGAGCTTGACGTTGATGGACATTTCTTCTGCCAATTTAGGTATTTTGTTGGAAGATTTAGTTAAGGAACTTTCTAATAGCTCTGGTGAGTTTGTGCAAGAACCTCCCTATAGTCATCAGAAATCCTCAAGTTATCAGTAGGATAGCTTTTATTCTAGATCCAAAGCTAAGTTCTAACAGCTCTGGTGAGTTTGTGCAAGAACCTCCCTATAGTCATCAGAAATCCTCAAGTTATCAGTAGGATAGCTTTTATTCTAGATCCAAAGCTAAGTTCTAACAGCTCTGGTGAGTTTGTGCAAGAACCTCCCTATAGTCATCAGAAATCCTCAAGTTATCAGTAGGATAGCTTTTATTCTAGATCCAAAGCTAGAACTTATTTTCAGAGTCTGAATGCCCTTGTTGCTCATATCATAGTTGAGAGACTTGAAAAATCCTTGGTGTATCCATCTTCTGAGAGTATCAGGATGAGTAAAGAGCTAACCGACATCGATCACCCCATTGAACAGCTAATTCCTCAAACTCCGAACAAAGGTATGACAATGAGTCCTTTAATGTATGAATTTGCTGATAGTTTTTCTTAGTGCGTGCAGGAGTTTATTGAGTTTCACCTGGAGACTCAAGCCCCATGCTAGTTGAGATGGATCCTGGATCTCAACTTGTAATTTCCATGTCGACACTGGAGAGTCATCTAGAGCTTCACAACATTTATACTACTGAGGTTGAGTTTGTGGAAGAATTTTGCACTTTCGATCATGACGATGTTTATTCTCTGCCATGTCCAAAACAAGTCAGTGAAATTAAGTATGAGCCCAAGCTTCATCTTGAGAAGCCCTAGGTGATATAGTTAGAGGCTAGCCAACCTCAATCTGTTCTTTCCTCTAGCATCTCGTATATTTTTTCATTTTGCTCATCTTTGACTCACGAGTCAGAGTTAGTTGAGTCAGAGTCTTTATTTTCAAAAGAGTCGGTATTTAAGTCTTTTATTTTATTTTCTTTTTCTTTTATAAAAAAATAATAAATTCGACCTGTTTGGTTCTTTTCAAAAGATGGGAATCCTTATAGCCTTGTTGGGCTATACTGACTCATCCAAGAAAGGACTAGAGAAATACAAGAATTTGTTTGTACCTTGATAGGGGACGGGTCATGTCAAGCAACTAACATTAAAAATGTGTCATTCCTTGAGGGAGCCAGTGGACAAATTTACTTATTTTCTTTTATTGCTTTCCTAGCTTAGTTTTTATTTTATTTTATTTTTCTTTTGTAGGTTCCTCTCCTTTGTCCTCAATAAGAAAGAAGAACCAAATTGAAGTGAGTGGTAGCCTACCCACCACCCCATGCACGAGAACGTTTACAGGGGAGGTTTTTTATTCCTTTGTTTTTTCTTTATTTAATTGAGCTTAAATAGAGATACATTGGGGACAATGAATCAATTTAAGTTGAGGGTAGGGTACCATTAGGTAGTATATTTTAACTTGAGTATTGTGCTTGGACAATGTTGTGTGCTAAATTATTTTCTTGCTTTGCTGCTTAGTTTGTTATGATGATAGTTTATGATGTACTCTTCCTGTGATAAAAATTTGCATGAAATAGTGTTAAGAGAGAAAAATCATGATTGCCCAATTTTAAAAAAATTTCTTATCTCTCATGCATCTTTAAGTCATTGCTCTTGCAAAATTAAAGTCTTGCATGCTTAGAATTGTATTAGATAATTTTTATTTCAGTTGTCATCCCTAAAAGACCCACCTTTGGCTTAGGAGTAACCATACTTATTTTAGAGCAAAACTAGACGAAATGGATAAAAAAAGGGCCTATAGTGGGTAATGAAAAATAAATAAATAGTTTGCCTACGAAAATATCTATATATATGGGTATATATATAGTGTGTGTGTGTGCATGGATAGAGGTGAAAAGAGCTACCTCCACTGTGTCTAGATAGGGTCTCACGAGAAAAGAGTGGATAGGTTCCCGACGATTGAGTGTGAAAGTTAGCCCTCTAAGTAAAACAAATGCCTTCTATGTTTTGTGTGCATGAGTTTAGGCACCCTTGTCTTAGTATTGCCCATTTTTGCAAGTTTGTTATGTCTGAGGTCGATAACCGAGTCAGAATAAGGGAAAAATGAATTAAGGACCCTATAAAACCTTTTCAGATCGTGCAAACTTAACTAGCAAGACTCTAGACTCACTCATGCATGAATAGATTAAGAATCATTCTTAAAAATGTGTTTCATTGATTGATTGTAATCAAATTTCATTATTGATTGAAAACTTTATTCTAATTGATTGTTGAGACTAGAGTGACAATCTTAGCAATTTGAACAAATATGTTTTTGTAAGATTCAATGTATGGCTTGTGTGTGTTTTGACCTTGCCCGGGACGAGTAAGAACTAAGTTAAGGGTGTTTGATAACTCTCGAAAAGAGTTATAATTCCTAACTTAATTTAGGCTCGTAAATGGATTTTTAATGTTAATTATCCTATTTTGTAGGTGAATTCATTCCGGAAGGCAAGGAAATCAATTTTAAAAAAAGAGCCAAAAATGAGCTAATTTGGAGGTTGGATACACCAAATAGGATAAAAACCCAAAAATTACGAGTGTGCCATTGATTGGAGTATTGCAACCCTTGCTCAACACTCCCTTGCAACGCTGAAAGGCAGAATGCATGGATACAGAGTAGCGTTGCAACGCTACCCAAGAGCGTTGTAACGCTACAAGATTTGACGGAGTTCTTCTACCGTGCATGCACAAGGTAGCATCGCACCAAACACCTCAAGCTACCCCAATGCTAGGGGGCTACGTCAACAAGAGAGTTGCAATGTTCTCAAGAGCATTGCAATGCTACACCTGTTTCCTATATATATTTTTCTTTGGTTCAGGTCAAAGGAGGGATACTAATTTTGATCAACACCGAGGAGTGGCTCCTAGTTCTTCCTTTTTCTTTATCTTTTCAGCATCTTTAGGATAGATTTTTATTTTATTTTGGGATGTAATTGATGGATCTGAGTTTCTTCACGAATTTATCTATGAATTTATGAGGTAATTCTATCTAATTTATTTGAGTAAGAGGCTCCATGTTTAATTTATTGAGATTTCTTTAATTGAATTTCATATTCTTCAATTCTATGGTTTCTTTGAATCTTGATCTAATTTAGATTTTCTTTTATGTGTTGGATTGACAACCCTATCATAATTACATGTCTTTGCTAGTTAATTTCGAGCTTGCACGTTTCCTTGTATTCGTCTATGCTTGAATTTATCTCGGTAGCATAGAATTGAATGTGAATGCTTAGATTTATAGGTTAGACTAGAATCTTAGTAATGCATGTTCAACCTAGCTTCAAAGAGCAATTTGGTTAATTGCATTAGGTTGTCGAATCAATTAGTCAACACAAAATCTTCATGCATATGAATTTTATTTCTATATAAACATTATCGAACCCAATAGAATTAAAAGCATGTAGTTTAATTAGGGAATGACTTTCCAACCTTAATTAGTTCATAGGATGCTTGATTGATTTGGTTTTAATTAGTTGTCGGCCTTTGTAGAAACTAGTTGAATCAAATTGATTTAGTTGTTGTACATGCAAAGAATGAAATATTTGTTTAATTAAAGAAATCCATGATAGAAATTACATTGAATTCTATCTCTTACTTGAGAAACTAGATAGATTCTAATCGTAGATTACATTTATACTTTGCAATTTAATTTCTTGCATGTTTCCGCATTCCACAGTCAAATTTAGCTTAGGAAAGATGTAATTATTGGTCTCTCTACAGTTCGACCCCGTACTTGCCACTTGTGCTACCTAGTAGTACAAGTAGTAATTCGGTGAATTTAGAAATATCTTTGCTTAGACCAGGGATCTAAGAAACAATATTAGCTTCTTTGGGCATATCAATGGCCTCCATTGTAAACTTAATTGGATTATTTTTTATCATGTTTACTTAGTCCTTTTGCAAACATAATCTGATTATGATCGAGACTGTTGATACATTTCAATTGTAAAGGAATGAATACCGCAATATTTATAAACTACCCATGGGTAATTGTCATAACGTTGTAAAATTGACATTATAATGGTTATGCATATGCGGTATTAAGCAAAAGTTTTAAATGTATGTTGAACAATTATGAATGTTCTTTAGTATAAATTTTAAAATTTGTTTTCTCAAATGTATTGTAGAGTGAATCATGCATTTGTAAAGGCGAAATTTTTGTTCTCATACCATTTTTGTTCCACGTGGGAAGAGCTTTTCAATCTCACCGGTTAAGGCGATCGATATTCTCGACATATACTGGCTCTGGACCATACCAATTATGCACGGTTGGAGAAGATGCCGGCAGCAGATCGACTACGTGGCACTGGTTCAATCATCACAAATACAACGTCACATAACTCTCTTCGTTGTTCCATTAATTTCTTAGGTGGACAATTTCAAAGTATACCATTATTAAACAATTAAAAAAAATATATTATCATTACACTTATCGACCACACATGTCATTACCGTTCAACCAATCAATTGGAATCATAAATGATGACATGTGGGAGTGAAAATTGAAAAATCGTTCAACACTATATCTAAAAAAACTAATACGAGTCCATGTAATTTTCAAATATAATCGGATTGATCACCTTCAACTCTGTAATCGGATTGTGTTTGTTGATTATGAATTGCATAATGGACTCCCTAATTCATTGCAATTAATAAACAACAAACATAATAAAATGAGATCGGTGTTTTAGATTATCATTGATAGATTACTTTGATAGCGAACTAAAGATAATTTAATATATTCATTATTGAAAAGAAGAAAATTATGTTTTTAAAACTAAAATGGTCAATTTTTTAATAATCAACAATAGAAAGATTTCTACTCCAAGTATATTTAACTTTATCACTTCACATAAGATTTTTATTTTATTTTATTTGTAATGCATGAATCAATGAAGGGTACACATGGAGTTCATGAATATTTAAACTTATTGGGCCCAAATGCAAAAGAATAGCATCACTTCACGTTTCTTTTTCTCTTTACTTCAAACAAACATACTTCACCTCCCGAATAATAATTCTCTAATCCCTCTTTAATTCTTTTCTTCCCCTCAATCATCCCCTAAATTGATGGCCATAGTTAAAAGTTTCTGGTTGGGCAAATATACTAAAATATTTGAAATTATATATATTACTTTTAGCATCTATTTAAAATTGCCTGTGTTATTATAGATTGATAATCATGGGTACATTCGAAACTTTTATTACCTCAAAAGACTAGGTGGTTAATCAAAAACCCTGATTATTTTTTTACCGGAAACAAAATGTGGTGTTAGGAGATTGAAGGGATTGAATCCCAATGGAGAATTGTTTTATTTTTTATTTTTGAATTGGAATGAGAAAATTTTAAAATTTAAGCCTAAAATAGGATTAAGCATGAAAATTCATAGTACAGGACAAAATACCTTATTGAAGGCCAATTCTTCAAGAAAAATCTCTCTCTCTTTACACTACAAGCAAGCAACAGTAACAGTTTATTTAGTCTATAGTAGCAGTTTTTAATCGCTACAATACTAATAGTAGCGGTCTCACGATTGTTGGAAAAATCAGTATTGAGAGGTCAATTACATTGATTTTTAAAATCGTTGGAATCAAAATTTAAGCCGTTGTTATATCCTTGTCTATTGCAACACCTTTTTTAGTTTGCAACAATAAATGTTTTAGTTTATAACAACACTTTTGTTGGTAGAACCAACGTTTCATCTCTAGCAACACTATTTTTGGTTTATTGCAACAAATATTTCTCTGTAGCAACATTCTATGAGTGGTTTAGAAAAATGGCTAAAAGCTTTCTATTGCAATAATTATTTCAAACACAACACTTCTGCAAATTGCCATGCGGCAATTTTTTAGTTTAAGAAACATTTCTTATAATATATTGCATTACTTTCTTAAAAAAAATAAATTAAATGATATAATTATTCAGTGATGCAAAATATAAGCTTCAAAAAATAGTCTCCAAAGTGTATATATATTTATGAACTAATACATAAAATTCAAATACAAAAAGCATTCAAAATAGAAGGATGTTCAAATAAGATTTCCAATATCATCTGAAGAAAATACATGATAAACAAAATATTAGTATTTAACAGTTGAGTTCTTACATTGCTTTACAATTACAAATTGAAATACTAATATTTTGTTGATTGGAGTACTATCTTCATGCTCCTGAAGATGAAAAGTGATAAAAGATTAATAAGTTTGCTTAGGAAAAGATGAGATTCTAATGTATTAAAAAGATTATACCTTTAACTTATCTATTACCTGCAAGTGTTCTCAAATTTAACACATGTTAAGAGATCGTGCAAACTTGATCTTTGCAATTAATTGTCCTTCACACAAGCAAAGTCCACATCAAGTCTAGAGAATAACATAACATAGATGACATGAACAATCAAAGACAATGCCCCAACATAAGTCAAGAAAAACATTGAAACTACCATTGAAAAGGCTTACTAACGATTACCATATCTATCATATTAAAATAGCCGAGTTAAAAAATAAAATAAATAGATCTCACAATTTTAATAAATAAAAATGATAAGATAATAATATTACACTAAATTTTATGAACTTATTACCCAACAAAAGAAATTGCTTGCACAAAAAAGCTATGGTATATTGGTACCTTTTTTCAAACGAAAAAACAAAAAAAGAAAAAAAGCTATGATGCATTGGTACTTAATGGAGTATCAATGACTATTTATAAATATAAGCAAGATAAAGCTTTAGAGCTCTTCATCCAACAATATACCTGAAAACTAAGCAAGTTTGTTGTCAAGATATCATTCACTTTACTCTTTAAGGATGCAGATCGAAATGGAAGAAAAAAAGAACAATAACGTTCTTCACAAACACCTCAAAAATGTAGTCGATCAACCCAAAGAAGAAATAGAAGAGGATATTAAGAAGAGTGAACACATGAAATTATAGTTGTTCAGCATCAAGTTTACGTCCAGTATCGAAGGCACCCAGCGTAATTAATTGTAAGGACACGAGGTCCTCCTTCGTGATATTGATATTGAAACTACGATACTACAAGCCAACCGGCCAACTCGAGAGTGTTGGACCTTGATAACGGACAGAAATGCCATAGTACTAAGTTCTTAAACAATGCTGACTTGCATTGATAAAACATGTTAGATTGCGTCCAAAAAGTATCAAATTCATAATATTGGGTTGCATGCATTCATCGCATAGAAACAGTTGATTTTTGTATTTTTATGCAAAATATGCGTTGACGCAAGGCAAAAAGAGCGATGATAAGAAATCAGCGAACGAGCGCAGCATTACCGCAAAGCCTTACAGTGATTTGTGTTCGCAAACATCTGCTCAAGAAGGATTGCTGCATAGAGCCGGTGTAACTTGGCTGGTGCATCTGGGTGAAAGGCATAATTAATCACGATGGGACAGAAAGCTGATGACGGTCGAATTTGAATTAAGTTGACAGCCGCTAAAGATAACAAATACATTCAGTTTTTCGGTGACAAATATTCGGTGCATCAGTCAGGGAATTAAAGTCATCCCATCTGTACAATCATAAGAGAGAAGCCACCTTTCACCCTGGAAGCTCTATAAATACCAAAGGCATCCTTCAAAAAAGAAGTTCACCAATTCGAAAGTTCCGAGTTCACAAGTTCTGTTCATAGTTTAGCGTTGTTCTTAGATTTTCTTTTATTTTAAGGCAGACATGAGAGAAGGAGGTTGTGCCGACAGATCGTTCCGGTAAGTTTGGGAGAGCGTTGGAAGCTTCAAGATCAAAGAGAGGGTCGACTCCTGCGGAAGCAGGAATATCTTTTGAACCGAATAGAGTTACCAGTGTAAAAGCCTTGGGCAGCAAGGAATTACTATCAGACTCTCTACCTTTAACTTCCATTGTTATTTTGTATTCAAACTCATTTTTAAAAATGGAATTTACTTCTCTATATTTGTTCACTCTCTGTTATTTACGCATGAGTAGCTAAATCTTTTGAATGGGTTGAGAAACACTTAGCTAGCTTAACTAGGGATCTTCATTCTATGTGATTATCTTGTATTATGTATGCTTCATTCATCTATTAGAGATACTCAAGAGGATAGTCTAAGGACAGGATCTAGGCTTGGGAAGGTGAGGTCAGAATCTAGGCTCGGGAGAGTCAGTTTAGAACGCATAATCAAGAGATAGCAGCTTAGGAATAAGCACTGTTTTCTATTAATGCATCGCATGCATCCTAGAGATAGGATATGATTGTGTGCGGTCACCTTGCCTTTCTGCATCTTGCATCATTGCATAGGAAAAGAGTAGAGACTTAGGAATAAGCTCTATGGACACTTTTTCATTCAACACATGTGTCCTAGACTTAGGAGCATCACATTTGCATAGAAAATGACTTGCTGTGCATGGTTTAGCATGATCGCATAGTCTGACGCATTCCCAAGTAACGCTAGCTAAGGACCTTCTCAACCCATTCATCCGCATACTCAGTACATCTATCACACAATCAGACTTTTCTCAAATCTGCCGCATTTGTTTATTTTTCATTACCAAAATCAACAAACAAACTAACAATCATTTGAGCTACCGGTTACCACAAAGTTTTCTAAAAATTACCACCGCAACCTGTTTTTCCAAGTCCCTGAGTTCGACCCTAGACTTACCAGAAAACTCAGTGAAGTTTAAACTTGGATTCCGCTGAGAAAACTTGAGTGCTCAATGCATTTTCACCATCGCATTTCATCCACAATTTTACTTCATAAAATAACGCATTAGACCTCTCCTAAGTTCACACTATCCAGTTAGTACATAAAATATTTCATAACCGAAACACACCACACACAACACAAAATATATATAGGTCAGACAACAAAAACAACCAACTCAAAACATAACAAAAGATAATAAAAGCCCATTACTGACTAGACTCGACATCAATGGGTTGCTTGTTCCTTCGAACATGAGTTTTCATAATAGAAGGCCTAACAATATTCCCTCCTTTCGAAGCCACCTTGTCCTTAAAGTGGAGAACAGGAAATTGGCGTTGCATATGAGGAACAGACTCCCAAGTCACTTCGCGGTCCAGTTGTCCTTGCAAAGCAATCAAACTTCCCACTCTGATTCAACTTCATTCCAATTCACTGTTAATACTTCTGTCAGTTGTACTATCCATTCGTAATCATCGGACACTTGGGGAAGGATTCATGAACCATGATATTATCTCCAATAGCACGTTTTAGCTGGGAGACGTGAAAGATCGGGTGAATGGTTGCCTTTAGAGGAAATCCAAATGATGCGCCACGGTGCCCGCTCATTGCAGGATCTTGTACGAATAACTTGCGCCCTATTTTGTCACATCTTTTCTGAGCTAAGGATAATTGGCGATAGGGGTGGAGTTTCAGGAAAACATAATCACTCACCTCAAATTCTAATTCCCATCTTTTTTTATCAATGAATTTCTTCATACGATCCTGGGCTCATTACAGAATTTTACAACATGCATCAAATGGAGGAATTAAGGTTTAGAATTATACTTACTCTTGAAGAACCGATTCTTCACAAATTCCTCCTTGATCCGGTCTCGAACACTTCAAATCTCTTCAAACAAAAATACAGGCACCTAATTTGGCCACCACCACAAGTGAGCCTTCTGTATTCTTCTTAGGGGTTGAGAATAACAGTGAGAGTTTTGGGCTTCTCTAGTTTTTGGAAGAGGGGAACGATTATTCTAAGAGAAGAATTTTCTTGGGAGAAATTACATTTGGAAATTTTTCACACACAGACTGTGTTCTCTTTTGTGAAGAAGATCAAGAAGATACGTAATCAACAAAAACTAACCACTAACACGATTGATCTGAGAGTATTAAAAGGAGAGAAGTTGTAACTCTCTCACTTTAATTTAAAACTAAATTTAATTAAATTCAATAAATAAAATATATATAATAACTAACTTTTATATATATATATATAGATAGATAGATAGATAGATAGATATAACGATATGTTATATCAAATATAACACATAACCTATAATTTTTATATTGTATCAAATACAATATAATCTATAGTTTAAATTCTCTCAGTCAACCATGGTATTTAATATAAATCAAACTTATATTAAATTTAGTTATATGAATCCAATCCATATAATTAGTATTTTGAATCATATTCAAATATTTAATTCCTCACAAAATAAATTTTATATTATAATGTATCAAATACATTATATTAATTATATAATATATAATTAATTTAAATTAATTATATCATATATAATTGATTCTTTCAATTAATTTGAACCATTCAAATTAATCCAAAATTAATTCTCAATAATCTCAGTTGAGCTACAGAGGTGACCTTATGGACCTGTAGATTGAAGCTCCAATGGGTACTTGAATAATTAATTAAACTTCTTTAATTAAATTACTCAACATCCATTAACTGTTTGCCACTCCACTAAAGATCGACAGCTGCATTCTTCCTACTACAGATATATTTTTGTATCCATTGAATATAACCAATCAACAGTGTGATGATCCTTCGCAAATTGCTTGTAAGTATAGTTGGACCAAAATTACCATTTTGCCCCTATAGTTACTAAAGGAAATCGAACACAAGGATTTCCATGAGCAGCGGAAGGATCTTTTCAAATTTCAATCATACATATACATTACAATTACAATCACAAACGGAAACATATGGTTATGCATAAAACATAAATTACAGCATGCTTTACTACATGATCAAGGGAAAAAAATCACAAACCTTTGAAGACTCGTCTTCAAAATCCTTGATCATGAACGCTTAATCACAACAACACAATAACACATGAACGTTCGTCCAATAAGACCGCTACACTGCACGATCACAGTGAACTCGAAATAAGCGATCACCACAGTCACGACACCCCGAACACCTCGAACAGCCTCCACAAAACCTTGACTGTGTTGAGTTGATTATGACACCACCAAGAAGGTTACCTTGGTATTCTCGGTGTGGGAATCCGGAAAGTGGGCTCTGTGTGGACTTGGTTAGAGGTAGAAAACTGGAGGAAGAATAATCGTGTAAACGATTGAGCAAGTGGGAGATGAAACGGCCTATCGTATAGGTCGATGCCCAATCGTTTAGTAAAATCTATGCGATCGTCTAGCAAAAGCTATGCTATCGTTTAGCTCATCATCTAGTTGAGTGTCTATCGTGTAAGAACACTCCACGATCGTTTAGCTAACTCCAAGCTGTCATTTAGTAAATTAGATTTACTTGACAACTATCTGTGTGTAATTTTTTAGATTGGAAATCTCAAATCAACAACTTTGCAAATATTCTAAAATTAGGAAAATATTTTTTCTTTTATCTCACGGTTACCATGAAACTATCAATAACCTCCCACTCAATTGGTTATTTGAGAAAAAGAGATAATTATCCAAAAAATAATATTATTATAAATATAAATGATAACTAACTTACAATAATATATTTATAACCTATAGTTTTATTCTTTTATCTCATGAAACATATAAACCATAGCTCTTTTCCTATTCCATGGTACTTAATTAATGTAAATCTCATTTACATTAACCCTCCATTAGATATATCTCATACATCATACTGATCATATCAAATATAATTGAATTACCTCTTGTTAATTTGAACATTTTAAATTAACACCAAGAACTAATCCTCAACTTGAATCCATTGAGCTACAAAGGGGACCTTATGGACCTGTAGCTCGATGCTCCAACAGTATGTGAATAACTAACTAAACTCTTTAGTTACGGGATCCACCATCCGTTAACTGCCAGGCACTCCACTAATGACCGACAGCTGAACTCTCCTTACTACAGATATATTATGTGTCCATCTTAACCAATCAACAATGTGACAACCTTTCACAGATCGCTCGTAAGTACAGATCGCCAATAACTGTTATGCCCTTGTAGTTATATCTAAATCCTTAAATACCACTGAATCCTCTAATGAACATAAGTCATAGTCCTACTATGACTAAGTCCTCTCTTCCAAAGAGAAATTGTGGCCACTATGTTCAAGCCCCGGAATCAGCTCTTAAGGGAGCAATCTATCTACTTATCCCTACTTCGAGAAAGGAGTGAATTCCATCTTGTGTAATTGAGTTCCCGACTCCTAAATCAGACAAGTCCCCAAAAAGGTAGACATGTTGAGTTGGCAATTTGGCCATTCTCACCCATACTAATCAAAGAACCACCCTCAAAGGCAGGAGTTCCCAAAACACTCAAGTTTGAGGTTGTGTCACATATGGTCGTTTAGGTGAGAAGTAAGTCTCCAGTATCAACGGCGTTATATACAGAGACGAATCATCTCGTGGTCCGGTCTTATACAAACTCTTTGTATAGGACACCCCCGCTCGCATGTCTCCACATGAATGGTCAGGATCTACCATCTGTAATAGTTTACAACACTTACAAACCCCTACAAAGCGGGTCGTATCTGTAGTGTCACAAGGATCAGGTATCCCACTTTAATCCTTATACTACAAACCTATTTAGCTTATCACTTAAGGCATGATCCAGTTATTTATCTCATATACATGCTTAAGTTTACATACAATAACCATGGAGCTTTATTTATTGGATATGAATAATTACCATAATGAAATAACAATTATTTGATTCTTAAACAATGTGTATAATTACAAACAATAAGACTCTGGGAGAATTATGACACCAATCCCAATAGTTACTTCTAACTCCTTAAGTACTGAGTCCCTCTAACAATAAGTCATAATCCAACTATGACCAAACCTCTTTCAAGCCAAGAGAGAGTGTGGTGCCACATTGTTCAAGCCTCAATTTATCTACTTACCCTGACATCAGGGATGGAGTGAATTCCGTCTTGTGTAGTTATTTTCCTAGCTCTCCAATCAGACGAATCCCTAAAATGGTAGGCATATTGAGTCGGCAATCTGGCTACTCTCACCCATACAAATCAAAGAACCGTCTTCATACGCAAAAGTTCATAACTCACTCGGGGTTCAAGTCATGTCACATATGATCATCCTGGTGAAATGTAAGTTTCTACTATTAGCGGCATTATATAATTAGACTATTCATTTCGTGGTCCAGTCTTACACAAACCCTTTTGTATAGAACACCCCCACTCACATGTCTCTACATAAATGATCAGGATCAGATCATTTGTAGAACTTTAAAACAATTGTAATATCTACAAAGCAGGTCATATTCGTAATGATACTAGGATAAGGTACCTTATCCTATCTACTACAGACCATTTAGGTTATCACTAAAACATGATCCACCTGTATGTCTTTACATACATGTTTAAGTTACAGAAGATAACCTTGGGTGTTAATTTATTGGTTTTGTGGGTTAATGCTACTAAATGTTGAATAAAGTACTTTAGATTTTGTTAAATAAATAAATAGTTTGTACATTATAATTACAAACTACAAAACCCACGAGATTTAGGGAATTAACCCCAATAGTCGTTTGAATTAAGCACGAGGATTGGTATTAAACCATAATTCAGCCCACAACAGAAGGTTGGACCAAGCCTTCGATTTCTCACCATCGAAATAGCATAAATATGTTTCGAGAATTTCATTCACAGTTTCGATTTGGCCGTCTGATTGGGGGTGATAAGCCGTTTTGTTCCTAAGTTACGTACCCTGCAGGCAAAATAATCACATCCAAAAATGACTAATCAAAATCTTGTCCCGATCTGAAACAATCGAACTAGGGAACCCATGATGCCAAACCACTTCCTTGATGAAATTCACCGCAATAACCTTGGCTAAAAACGGGTGAGAAATGAGGATAAAGTGAGCACATTTACTAAGGCAGTCCATCACCGCTAAGATAGCATCAAAACCGCCTGACTTCGAGAGTCCCTCCACAAAGTCCATTGAAATAACTTTCTATACATGTTCAAGGATAGGTAAAGGTTGTAAGAGGCCATAAGGCACTAGCACTTGAGTCTTGTTAGCTTGGAAAATCAATCACTCAGTCACATACTTTTTAATGTCAGACCGCATACCCTCCCATAAAATTTCACCCTTAGCCCACTTGTGAGTGTAGAAGAAACCTAAATGCCTTCCCAAAATAGAGTCGTGAAACATGTGCATAATCATTGGTCAGAGAAGAAGTCGAAGTCAATACCAATCGATGTTTGTAAAGCAAATTTCCTTATTGTAGAGAATAATGTGCCACTTGTTTGGGTCCTCGAAAAACTTCCAAACGACCCTTGCTAACTTCGCATCCGCCAACACTTCTTGCTAAACCATTGACATATCGAATGATGAAGGAACAGAAATGGCCTAAACTCTCGCTGGGTCCTATAGTTTATAAACATTGTATTGAAGAAATGCTTGTGATGTAATAATATATGATATTTTCTTCATTGTTGTCTATGAAACATGGAATGTTTAATTTGCTTTACCACAAACCAATAAACTGAGATCCCTTGTTGTCGTTGTAACTTAAGTATGTATGTGGTGACATATAGGTGGATCATGACTTAAGTGATAACCAAAATGGTCTGTAGTATATAGATATAGGACGGAAACCTTATCCTGGTAACGCTACGGATGCGGCCCACTTTGTAGAATAGTTACAAATGTTGTGACTTGCTATAGATGGTCTGATCCTGATCATTCATATGGAGACATGCGAGCGAGGACATACTATACAAAGAAGATTGTATAAGACCAGACCACAAAGTGTTATAGTCTCGTTATATAATGTCGTTCATGACAGAGACTTCACTTCACTAGGATGACCATAGGTAACATGACCTCAATCCTGAGTGAGTTAGGAACACCTACCTTTGAGGGCGATCCTTTTATTTGCATGGGTACGAGTGGCCAGATTGCCGACTCAAACCTACCACTTCGGGGATTCGTCTAATTTGGGAGCTACGAACTCAGATACACAAGATGGAATTCACTCCTTCCCTGAAGTAGGCATAAGTAGATAGATTGCTCCCTTAAAGGTTGATTCTGAGGCTTGAATGATATGGCGCCACACACCTTCTCATGGCCTGAGAGGTGTCCACACATAGTAGAACTATGTTGTATTGTTCATTAGAGAAACCAGTGGTACTTAAAAAGTTAGATATAACTACAAGAGCAAAATGGTAAATTGACCCATTGTACTTACGAGCATATGTGAAGGGTTATCATATTGTTGGTTGGTTATATACGATGGACACAGAAATATATCTGTAGTGAAAAGATTGCAGTTGTCGGTCTTTAATGGATGTCTAGCAATCAACGGATGGTGGAACTCATGGCTAAAGAGTTTAGTCAGCTATTAACGTAACGTTGAAGCTTCAAGCCACAGGTTCATAAGGTCCCCTTGGTAGCTCAATGGATTCAAGTTGAGAATCAATTTTTTGGTCAGTTTGAAGTGTTCAAATTGACAAGAGGGTGTTTGATTATATATGATATGATTAAACTGGTCAATTATATATGATATAGTTGACATGATGTATAAGATACATTAACTGGAGGAAAAGGATATAAATATGATTTATATCTAGTGGAGGAGAAAAGGACTATGGTTTATATGTTGCATATGATGTGATATTAAACTATAAGTTATAAATATAATATGATTATATTTATTTTTAATTAAACAATTATGAGATAATTGTTCGTGGTTTTCTCCATAACCAAATGAAATAGTGGGGGGTTACATTCAGTTTTCATAACTGAAGGATAAAATGAAAATAATTTTCATTTTGCAAAAAAAAAAAAAAAAAAAAAATCAGATAATCGCTTCACGATTAGTACAATGCCCATCGTCTAGCTAACGAGAGCATACACAATAACTCAAGTTTTACTAAACGATCATGTACACAGGCAGATAAACGATCGCATAGTCCTTTCTAAATGATCGTGCGCGAGAGCGATTTACCTAAATGATTGTCTAAACAATCTTGCACCCTTTGCTAAACAATCAAGCACCCGTCTACGCGATAGACATAAAACCTCTCCCACTTGCTTAGTTGTTGTAAATGATCGTTGTTTCCTCCTCCACTTTACCAGATCCAACAAAGCCCCCACCTCCTGGATTCTCACTCTGAGAATACCAAGGTTATTGAGTGGTGGTGTCCTCCTTGCTACCTTGTTCGTGTAGAAGACCGTGGAGAGCGACAGCGAGATTTGGTGGACGATAGACTTGACGATCTCAGCAACTGATGGTGGTAAATTGAAAATCATTTTTTACTCAACAACCAACTTCCCGTGGAAGCGGTATGCAAATCATGTTCCTAAGATATGCGTTGATAGTCATGCGTTGATGGTCATGTGAATGAATAATGCGTTAACGAATGTATGCGATGACCATGCGTCCTGCCACAAGTTTTCTTGCATTCACGCCAAGTATAACATGAACGCAAGTTTCTCGGGTAATCCGAGGTCAACCTCAGGGACTTGTAACTATATGATTGCGGTGATGTGCATGCGGTGGTTTGAATAAAAGAATGGAGTGGATGTTGCTAAGTTAATCCTACTTCTACTCCTATCTATCAAACAACGCAATGAGACTATGCATGAAAGGTAGAGATGCGACAATCCTTGACATGAAATAAATGTGTGGGTAAATAGATAAAATGCGGAGATGTTTCATTGCAAACTTAAGAGTGATCGCAAGGGCAACCCTAGTCAATGCAAGTCAATGCGTTCTTGTAACACTCATACAATAGTAAACCACCTCTCGGTTCGAATGCTACGGCTTCTAATGCTAGAACGCAGGCAATGTATGTGCAGAGGTGTCTATAGAGCCAACACATAAGCCTCTAATTCTTGCCTTTGCGATGATACACAAATAAGGCGACCACATATCATCATTCCTATTCCTAGGATGCATGCGATGCAATGTTGACAACAGAGCTTATCTCTAAGTCCCTATCTCTTGCTTCTGCCGATCTAATCTTGCTCTCTCGAGTCTAGATTCTAACCTAGCTCTCTCGAGTCATTAGGTCTTTCTTTAGACTCTCTCTCGAGTAGCTCTAAAGGGGTATTGGGCACAATATAAGACAAGACAAATGCATGAACTTGGTTGACGCAAGATCGTTACTATCCCTAGTGAACAACGCATACCTTGTTTAATGCGTCCAACCACTTACCCTCCCAGGCAGTTGATTGTTCCTAACTTCACTCATAGACAAGCAATGTGTTAGCCTATAGACAGGTGTTATAGCAGCTTCACACTAAGAAAATAAGGTTACTCACACACTCACGTAACGCACACCTCTCGGTGGGTTGCTACATGCTTCATATCCCTAATCCACATGACTAAGTATGCAATACCCAAGCAATCCCACTAAGTTTTGCAATGAAAGTAAAGATGCTAAGCAAGAAGATGGAGATGGAGTCAATGGAACAGAGATATGCATTGAAAACAATTGTATTAATTTCTTAATTCCAAATGTCACACGATACAGTATAAGAAAAAAGGGAAAAGGAGATGATCGGCTGGAAGCAAAGATTTTCTTCCAGGAGATGTGCGTCAAGGCTGCCGGTGGTGCCATGGATGAGTAGAGGAACTAACTCTCATGAGATCTAGTTCTGGTCGAAGGCTCCGGTCTTCACTCGGAATGGATGAAAGAGGTGAAGAACTCTCAGCCATCTTCTCACGCGTTTGTCTGGATCGTGGGAAAAATCCCCGGTTTAGGGATAATCTCCAGATGATTGAATTTTAGCTCATCGACCTCTATTTATAGACCTTGGGTCACCGACAACATTAATTGAACTGCTCTAAGTCTGACATTCGGCACGTCAGTCCTTTTCTAAACCTCTTCTACTAACAGCGTGGTAGGTGAAATGTCAACATCAGCTTTGGATTTTCTCGAGGTAGATGCGTTGATGTGTTTATTCCATCTACCTTGCATCGATCTCATTAGAATGCGTTGTCGCGTAGCCGCAATCATTCAATGGCCGCATTCTCTTAATACTGCAATTCTACATGATGACTGCAATCGCTTGACGAGCGCAATCCCCATGCAATGGACGCATGAGGCTAATTACCACAACACCCATGCGTTGGTCTAATGCGTTTGCCTTGCGATAGAGTGTTTCTTCGCATACGGTCACCTATGCAGTGGTCCGATTTCCGCGTTTGCATTCATTTTCTGTATTAGCTACAAAGATAGAACATTGAACGCATAATTAACGCAAAATATCGGGTTAGCTGAGATTCAACATGCGGATCGACACATGCTCATATTCTTGTGAATTCCTATCATGATCGACGCATATTCTGCCTAACAACCTTCATAATTCTAAGTAAAAGGTCTAAGATGACATGCATTTTTTCATGTCATCAGCGACAGCGAGAGTTGGTTTCCTGACGAAAGCGAGAGATCGGAGAAGAAGAGTTCTTCAAGAGGTATGTCTCACGTCCCTTCTTATTTAAGTTCGAAAAGCATACCGTAATTTGTTTTTAAATGCATTACTTGTAGTTTGATTGTGAATGTGGTATTTCTGTCACAATGAATTTGGAATGATCATGCTTTCGCTCATAGGTACTCTTTGAGAAGAGTTTCTTCAATTGGTATCAGAGCCTGGTTCTGATATTTCAAATTCATTGATGTATAGAAAAGCATTTACTCTCTCGGTGGGTAAAGCATGCCTCTGGTTATTTTAATTCTTTTACATTCAAAGTTAATTGTAAGGGCCCCTATGTTTTTGGGCATATTAACTTGCTATCGAGTCTGTAAATTCAAAGTGTTTGAGTCTCTGTTGGTTGGTCTTGATGGGGCTTTAAGGCAAGGAGTTGTTGTACTTCGAGGATGAAGATGACCAAGCATTAGTAAATGATGGGGTAAACGATCGTTGAGTATCGGATACTCGGCAACATGTTCATGTGCGCACACTAAACGTTCATGTAGCTCAACAAGCTTCATCGTTTAGTTCCTGACTACACGATCATGGAGTAAATTACTACTTATCGTTTGTTCTATGATAGTCTAGACGATCGTGCTTCCCAGCAACGTCGTCGTCTAAACGATTGTTTAGACTTACGGGTTTTTGTTTGGTGTGCTAAACGATCAAGTGCCTCATGCTTTATCGCATTGTAAACGATACTCGATCGTAGCTAAATTATCGTGGATATCCGGCCAGCTTACTAAACAATTAGGGTCACCCAGGTGGTTTAAGACCCGGTTCACTTGTGAACAGGTTTTCTCAATGGATAAATGTAATAGATAGAATTTTAATTCCGATTTTGAGGTTGTTCATCCCGGTCCATTAATATTTTGTGAATGTACATAGGATGTATGTTTGATTATATGACATATGGTATGCCATATAGTTACAATCCCACCTTAGGTTATGCATTGGTCATGCATCATCTCTATATTATAACTGTTATGATATAGTTTGCATGATTTAAATTACATAAGAGCATGCTCATGCATCATATAATATGAGAGTTATATTAATGCATGCATTAAGCATATACATGTATCATCTTTATATTATAAGTGTTATAGTATAATGGTGTATGGAAGCATGTTTGTTTGGTTCATTACAAGTATATAAAAGTTATATATAGCAATGAATGGACAATGCATAAAACATGACACATAGGTTAAAGTTTATAACTGTTGTAAATACATAGTTGTGCATGGAAATGTGTATGGGTTTTAGTTGTTTCTTTTATAATTGTTATAAGGAAATTAGATCTAAAATCTATAAGAAAGACATGCATGTGGACTAAGGCTTGAATCATGGTTTGAAAAGTGTTTTAAAACTTGGTGGAGATAGACCTAAGATCACGGTTCTGATGAGATTAGAAACCTAAGCTTTAATCTTTTAATCAGTTTAATAGGATTAAATTGACTAATAAAATATTAAAAGTGTAGCAAATCTATCTATAATGGACCTTCTGTCTAAGGCGGATTATGTCTAGGCTTGGGTATTTAAGCTGACGGAAACAGAACACCTCTACCTGGAAACCTACCTGGAAAGGTGAATTAGATAGATTTGATGCATGCATGAAATTTTGAGGACAATCTATTAAGAGTTTAATGTGACTACTTGAACTTATTTAATTTCAAAAAAAAAAAAAAAGATTTTTTTTAGCAAATTAAACTGACTTGATAAAATCAGTAGCCAGATGGTCTAAGTTAATGAACTTCTAGGTAGAACATCCAGTGGGAGTGACTTGGGGTATATGATACTTCATTTAAATCTCTTTGCGTTTCTCCCTTTATGTTCACACCGTGAGATCTATCCTCGGCCTCGTGCCACCCTGGGAGTGTCCTCCTAAAGGATGTTGTTTGGGTAGGTCAATATCAAGGTGTACAGAGAGAATGTTCATAGTAAGTAGGAGCGGGACGTGCGATAGCATATCCCACAGTCTCTCTCGTTTGGTTGGATAACGTTTCTGTGCACTGCCTCAAGGAACCTTGGGAGTGTCCCCCTATAGGATGGCAATTTTGCACGATTATTTATTTGATCTTCTGTATAGGATAAGGTCGCTTTAGTCTCTTGTCCTAATTTGCTTTTTTCCTACGGTGGGTGAATTAGGGCGGGATTCTAAGGCCAAAAACGAGGGGTTACACTTATGTGGAATTGTTAAGGGTTAACAGTTCTGAACTAAACGAATGGTGACTGTTAGAGTTAGTTACAAGAGTTGTTTCTGCCTAATGGTTGAGAGTGTCTCATCCTAGTGAAGGGGCATCTGATCACCCCACCGGCGACGTTTGTGCTGTCTCGCTGGGGCATCATTGCGAAATCGAAGTCTTTTCACTTAGGGTACTTGGAAACTATTTTGCTAAAACTAAAATTGGGTTAAAATGTGGTATTGCATAGACTTATTAAGTTTGTTCTATTTTAGCAACGTAATTATCGCTACAGCCACATTAGCTCTACTTAGCACTGACAAACTGCTGGCGAAAACTACGCTAGTTGGAAACACACGAACACAACCATTTTAATCATCGATGATCTTAGGTTCATCCTTATGGAGGAGTGTTCTCCTATTCCACCTCAAAACGCCACTCAAAACGTTCGGGAGCCCTATGAGCACTGGACACGGGTGAACGAGAAGGCCCGAGCCTATATCTTGGCCAGTCTTAACGACGTTTTGGTCTAGAAGCATGAGCCTATGGTCTTAGCGCGTGAGATCATGAAGTCTCTGCGAGGAATTTTCGGACAACCATCTGGATAGCTCAAGCACGAGACTTTGAAATGCATCTTCAACTCCAAAATGGAGCAAGGCACCTCTGTTCGTGAACATGTGTTTAACATGATGTCCACTTCAACATGGTGGAGATGAATGGGTCTCGAATCGATGAGGGCAGCCAGGTTAGCATAATCCTGCATTCGTTGTCGGATAGCTTCCTGCAATTTGTTAGTAATGCCATACTAAACAAAGTGGACTATACCCTTACAACTCTCCTCAACGAGTTGCAGACATTCCAATCCTTACTGAAAAGAAAGGAGAAGAAGGTTGGTGAGGCAAATGTTACCTCATCATCAAAGAAGTTCCATCAAGGTTCGACCTCAGGGAGTAAGTCTGTACCTTCTACTTCTACGCTACCAAGTGGAAGAAGAAGAAGGGTGGTAAGGGGAAGGGGAAGACACCTGCTAACCCAAAGCCTGTTGTCCAGCAGGGAAGGCGACCAGCGCCCGGAGACAAAGGAAAGTATTTCCATTGTAACCAAGATGGGCACTAAAAGAGGAATTGTCCTCACTGGATCAAGGAGATGAATAAGGCTAAGGTCAAGGCCAAGGAAAAACAAGGTAAATATGATTTACTGGTGTTGGAAACTTGTTTAGTGGAGAATGATGATTCTGTCTGGATTATTGACTCTGGAGCCACTAATAATGTTTATTATTCTTTTTAGGGGATTAAATCCTGGTGGCAGATGGAGGTTGGTGAGATGACGATGCGAGTAGGCACCGGGCACGTCGTCTCAGCTGTGGCAGTGGGAGGAATCCAGTTGACTTTATAGAAGAAGTTTATCATTTTAGATAATGTTTATGTAGTTCCTGAGTTGAAAAAAAAAACTTAATTTTTGTAAAGTGTCTAATACAGTATAATTATGCTCTGAATTTTCCATTAAATAAAGTGTTTATTCATAAAGATGGAGTTGAAATCTATTCAACATATCTGGAAAATAACTTGTATGTGCTAAGGCCCTGAGCAATGAGTTCCCTCCATAACATAGAGATGTTTAAAACTATTGTAACTCAAAATAAACGACAAACCCAACTTTGGCACCTTCGATTAAGGCACATCAATCTCAATAGGATTGAGACGTTGGTGAAGAATGGACTTCTAAGCGAGTTAGAGGAAAATTCTTTACCGATGTGCGAGGCAAGATTACTAAAATACCTTTTACGAGAAAAGGTTATCGATCCAAGGAGCCTCTAGAGTTAGTGCATTCTGGCCTCTATGGTTCGATGAATGTGCGAGCCAAGGAAGGATATGAGTATTTCATCACCTTTACTGATGATTACTCTAGGTATAGGTATGTTTATTTGATGCAACAGAAGTCTGAATCCTTTGAAAAGTTAAGAGAGTTCAAGGCTGAAGTTGAAAATGCATTGGATAGACGGATTAAAATACTTTGATCGGATCGAGGTGGAGTGTTTTTGGATTCAAGGTTCAAGAACTATTTGATAGAACATAGAATCATTTTCCAATTCTCAGTGTTAGGTACACCTCAACAGAATGGTGTAGCGGAGAGGAGAAACAGAACATTGTTGGACGTGGTTCGGTCGATGATGAGTTACGATTCCTTACCAGACTCATTTTGGGGTTTTGCAGTGGAGACTGTAGTGTATATACTCAATTGTGTTCCTTCCAAAAGTGTTGCAAGTTCACCTTTGGAGTTTTAGAATAGGCGTAAAGCTAGTTTGTGTCACTTCCGCATATGGGGTTACCTAGCACATGGGCTTGAGGTTAATCCAAAGAAATTGGAACCACAGTCGAGGTTGTATCTCTTTGTAGGCTACCCCAAAGGTACACGAGGGGGTTACTTTTATGATCCTATGGAAAACATAGTGTTTGTGTTTACGAACGCTACCTTCCTTGAGGAGGATCATATTGGGGAGCACGGTCACGTAGTAAAATCATGTTACGTGAGCTTTCCAACGAAACTTCTGACACTTCAACAAGAGTTATTGAATAGCCTTCTTCATCAGTAAGAGTTGTTGATGATAGTTCATCTGGTAGGTTAGTTCCATCTCAAGAGTTGAGAGAACCTCAACATAGTAGGAGGGTTGTGAACCCACCTGCTCTCTATCTGGGTTTCACGGAAATCTTGGCTATGGTAGCTGATAGAACATTAAGGGTTCATTTTCTTATCAGAAGGCAATGGAGGATGTTGACCGGAATGAATGGGTCAAAGCCATGGATCTTGAGATGGAGTCAATGTACTTCAACTCAATGTGGGATCTTGTAGATCAACCTAATGGGGTAACATCTATAGGTTGCAAATGGATCTACAAAATGAAACAGGGTGTCGACAGGAAGGTGCAAACCTTCAATACTAGACTTGTGGCAAAGGGTTATACCCAGGTGGAGGGAATCGACTATGAAGGGACTTTCTCGCCAATTGCCATATTGAAGTCTATTCACATCTTCCTATCCATTGCCGCATTTTATGACTATGAAATATGGAAAATTGACGTCAAGACTGCCTATCTGAATGGTAATCTTGAGGAGACCATTTATATGGTGCAGCCTGAGGGATTCATAGCCTAAGGTGAAGAGCAAAAGGTTTGCAAACTGAATCGGTCCATTTATGGGCTGAAATAGGCGTCTTGATCATGGGACATTCGGTTTGATACTGCGATCAAATTGTATGGCTTTGACCAAAACGTTGATGAGCCTTGTGTCTACATGCTTCATATCCCTAATCCACATCACTGAGTATGTCATACCCAAGCAATCCCACTAAGTGTTGCAATGAAAGTAAAGATGCTAAACAAAGAAGATGGAGATGGAGTCGAAGGAAACAGAGAAATGCATTGAAAACAAATTGTATTAATTCCTTAATCAAAAAATGTCATACAATACAATATAAGAAAAGAAAGGAAAATGAATTGACCGGCTGGAAGCAAAGACATGCTTCCAGCGGATGTGCGTCAAGGCTGCCGGTGGTTCCATGGATGGGCAGTGGAGCTGACTCTCTCAAGATCTAGCTCCGATCGAAGCCTCTGATCGTCACTCGGAATGGATGAAGGAGGTGAAGAACTCGCAGCGTCTTCTCACGCATTCTGTCTGGATCGCGGGGAAATCCCTGGATCACAAGGATCATCCCCGGATAACATAAATTTCAATTCATTGGCTTCTATTTATAGAGCTTGGGTCGCCGATAGCATTAATTGGACTACTCTGAGTCTGACATTCGATGCGTTAGTCCCTTCTGAACCTCTGCCACTAACGGCATGGTAGATGAAATGTCAGCATCATCTTTTGGTTTTTCTCGAGGTAGATGCGTTGATGCGTTCATTCCACCAACCTTGCATTGATCCCATTAGTATGTGTTGTCACGTAGCCGCAATCATTTAATGACTGCATTCGCTTAATACCGCAACTCTACACGATGACCACAATCGCTAAGCGAGCATAACTCTCATGCAATGGACGCATGCGGCTGATTACCGCAACATCCATGTGTTGATCGACGCGTTCGGCCTTGCGATGGAATGTCTCTCCGCATGCGATCGTCTATGCGGTGGTCCAGTTTACGCATTTGCGTCCATTTCCTATTTTAGCTACAAAAGTAGAACATTAAACACATAATAACGCATAATAACGGGTTAGCTAAGATTCAACATGTTGATCGATGCAAGCTCATTTTCTCATGAATTCCTATCATGATTGACGCATATTCTGCTTAACAACCTTCATAATTCTAAGTAAAAGGCCTAAGATGACATGCATTTCTATATGTCATCAATAACCTAAATAGGTCTGTAGTACAAGGATTAAGGAGGGATACCCGATCCTTGTGACACTAGGGATATGGCCCGCTTTGTAGAGGTTTGCAAGTGTTATAAACAACTATAGATGGTAGATCCTGGCCATTCATGTGGAGATATGCGAGCATGGGTGTCCTATAGAAAGAGTTTGTATAAGACCGGACCACGAGATGATTCGTCTCTGTATATAATACCGTTGATACTAGAGACTTACATCTCACCTAAACGACCATAAGTGACACAACCTCAATCATGAGTGTTTTGAGAACTCCTGCCTTTGAGGGTAGTCCTTTGATTAGTATGGTTGAAAGTGGCCAGATTGCCAACCTAACATGCCTACTTTTTTGGGAATTTGTCTGATTTGGGAGTTAGGAACTCAATTACATAAGATGGAATTCACTCATTTTACGAAGTAGAGATAAGTAGATAGATTGCTTCCTTAAGGACTGATTCTGGGGCTTGAACATAGTGGCCACAACTTCTCTTTGGAAGAAAGGACTCAGTCATAGTAAGACTATGACTTATGTTCATTAGAGGATTCAGTGGTACTTACGAGGTTAGATGTAACTACAGGGGCATATCGGTTATTGGTCGAGCTGTACTTACGAGTGATCTATGAAAGGTTGTCACACTATTGATTAGTTAAGATGGACACATAATATATCTATAGTAAGGAGAGTTTAGTTGTCAGTCTTTAGTGGAATGCCTGGCAGTTAACGGATGGTGGATCCCTTTAGTAAAGAGTTTAGTCAGTTATTCACGTACCGTTGGAGCTTCGAGATACAAGTCCATAAGGTCCCCTTGGTAGCTTAATAGATTCAAGTTGAGGATCAGTTCTTAGTGTTGATTTGAAATGTTCAAATTGACAAGAGGTAATTCGATTATATATGATATGATTGGCATGATGTATGAGATACATCTAGTGGAGGATTAATGTAAATGAGATTTACATTAAGGACCATGAAATAGAAAAAGAGCTATGGTTTATATGTTTCATGAGATGAAATATTAAAACTATAGGTTATAAATATAGTATGGTAAGTTGGTTATCATGTATATTTATAATAATATTAATTATTGGATAATTATCTCTTTTTCTCTAATAACCAATTGAGTGGGAGGTTATTGGTGGTTTCATGGTAATTGTGAGATAAAAAAAAATGTTTTCCTAAATTTAGAAGTTGTTGATTTGAGATTTCCATTCTCGGAAATTACTCACAGAAAGTCTGTCAAGTAAATTAGATTTACTAAACGATAGCTGAAGAGAGACTAGACAATCATGTTGTTTCTATATGATAGACACTCAGCTAGCTAAACGATCGTACAACTTTTGCTAAACGATCGCATAGCGTAGAACCTGAATAAGCTCTAAATTCCATTTCAGAGAACATTTCTCTTCCTGGAGTTTAACTTGGGAACTGACACTACTGGTTTTGTCATCCATCTCTTTATGCTTGAAAAGTAAGAACTGACGTTCAAACAAATCTTGCAACGAATCCATGATCTCACGTGTAATGACCATGTTTTCAACCCTTTTGGCCAAAGCATCAAGTATGCTAGCCAAAATGTGAAGTCGGGCCAATGAATTAGCCTTCATCCACACCTCATATGCATTACGAACACTTCGTGGTGCATCAAGGGTCGGGACTTGAGGACATTCCTACCCCATGACAAATTCAAGGTCGTTTACCACGAAATACGTTTTACAAGACTCTTTCCACTTTATGTAATTGGTCAAATTAGAGGCTTTAAACAAAAATACTAACAAGTTGCTGAAAACAAAAACACATTGACCTACGTTAGGTTTTAAGTAAATACACGTTGAAAAAACACACAACATCCAATAAGGTTTAGCAAAACTAACATGAACCCCGTGTGACATCTAGTTTCGCAATGCGCTTCAAAGGTTTAGGACAAAAGCCACTGAAGGGAGGTCAATTATCCCTCCTCTGAATTGAGAAATTCTCTACCAGTCATTAATACCAGAACAACTCTTGCTCCTATAACAACTAGCCATCATTGATTTGGTCAAGAGATCATTAACTTACTTAACAATCTCCCATAAGTGTGACCCGCCATTTTAGGCCCTAGAGATCCGCCCCAAGTAGCCAATCCGAAGGGAAAAAAATCCAATTGGGGCAAAACCTAAAGCGACCCTATCCATTACTTGAGTTCACTTTGATCTTGACCAACTGCACAAAACCAATCCGAAGGGGGATGCTCCCATGGCGCCACGAGGGAGTGCAGAATGATCTCACGATGTGAACCAATGACAGGGACCGTAGGATGTGTTGACACACACTCTTCACCCACTTACTATAAGCACGCTCTTCATCCACCTTGATATTGACTCATGTAAACACCATCTGAAGGGGGATGCTCCCAGGGCATCACAAGGCCAAACATGAATCTCAACGTGTGAACATTCAGGGAGAATCGTGAGTGGAATCATTGACATATCAGATACATCTCTTCCTCCCACTGAGTATTTTATAACCTAGGGTTTAGTTTACTTAGAAAAAACACGGCTAAGAATTTTAACTAAGTGACTTTTTAGGTTTGCCCAAGTACCTTGGATAGTTGAAACAACTTTTTGATCATCATCCATTAAACACTTTAATGGAGTCTTTGACCAACTGTCGCATGCTTCCAGAAAATCTATCTAGTTCACCTTTCCAGGTAGGTTCCTGGGTAGGGGTGTCCCATTTCCGTCAACTTAAGTACCCCAGCCTAGACAGAACCCGCCTTAGACAAAAATTCCCTTATAGATAGATTTAATACAATTTTAATCTTTTATGTCAATCAATTTAATCCTATTAAACCAATTTAAAAAGATTAAACTTAGGTTTCTAATCCCATTAGAACCTTGAACTTAGGTCTATCTCAATCCAATTTTAAAACTCTTTTAAAACATGAGTTCACCCTAAGTCCGCATGCAACTCTTTCTTATCGATTTTAGTTCTAATTTCCTTTATAACACTTATAACGGAAACAACCAAAATCAACCACAACACCAAGCTAATAAATACAAGGCATTCATAACTTTTATAAACAGCCTAAGTGTCATGCTCAATGCATTGTTCATTCATTGCTACCTTTTAATATAACACTTATACAAAACAAGCAAAGAATCAAGCATAACATGCTTTCATACACCCTTATACTATAACGCTTATAATATAAAGATAATGCATGAATATGCTCATTGCATGCACAAATATAACTCTTATATTTCATGATGCATGCGCATGCTTTCTTTTAATTTCATCATGCAATATTATAACATTTATAATACATGATGCATGAATAATTGCACAACCTAAGGTGGGTTTTAAATCTATATGTCAAACACTTTCCCATATAAACCACATATATCAGATGTATATTAAACAAAATGTTGATGAACCAGAAAATTTGCCTCAAATCCTTAAAAACTAAAGCTAACTATTACAAAAACAAGGAGTCTCTGGTTCAAATAGGTGAACCGGATCTTGAACCGCCCGAGCAAAGCAACGCGTCTCCACTGATCGTGTACCAAACTTCCCAGCGATCATCTACATGAAAGAACAAACGCTTTGCTCAACCGTTTACCTACACTTCTAAAGCTAAACGATCGTTTAGTGACGATCGTGTACCTTTTACTGTGCAATGAATCATGAGGTACGCGATCATGCAGCGCGCTCCGCATAACGCAAGCCTTATACGATCGTCTAAACGATAACTATGCGATGAAGCACTATCGTCTAAATGATCGCTGAGCGAGCGCCTTCATATCGTATACCGCACGATCGTGTAGTTAGTAACTATGCAGTGAGCATGCTAACTACACGATCGTTTAGCACGCACCTTTTTCTAAACGATAAGCATCATATGCTCCCACTACGATCGTCTACCACCAGCGTCTACGGGATCGGGCAACCAACACTACACTATACACTAAATAATTTACCCTATCATAGCTAAACAATCGTTTAGTAAATACTACACGATCTTATAGAAAAATCTACACGATCGTTTAGTTAAATGCCAACAATCGTTTACCTGAGGCTACATGACACGACCAACTCTTGGTCTTCTTCCTCATCGAGAACCGTATCTCCATGCTTCAAAAGTTCATCACGAACGACTCAACTAACTCAAACGCTTTGAATTACAGACTCGATAGCATGTTAATTATGCCCAAAAACACAAGGGCCCTTACAAATTAACACTTTGTAATTTAAAGAAAGCTTGAAACAGAGGCAATTACACCCGTAAACATTCATCGACGCCATCCACAAACGCATTTAACAATTAAACGCAATGCACAAAACCACCACGACTGTAAAAGAAGTTCAAAACAGAAGTGAAATTTGAAATATCATAACAACCTGGCTCTGATACCAATTGAAGAAAATCGGACATGATGATTTCCATGAGCAGCGGAAGGATCATTCCAAATTTCATTCGTATATGAACATTCACAATTACAATCACAAACAAAACATACAGTCATGCACAAAATGAAATTATAGCATGCTTTTCTAAACGATCAAGGGAAGAATTACACATACCTTTGAAGATTCATCTTCAACACCCTTGATCACGAACACTCGAACTGACTCCCAAACTACCATACACAAACGCTTGTCCACCACGATCGCAACACAACACGATCAACAAAGAACTCGAACACCACAATCTCTAAGATCATGAACACAATGGACTCCACATGAACACCACGAACGGCCTCCAAATAACCTCGACTATGTCGAGTTGAGTATGACACCACCACAATGGCTACCTTGGTATTCTCGGTGTGAGAATCCAAAAGTTTGGGCTCTGTGTGGACTTAGTCAAAGGCAGAGACTGGAGAAAGAACAATCGTGTAAAAAATTGAACAAGTGGGAGATGACAAAGTCTATCTTATAAACGATGCCCAATCATTTAACAAATGTTATGCGATCATTTAGCAAAAGTTGCACGATCGTTTAGCTAATCGACCAGCTGAGTGTCTATCGTATAGAAACATTCCATGATCGTCTAGTCTCTCTTCAGCTGTCGTTTAGTAAATCTAATTTACTTGACAGAATTTTCATGAGTAATTAGCGAGAATGGAAATCTCAAACAACAACTTCTAAAAGACCAAAGATTTCTCCTAGGAAAACACCCATTTTTGGCATCTAAGGTTAGGTCACATCAACCTCAATAGGATTGAGTAGTTGGTGAAAAGTGGACTTCTAAAGAGTTTAGAAGAAAACTCCTTGCCGGTGTGTGAGTCATGCCTCGAAGGCAAGATGACCAAACAACCTTTTAGTAGAAAAGGTTACAGAGCCAAGGAAGACTTGGAGCTTGTACATTCTGACCTCTGTGGTCCGATGAGTTTTAAGGCTCGAGGTGGGCATGAATATTTCATCTCTTTCATAGATGATTATTCAAGGTACGAGTATCTCTACCTAATGCAACGTAAGTCTAAAGCCCTTGACAAGTTCAAGGAGTATAAGGTTGAAGTTGAAAACTTATTATGTAAGAAGATAAAAACACTATGATCTGATCATGGTGGAGAGTATATAGACCTCCAATTCCAGAACTATATGATAGAACATGGGATTGCATCCCAACTCTCGACCCCAGGTACACCTCAGCAGAATAGTGTATCGAAAAGGAAAAACAGAACCTTGTTGGACATGGTTCGATCTACGATGAGTTATGCTCATCTTTCAAACTCGTTTTGTGGTTTTGCAGTGGAGACTGCATGCTACATTCTAAACAACGTTCCCTCAAAAAGTGTTTCTAAAACACCTTTTGAGTTGTGGAGAGGCCGTAAAGGTAGTTTACGCCACTTCAAGATTTGGGGGTGTTCGGCACATGTGCTTGTGACTAACCCGATGAAGTTAGAACTGCGTTCGAAAGTTTTCCTCTTTGTAGGCTACCCTAAGGAAACGAGGGGTGGATACTTCTATGATCCGAGTGAGAACAAAGTGTTTGTTTCTATAAATACTATCTTCTTGGAAGAAGACCACATGAGGGATCATAAGCCACGAAGTAAAATTTTTTTTACGTGAGATTTCTAGTAAGACTAAAACTGTTGAGGGTTCAACAAGAGTTGTTCAACAGACTGACAGACCAACAAGAGTTGTTGAGGTCGATGCATCTAGTCAACCAGCTCAAGAGTTGAGACTACCTCGATGTAGTGGGAGGGCTATGAACCCACCGAATCACTACATGGGTTTGACTGAATCCCAAAACATTATTTCTAATGATGGGGTCGAGGATCCATTGTCTTTTAAGAAAGAAATGGAGGATGTTGACAAGGATGAATGGATTAAAGCCATGAACAAGGAAATGGAGTCTATGTACTTTAATAACGTCTGAGAGTTTGTGGATCTGCCTGATGGGGTAAGACCTATTAGGTGTAAATTGATCTATAAGCGAAAGAAAGATGTAGATGGAAAGGTGTAAACCTTTAAGGCTAGACGCGTGGCAAAGGGTTATACCCAGGTCGAGGGAGTTGATTATGAGGAAACTTTCTCACATGTTGTCATGCTCAAGTCTATTAGGATACTCCTGTCCATAGCCACGTTTTATGATTATGAGATATGGCAAATGGACATCAAGACTACCTTTCTTAATGGTAATCTTGAGGAGACCATCTATATGACTTAACCAGAGGGGTTCATAGTTCAGATCAAGAGCAAAGAGTTTGAAGCTTAATAGGTCCATTTATGGGCTAAAACAAGCGTCTAGATCATGGAACATTAGATTTAACATTGCGGTCAAGTCGTTTGGCTTTGATCAGAACGTTGATGAGCCTTGAGTTTACAAGAAGATCATCAACCAGTAGCTTTCCTGTATTGTATATGGATGATATCCTACTCATTGGGAATTATGTAGGGTATCTAACTGACATTAAAAAGTGGCTAGCTGCCCAGTTCCAAATGAAATATTTGGGTGAGGGACAGTACATTATAGGGATCCAGATTATTCGGGATCATAAGAATAAGAGGTTAGCCTTGTCTCAAGCATCGTACATCGATCAAATGTTGATCAGGTACAAGATGCAGGATTCCAAGAGGGGTTTGTTACCCTTCAGGCATGGAATCATATTGTCTAAGGATCAATGTCCTAAGACACGTCAGGAGGTTGAGAAGATGAAACAGATTCCCTATGCTTCAGCTGTAGGAAGCTTAATGTATGCAATGTTGTGTACCAGACCCGATATTTGCTATGCAGTAAGGATTATCAGTCAGTATCAATTCAATCCAGGATTTAATCACTGGACGGTGGTCAAGACGATCCTCAAGTATCTTCGGAGAATGAGGGACTACATGCTTGTATATGAAGATAAGGATCTGATCTTTACAGGATACACAAACTCTAACTTTCAGAATGATAGAGATTCTCGTAAATCGACATCGGGGTCAGTGTTCACTCTGAATAGAGGGGTTGTAATGTGGCAAAGCATCAAGCAAGGATGCATCGCGGACTTCACTATGGAAGCCGAATACATAGTCGCTTGTGAAGTAGCTAAAGAGGTTGTTTGGCTGAGGAAATTCTTTACAGATTTTAAAGTTATTCCAAATATGGATTTGTCAATCACTCTTTATTGTGATAACAGCGGGGCTGTGAAAAATTCAAAGGAACTCAGAGTCATCGTCGGGGCAAGCATATCCAACAGAAATACCACTTGATCGGGGAGATTGTGCATCGCGATGATGTTATAGTCACAAAGATCGCATCGGAGCACAACGTTGTTGATCCCTTTACAAAGGCTCTCACGGCTAAAGTGTTCGAGGGTCACCTAGAGAGTCTGGGTCTGCAGGACATGCGGCATCTTGTCTAAGGCAAATGCAAGATGATACTGAGGTATGCCTTAGTTTATTGTATAATGTACATGTCTTTATCTTTTATTGTACATTAGTCTCCCGAGGTATTAGGACAAGTGGGAGACTGTTGAGATTGGTGTCCTAATTCTCCCAGAGTCTCGTTGTTTGTAATATATACACATTGTTATGAATAAAATATGAGTTATTTCATTCTGGCATTTACTCATATCCAATAAACAAAGCTTCATGGTTATTATATGTAAACTTAAGCATGTATATGAGATATTCAAGTGGATCATGCCTTATGTGGTAACCTAAATAGGTCTATAGTATAAGGATTAAGGAAGGATACCTAATCCTGGTGACACTACGGATACGACCCGCTTTGTAGAGGTTTGCAAATGTTGTAAACTACTACAAATGGTAGATCCTAACCATTCATCTGGAGAGATACGGGTGGGGGTGTCCTATACAAAGAGTTTGTATAAGACCAGACCACGAGATGACTAGACTTTGTATATAACGTCATTGATACTGGATACTTACATCTCATCTAAATGACCAAAGGTGATATGACCTCAATCCTGAGTGTTTTGGAAACTCCTGCCTTTGAGGGCGGTCCTTTGATTAGTATGGGTGAGAGTGGCTAGATTGCCAACTCAACATGCCTAGTTTTTTGGAGACTTGTCTGATTTAGGAGCTAGGAACTCAGTTACACAAGATGGAATTCACTTCATCCTCGAAGCAAGGATAAGTAGATAGATTTCTCCCTTAAGGCTGATTCCAAAGTTGGAACATAGTGGCCACAACTTCTCTTTGGAAAAGAGGACTCAGTCATAGTAGGACTATGACTTATGTTCAGTAGAAGGATTAGTGGTACTTAAGGAGTTAGATGTAATTACAGGGGTATAACGGTTATTGCCCAACTGTACTTACGAGCGATCTGTGAAAGGTTATCACATTGTTGATTGGTTAAGAGGGACACATAATATATCTATGATAAAGAGAGTTCAGCTGTCGATCTTTAGTGGAGTGCCTGGCAGTTAATAGATGGTGGATCCCGTGACTTGTTGTTTGATTGTGAATACGATATTTCTTTCACAACAAATTTGGAACGATCTTGCTTCAGCTCATAGGTACTCTTTGAGAAAAGTTCCTTCAGGGTTCATAATCAGGGGATTCCAACAAAATTCTCACATCACACTCTTTCATGTTGGATGATTCATCATAGAAAGGGTCCACTGAGGGTCTAAGCCCATCAAATGTAATGAATAGACCTTAGTTCTTGTTCCCACATGGTCAGCCTCAACATTAGCCAGAGTCAATTCTACTAAGAAATCTGCCACTACTTGTCCCTTTATTAAAGTCCTTGGCTTGTAGTGAATATCACGTTCGCTTAGTTTTATTGCCCATTTCATTAATCGCCCTGACGTCTCAGATATTTCAATACTTGCTCTAAGGGAAAGTTAGTCAAACCGTAATTTCATGTGTTTGAAAGTAGGGATGTAACCTTCTTGCCGAGATAATTAATGCAAGCACAAGCTTTTCTACCCGTGGATTTAGCCTTCACCATTGGGTTACTTGTATAGTAAATCGAGTGTTGATTCCCATTTTCCTCCTTGATCAGAATTGAGCTCACTACTGTATCAGAAGCTGCTAAATGAAGAAATAGTTTTTCCCCTGGAATAGGTTTGACAAGAAGTGGAACTACTTAAATATGCCTTCAATTCTGAAAAGACTTTGTCACATTCTTCTATCCATTCGAACTACATTCCCTTCTTTAAAATCTTAAAAGATGGTAGACACCTATCAGCTACTCTGTTGAGAAATCTATTTAGGGCTGCTATCTTGTCATTAAGACTTTGAAGTTGCTTGAGATTGATTGGAGCAAACATGTCGATGATTGCTTGAACTTTGTCTGGATTGGCTTCTATCTCTTTTTGATGAACCATAAAGCCTAAGAACTTCCCTAATGTTAAATCAAATTATATTTGATAGAGTTTAACTTCATATTATACTTGCAAAGCATCTGGAATGCTTCTTCACAGTCAGCCTCTTATTGTCTAGCTTTAATGCTCTTTACCAACATACTATCTAAGTATATTTCCATGTTTTTTCCAATAAACGAAGCAAACATGTTTTTTGATATGTAGCTCATGCATTCTTAAGCCCAAATAGCATGATCGTACGGCAGTGTGTACCTTTACTTGTAATGAAGGAAGTTTTCTCTTGGTCTAGTTCATTCATCTTAATCTGGTTGTACCCTGAATATGCATCCATAAAACTTAGCATCTCGTGGCCAACTGTTGCATCTACTAACTGATTTATCATGGAAAGACGAAAATTGTCTTTTGGACAAGCTTTATTGAGATTAGTAAAGTCTATTCACATTCATCACTTATCGTTTGCTTTTTCCACTAAAACTACATTAGATTATTAGGATTGATGTCCTAAATCGCGTGGGTTATGTAGTTTGTGATTATATTGTACAAATAGTTTATTTATTTAATAAAAAATTTGAGGTATTTTATTCAACATTTAGTAGCATTAACCCACAAAACCAATAAACAAACATCCAAGGTTATCTTCTGTAGTTTAAACATGTATGTAGAGACATACAGGTGGATTATGTTTAAGTGATAATTTGAACGGTCTGTTGTAGATGGCTAAGGTTGGGTACCTTATCCTAATGATATAGCAAATACGGCCCACTTTGTAGATGTTATAATTGTTGTAAAGTTCTACAAGTGATTTGATCCTGAACATTCATGAGAGACATGTGAGCAGGGGTGTTCTATACAAAAGGGTTTGTATAAGACCGGATCACAAAATGAATAGTCTCATTATATAACACCGTTAATAGTAGAGACTTACATTTCACCAAGATGACCATCGATAATATGACTTGAATCCTAAGTGAGTTTTAAATCCCTGCCTAAGAAGGTGTTCCTTTGATATGCATAGGTGAGTGTGGTCATTTCGCCGACTCAATATGCCTACCATTTAGGGGATTCGTCTGATTAGGGAGTTGGGAATACAGCTATACTCCCAGCTCCACAAGACGGAATTCACTCTTTCCCTACTGTCATGGTAAGTAGATAAATTGCTCCATTAAGGACTGATTCTGGGTCTTGAACAATGTGGCACAACACCCTCTCTTGGACCGAGAGGGGTTTGGTCATAGTTGGACTATGACTTATTGTTCATTAGAGGGATCAGTGGTACTTAAGAAGTTAGATGTAACTACAGAGACAAAACGGTAATTTTGGTCTAGTTGTACTTATGAGTAATTTGTGATGGGTCATCACGTTTTGACTGGTTATATTCAATGGACACAGAAATATATCTATAGTCTGAAGAGTGCAGCTGCCATTCTTTAGTGGAGTGATCGACAGTTAATGGATGTTGGGTAATTTAATTAAAGGAGTTTAATTAATTATCCAAGTACCATTGGAGCTTCAATCTATAGGTTCTAAGGTCCCCTCTGTAGTTCAACTAGAATTATTGAGAATCAATTTAATTTTTGATTAATTTGAATTGTTCAAATTAATTGAGGGAATTAACTTATATGATATAATTAATATAATGTATTTGATACATTATAATATAAAGTTTATTTGAGAAGAAATAAATATTTGAATATGATTCAAATATTAATTATATGAATTAGATTCATATAATTAAATTTATTATATTTTTTATTCACATGAAATAGCATAAGATATTGAGAGATTTGCAAACCATATGTTATATTGTATTTAACAAAATATGAACTATAGGTTACATGTTATATTAGATATAACATATAGTTTGATATATGTTATATATATATAATAAAGTAGTTATTTTATATATATATATATAAATCAATTTAATTAGTTTTTAAAATTTGACTTTTTAAAACTAATTAAGGAGGGAGTTACTATCTCCTTCCCCCTAATATCTATCAGATGAAAATCGTGGGTGGTTTTTGGATGAACGGCTTCTTCCACATTATGTACGCAGAATAGTTTATGAGTTATACAAAAACTTTTCTTTGCTTTGGTAAAAATTTCTCTCATCTCTAACTCTCTCCCTAAAAAATTAAGAGAAGCCACAATTCTCTCTTTGATTCTCAACCTTAAAGAGAATACAGAGGTTTCTTTTGTGGTGGTGGCCAATGAATTATTTCGGTGGAATTGTTGTGATTTGGTGTTGATCCAAGAAGAGATCGTGACCATGACCGTTTAGTATTTTTCTTAAACCTTTTCTCCTCTTCTCTGCAGTTTGAAGCAGGTTGTAAATTTTCTTTGTAGAATGTATATTTAGGTTACTGAATTTTATGATTCTATGTAAATTAAAATTGGGAAACGATCTCACTTCCGTTTAGGTTTTCACAAACCTTCATAGATAACCATTGAGGGTAATGGACCTCTGTAATGAATTTGGCTTTCAACAAATCTACCTGACTTGTTATGATCTCATTCCTCTCTTGATTAAACATTCGTTGCTTTTATGTTACTGGTTTGAAATCTCTATCCACATTAAGGTGATGTACTATTATGCTGGGATCAATTCTGGGCATATCCTCATGTAACCAAGCAAATATGTCAGCATTCCTACTAAAAAATTTGATCATGCTTTCTCTTTGCTTTTCTCCCATTTTGGTTCTAATATTTACCCCCTTATCCTCTGTGGTGGGTGAGATTAATTCCAAAGTTTTCATTGATTGGCTTCTTTGGTTGACCTTGGCGTCAGCCTCAATCTCTCCCTTTTGGTTGGGGATTTGATCGTTTCTTCTTTCTTTTGAGGATTTGAGGTTTTCTTCCGATTTGAGTCTTCCTCTCTTGAAATTTCTTGGGTCGGTCTTGACAATCTACCTAGCGCATTGGGAAATCAATTGTTCCTTTTTTCTATAGAGGAATCAAGAATCCCTTTCGATCCGAGTTCTCCTTTCTTAAAAGTCCAATGGTCGACCTCGACCTCGGCCTCGGCCGAACAAAGATGTTTTGACTCCACTTCGTTCCCTTCATTGTCTTCCTTGCCCGCTGCTTCAGTAAGTAGCTTCAAAACCTTCAATTCCTCTGATTTGAGGTCGTGGGAATCTAATTCACTCACCCCATGTCCTTGGGCTTTAAATATCTCTTCAAGTTTACCCTCATTTGACCAATGTCGAGGAGACTCTTCACCTTTGATCCTTAATATGTGACGATCTTGACTCGATACCATCTTCTTTGTCTTTCATAAGTTGATCCTCGAGCCAAGGTCGAGGAGTTTCTTCCTTCCGGACTTTCCAATGTGGTATTCTTAGTCAGATTCGTCTCTGTTCAAATTCAAGTTTATGGACATTTGACTCATTCTAAATAGACCTTCTAAGCGTGCTATTGAGTATTCCTCCCACTACAAGAATTTTGGGGTTTAATGTCGGTTGGAAAAAGTGAAACCGAATGTATAATGTCAGTTTTAAAAAAATGGATCTTTAATGTCAATTTCAAACCGACATTGAAAATAGGGCTTAATGTCGGTTTAAAACCGACATTAAAGGTCTTTTTTTTTTTCCTACTTTATTAAAAAATCTCTTTCATTTTTCAACACTCTCGCGCCTATCTCTCCTACCCAAACCCTTTCATTTCTCTCTTACCCAAACCCTATCTCTCCTTGGTCGTGCGAATCAAGGTGTCTGTCATCCATCCGTCGTTGTCCACCGTCCGTCCATTAGTCTCCGTCACATCTGGGTCTCTCCTTGGTCGTGGGTCTCTATCAGTCTTCAACAATGCAGATCTGTAGTTCTGGGTCTCTGTCGTGGGTCTGTAAATCTGTAGAAATCAACTCTAGTTTCGTGGGTCTTCAACAACATAGATTTTTCATGGGTGTCTTCCGTCTATTGGTCTCTGTCATGCGTATCACGTCCGTTCATCAGTCGCCATCACGTTTGGGTCTCTCCTTGGCCATGGGTCTCTATCAGTCGTCAACAATGTAGATCTGTAGTCGTAGGTCTTTGCCATGGGTCGTAGATCTGTAGAAATGAACTCTAACATGTAGAAAGAGAATGAGGAAGACAAAGGAGTAGGGAAGTTGTTCTACGATTTGGCATTGTAACATGGAGAAGAGGTCAGCGAAGTTAGAGTAGAAATCAAGTCCAACCATTATTAATTCCATCTAATTATGGGGACTTCACCTTGAGTTTTTATGAGAATGGATTGTTGTACTATAACAGTGAGGGAGGGGTTGATTCGGTCCTGTTTTTTACTGATAAATATATGTGAAGTTGAAGAGAAATTAAGCCTCCAAAGCCGATTTTGGTAAGTTCATTAAATTCCTTGAATACTTCTTTATGTTCAAAATAGGAACAATTCGGAAAGTGGAATTTAATTTTGGAGAATTCAATTAAAAACAGGTGAAAGAAACTTATTGTCATGTAAGGGAAGAAGAAGCTAATGTTTTGTGTTTTTGAAGGAGTTTTAACTTCTCCATCAAGCCTTGGGTGAGTTATCTCTCTGTTATCCACTTTAGAACTGAACGTAAGGGCATATAAAGGACAATGAAAAACAACACAGAATTTCAGCTGTCAATCTTTCTTTTATTGTTGTTTTTATTTTACTGCTGATTTTTCAGTATCCTCACTTGGTTAATTCCGCTCCTAGCTTGAATCTCACAAGCTCTCTTCAATCTTAGTTCCTTGGGATAGTTTCTTGCTCGAGTTGATTTTCACATATCTTAAAACATGGTTAATGGAGAATTATTGATTTATATGGGATGAATTGTTCAATGGAATTAAGTTTATGTGTTGGTTACATTATTTTCAGAGCAAATAGAGGTCAGGGACGCATGCAACCCAGTTGGTTCTTGCCCTGAATAGTGAGTGACTCTTTTTCTTTAAACCAAAACCGTTATATTAACTGAAGCAAATAATGCCTTTATACATAGTAACTTGCTACACTATTTGATATGCAACTTATGGTTTTTTGTTGTCATGCTTGTTTGCTTGTGGTTAATGTAGATTCAAATGTTTGCAGGGGTCATCTGTTTTAACTCCTACATCAAAAGATCCCTCAAGGAAACATGTCAAGTTGGAAGATTCCATTGTGTCCTGTGCACTATCCTCTAACACAATATTTCCTGCAAAAGACAAGTAAACAACGAAATAACACAATATTTCCTTACGGTTTGAATTAACTTCTTTTAACTTTCATAAGTGAATCCCTCTAAATTCTTAGACTTTCTTTTTAGCATTATTGATTCATCGTTCGCATTTGTTAAATTGAGTTAAGAATTAAACTATTTCAGAGTAAAGTTCTTTTGTAAACTAGTTGAATTAGAATTTTTGAGCTAACTCATTTGAGCAATAATGAAATGATTTTGAGTGAAGTTTTTCATTTTGTTAGGTTTAAGTTTGACGTGTAAGGCTAAATTTTAATTCTTAGGGATTTGGAAGGAAGATAGGAAGATTGCATTGGACATGTTATAAGAAGGTTGACAAGTAGAGAAGGTGCATCCAACACAAAAAGGACTTCATAACAACATTAATAACAAGTACAAGGTAATATTTATAAGATGTTTATCTCTTCTTGGACATGTCTTATTATATATTGTTTGCCCATTTTTCTCTGCTTGTAAGAAGTCATGCTTTCGATTTGGATCAAACCTATGGTAGATGGTAGAGAGAACATAACGAAGGAGCAATTGAAAAATTATTTGGAAAATACTATATAATGGCAACAAGTTTGTGTGCACTTTTTTTTTGGGGGGGATATTTACAAGTTTTAGTTTATATTAAGTTCTCGTTCTTTTTTTATACACCAATAAAAGTTGTTTGGATCTAACAAAATTTTAATTTTTCTATGTAACACTTATGAATTTTGGAAATTTGTTGATTACCTTGGTTTTAGAGTTAAATTATCATCTCCAATTCCTCTTTTGTGACTTATTATTATGGATTTGTGAAAGCAAGTAAGAATTTATTTTGTACATGTACAGGTTGATTACCTTGGTTTTAGGGACATGTCGTTTTTAACTTTTTGACCGACATTAAAAATGGATTGGACAATAATTATATTGAATACACAAACAATAATTCTAGACAATAATTGAAAAAATGGACATGGCATTTAAAAAAATGGACAATAATTCTAGGCTTTAATGTCGGTTTAAAACCGACATTAAAGACATCCAACATTAAAGACCTTTTATAACACGATCTTCAATGTCGGTTGTCAACCGACTTTAAAGTCTTTTAATGTCAGTTTTAAACCGATATTAAAGTCCAGAATTCTTGTAGTGGCTCCATAGACGGCATCAACTATTGTTACCAAATTTTGACCAAGCTAGTGTACTTGATCTCCATGGGGTAACAACAGTAAATCTGTATTTTAGATGAAGAGAACTCGCCTACAAATAAAGAGAAACCTAGACAACGATGTGGCGTAAGCCACAACCACTTTGATGTTTAAGTTGGAAGGTTAGAAGGAGAAGATAGTATTTGATACTGGTTGGAGAACTTACTTGTCCATTTACGTTCTTCTTTGCCTTATTTATAGGTTTTGACCCTTCTCCTATTCCTTATCTGACTAGGATTTTTTACTGGACCGACTATTCATGGGTTCCCTTTGGGTCGAGACCGACTAGGTCTACATTCTTACCTAGTAATTTTAGGGTTTCATCCCTTTTTAGCTAAGCATATGTTGGGCTCATCACTCCTGGGCCATTATTGATGAGCTTGGCCACAACTTGATTGAGGCCGACCAGGCCTATCTCTCATTTGGGCTTGTTCTTCTCTCCTTTGTTTGTTGTTTGTTGACCATTTTACCATTTATTCCAGAATCCACCCACACCAATAATTAACTTCCATTCTAATATATTTGCAACAGATCTAAATGCACTCTTCAAAAAAAGGAAAAAAAAATGAAAACATGTCAATGCTAAAACAATTGAAACATACAATTTTTTCTTTTTTCTTTTTTCTTTTTTCTTTTTTCTTTTTTCTTTTTTCTTTTTTTTGAAAAACTACCACATAAAATTGGAAATTAAATTCCATAATTGAACATAAATTGAAACTATTTAAGATCTTTGGAAAAAGAATTGTCACAATACAAACAATTGCAACGATTTATTTAAATGTTGCTAGAAACTGTTGCAATTTGTTAAAGTCTTGTTGCGCTTTTTGAACTGCTGCAAAAAAAGATTGTTGCTATAAACTTGTTTTCTTGTAGTATTAATATTTATATTTGTGAACGGTGTACTTTGATATACTAAAAATGCATGTTAAATAAACCGTTGATAAACCAATTATTTACCTAATTTAATACTAACACATGTTAAATTAGTCCCTTTTTTTAAGAGAAAATGTTAAATTAATCCTGATATGCATATATAAATGTTTCATATGATTCATATCATAAAAGTGCATGTTGAATGTGTGCTAATACAATAATAATATACAACAAAATAAGCGTGTTTTTCCAAAACAAAAGAAGTGTGTTTTTCCAAAATTACCGTCTATCATTGTTTATAAAATGTTAACTTATATTTAAAGTCAAAATGATTGTAGTGATGATTTATTTATAAGGAACCAAACTGATAGAACAAAAGTGGTGTATTTTGAGTGACTTCATAGAGACTAAGACTCACTCAGGTTTTCAAGCTTTTCTCAGTTCTATAATTGCAACGTGAAAAATCAAATGACTATCTATCTTTGAAGATGGTAATTAATGCCTTATTCACAAAACTACATTTGAAATTAGCCCAAGGTTCGAACCTAAATGCCAGGAGAAATACTAATTAACTAATTCCCCTTATTCTTAAAAACAATTTTAAAAAAAAAAAAAAAAAAAACCCATTTTGCATCAATTCCCAAATTAAAGTTTATAAACATTAATATTATATTGGAAGAGAGAGACATGCATTAACGTGAGTTTGGACAATGGGACGTACGAATATAGGTATTAAAGAGCAAATTGGCATATAATTATTATTGATTAAGGACACATAACACACAGAGTCATGTGGTTTTGGTATTGTTTAAGAATAAAACTTGTAATCCTTGGCTTGCAATATGATTGTTCTCAACCCACCAATGGGTGCTAGGATCATCAAAAGCACTCCAAGGACTATAGATACCTGAAAAACGACATAACATTCAACTAAATTAATTAAGAACATTGTGTGAGAGTATTAATTTCCATTGAATTCAAGTTATAATTGAAGACATACCCAATTACTCCACCAAGACAAGCTATATTTCTTTGGTTTGTAAATGGCGAGCCACATGATGCAAGGTAGCTGGAAATGTATATAAGAGAGAAGAAAATCAAAACAAATGAAGTGTATATATGATGTTTTAAAAAGGGGTAATTAATTAAGGGAATGCAAATAATAATTAATTGTAGCTTACAAAGTATGTTGTAGGGGCAAAGACAAAGCCACCAAAGAACCCTAGCAGCCCACCGAAGAAGGGGAAGGTAATGCCAATGAACATTGTCAATCCTGCCAACAAAAACCCGCAATTTGGTTCAAATGTGTGTGTTAAAGTTCCTACTTTTATCTCTAAGGTAATGTTTGGAGGATAAAATCACTTTCATAAATTCTCGAAAAATACTGTTAATTATTTTAAATCAATTTCAATAGTCTGAAAAACGCGTTTGAAAATGTAAAACTAAACAAATGAATTGATTTTGAGTGATCACAAATATGTTTTAGAGTGATTTTAAACCTAAAAAAAGTGATTTTAACTATTTCAAAATCACTCCTAAACATGTACTTTATATTTACTCACCAACGTATATATTGCGGGATACAAAGCGAAGGAGAAAAGAAGGCTTGAAGTGCAATTTCTTGACCAACACTGTCTCAATCATGTCAAACACCGGCATTGCATAGATCTAGACAAAAAAAATGACACAATATTTACTTCAAAACAAAACAAAAACATGAATATAACAATATGGCTGACACGATTTGTATGAGAGAGAAACTAGAACATACCTCGTAAATTTGTATATAAGATTAATGGACAAATTTAAGGTACTTTTTTTCCTAGTTTCTCTCTCCTACGATAAACAATGCATAATTGTCAATCATATATTGTAGAATAATTTTTCAATACAAAACCTGGTAACTGCCAATGACATGGATGACGACGAACATGTTAGCAGTTGCAATGAGCCAGGCAGGCTTCTCGAGAGAAAGAAGAATATTGTCTTTGACAGAGTTACCGAACATCCAGTAGCCGATAATAGCAACCGGGAAGTAGCAAAGGGCGACGACAATGTAGGCAACAATGACACCTCTCCACATGGGGCCTTTGGAGGGCTTGTCCGGAGTAGAAGGGATTGTGGCTTGAATCTCTAGCACAACGTTGTGGCCTGCGTATGCAAAAGCTACGTCCCCCAAGGCTGTGAAGAAATTGAAAACGGTGCCTGGTGTGGAATGTGCTTTGTATCCATATTGCACGTCTTCTTGTATTCCCTTGTGCACCGATGCTGCCCATGCTATCGTTGAGTAACTGTTCACGTCCACCACCATAAATTAAATGTTATTGACAAGTTGGACTATTGTGTATATATTCAAGAGAAACTTTGTATATGTATCTATTAATTGTTACAGAGCAAACATATTTTATAGGATCTAGAGTTTGTCCCAAAGAGTTGAAGTTGGGTAGAGTTCCACTCCATTGTTAGGTCTAAAGAGTTTGTGCAGAGGCCAACGACTAAAATACCTTACATTGTGAGTCTCATATTTCATAACTTTCTTAGTGAACGTTTGAAGTAAATTAAAGAGTAGAGTTGTGAAGTTGTAAGCTAGGTCTAAGGGTGTACATAAAGACACCAAAACTTGATCTCATTGATTGTAACATTAGTCGATCAGTTATCGGTTTTCTCATTAAAAAAATGAAAAAAATCAACTGACCGATTGACATATGTATATTAGCCCAAGTTCCAAATCCATTACCATGATTGATTTAAATTAAAAAAGAAAAAAAGTTGAAAATCATGTTAACATAACACTAATGCTAACATATTATCAGCTCATCTTTCCTTTCATTCAACTTGGCTTTTAGCTAAAAAATAAAATAAAATAAAAAGCTATCAATCCAAATGTCATGGTTTCTTTTCAATGTTGGTTTCTCGTTAAATCAACATCGGCCAACCGATGTACATCTCTAATGAGACTCATAGTGTAAGAAGTTAAGAAAAATACTTAGATCCATTATAAACTACATTAATTTTTGTACATCCACCAAATTGTACAATCATAATTTTGACATGTGACAAATTTTTCTTACATCTTTCTATATGTGTATATATATATGATGAGCTAGAGTGAGATGTATAGAGATAAGTGTATCTTAAGATGCACCCAAGTATTGCTCAAAAATTAATAAAACATAAAAAACAATATTTGGCAAGTTACACAATTTCCAAGCATCCCCTTTATCACAAATGAAAAAGCCTAAGAAAACATCTTTTTTAAGTGAAAGAAAAGTTTATCAAGTGCAACTTATGATCGGATACTTGGGTGGAAATAGATATAACTCAAGATACATCTAAATATTTTTAATTATAAACTTGTTAAATTGTAGGTCCATGAATTCCTTGGACCGAACAAAGAGTGAAGTATACTTCTCCAACCCCAATTCTTTAGGTCAAACACGTTTTTCCACTTGTTACTACTTGTAAGTATTAGTAGAATCATAGAACGTACCTCAATGACATGACAGCAGCAGCAAGAGAGACACCGGAGATGGAATTGAAATTGGGAAGATGAGAGAGCACAAAATGAACAGAAGCAAATATCATAATGAAATAAGTCTGTTTGATTCTAGTGCAAGAAGGGCAGACAGTGTCATAAAATTTCTTCAAAGATTGGCCACCAGTAACCATATAAACAATATTGACACCGACCTCAACCACAAGCTGCTGCGGCACCACAATATAAAGCCCAAGCTTGTCACCAAACGCATACTGGCCCAGTTCATGGTACCTATCAAACCGCTTCCCCGGAACCATCTCATGCATCTCAACCATTTGCCATAGAGTGTAGAGTGTGACCACCCATGAAATCACCAGCACCGTCACGCCAGGGCCCCACCCTAGTGAAGCCATGGCTGACGGGAGGCTCAGCACGCCGGCTCCCACCATTGCCGTCACGTTGTGGAAGGCGGAGTACCACCATTTTGCGTTCCTTGACGATGTGATTGGAAGCCAATCGTCTATTTCCTTTTGTTTCTTTAGTTTCTCTTCTATCTGCTCATCAAATATTCTGTTCATTTTTTCTTTCACCTTGATTTATATAATTTTGTGTGATTTTTTAATACGACTCATGCCAACTGACTACAATTTTTATGTATTTCTTTGATCAGCAAACTACTTCTTTTAATTTCAAGTTTTGAAGAATAAGTATGTCTAAACTTTTTAAAACAATTTAGTCCATGAGTTTTTCAAAAGCTACTTTTTTTACTCTCCAAATTTTTAAAAATAAGTTTAAAGAATCCCTATACTATTTTTTATTTTTATTTTATATAATTATATGAAATTTTAAATTACAAATATTTGTTTAAAATAATTTAAGAGAGAAGAAGTAATTTTTAAACTATCAATTTTCTAATTTAAAATAATAATATATAGAATTAATGCATGGACCTTTTAAATCTATTTTTATGAATTTAGAGACTAAAAATTTGTATTTTGAAAACTTAGAAATTAAATGAACCAATTTTAACGAACTCAAGACTAAATTTTTCCTTTTTTATTTAGAATGGAAGGTTTAATAAAAGGTTTAAATTCTTGTTTGTAGTACCTAAAAGAAAGGTGATTTCTTGCATTGATTTTATAAAATTATGGATTAAAGTCAAAAGTTCTAATTTTTTATTGTTATTATTTAATAAAAACAAGACTATATGAGAACAAAGATGGATAATATTGTTAATTTTAGGATGACCTATGATTAGTGTATGGACTCAACTTTTATTATAAGCTGGCTTGACATATATATTAGTTTAGTTTAATAAGTCTTGGACTTCTTACATTTTCGTCAATATTATATATCTAAACTAATTGAATTGTACTTAGATTGGCTACCCGATCTAATCTGAAATAATTAGTAGATTTTTTTAGTTTTTAAGTTACAATAGACTAACTACACACAAACATAAGATTTCATTTGATCATGCTTTGAATAAAATCAGCAAATAATATGAAAAATTTTATTTCTATACTTGAACAAGTAATTTATAGTATTTGATAAATAAATATTAAATTATCATGTGCTTTAGATATAATACCTAAAATGAACTTAATATTAGTTTTTTTAATAGGGTATAATTATTAAATAATTGTTTAAAGCATATATATATAATACGTGTTAAATAAAATTGAAAATTAAAATTTTATTATAAAGTGCATATATAGGCTTATAGGAAAATCTAAAAAGGTAATAAATAACTTATTTTTAAAGAAATAGAAATGATTTTTATAAACACAAAAAAAAAAACGGTTAAGATTCTTAGATCTCTTCCAAAAACAATTCCAAATCCATCCTTCAGATAAGAACCAAAAATATTTTAATTTTCAAAAAGTTACAAAAAATAAATATACAAACACAATTATATAAATAATAAAAAAGACGTGGCCTAATATATATATTAAAAAAAAAAAAAAAAAGACGTGGTCTAGTTCTTAAGTATTGCATCCACGTACAAAAAGTCTACAAGGTCGATTTCAACGATGTAACACCTTTTATTGATTTGTTTGGCATCAAGTGTTTATTTTTAAATTATGATAAATAATAAGAAAAAGACAAGGCACGTGGGCCTTCGTCTACGCCCCTTTTCGTGCCTAATAATTTTATTAATATGTATTTGATTTTTTTAATAATGGATCTGTTTGATAATTATTTTAATTTTTTTTTTAAATTAAATTTATAAAAATTATTTCTACCTCTAAAAATAAAAGAGTTACTAAAAGGACCTTAATTACAAGTAAATTTTTATGTTTATAGATCTTTAAAACTTTAGATTTTATCTAATAGGTCTGCAAACTCTAAAAAAATATTAAATAGGTCTATGAATAGTTAATGAGTATACAATATTTTAAATAAGTACGCACATAATGTGATGAAAGTCCTACATAACTGACTATTAAATTATATTGCATATTAACTTTGAAACTAAATGTCACATATACACCATTTTAAATATTTACTATTACAGAAAGACAATCACTTTTATTTTAAAATAATTGTAAAGAAACAATTATCAATCATCCTTTCTTTGAGCAAAAATGATCATAGAAACTATAAAATATATATATATATATATATATATATATATAACCTCTATGCTCATTAGCCTACATTAAAAACCAAACCTACATTTGATAGGCACATTTACTTATCCAACACTTCAAACTTTTCAAATTTTTCATAATAATTTTCAAAATTTACTATACTTTCTTTATACAATTATATACTATCTTTTCTCAACTATGTACTTACATATTAAACACAGACTTTAAGTCAATCTTATCCTTAAAAAAGAAAAGTCAATCTCTTAACTTCTAAAAAGCTAACTATTTTGATAATCAAAGTAGTCTTAGCCACATTCATAACTATTTATTTGAAAACTAAATTTACAATTTTTTTTTTTTTATCCATTCTCTGTTCTTAAAGACCCAACGAAGATTTTGGAATTTTTTCAAAAAAAAATATTTTTATTTGTAGACTTTGGTTTAAAAAAATGAGTGAAAACAAGCATAAACTTTAAAAATATAAACCTAGAAATGAAATGGTTAATAATAAGCTTAATTTTTCTCAAACTTACCAACACAATGAAAGCAAGCATAAATTTTATAAGCTCATGTTTTTTCCTTCCCAAACCCATTCATAGTGAAGAATATAAGAAGGGAAAATTGAAGAAAAATTAAGGAATATAAGTGAAGAAGAGAATAACTTACAAAAGAATTAGGATCTTTATAAGCCTTAGAATCTGCTTCAAATTCAGGTGCATGAGTTCCCATCACTTCTAATTTCTCAAACTAATAAAACTCAGATTGATGAATAATTATGTATGTTCTTACACCAAACAAACTCACAACTTCTTATGCAAATAATAATGATTCTCTTCTACATTTCTATCTAAATACCAATATATATAAAAACAAGTTGCCAATATTTGTTTGTTTGACCTTTTTTTTTTTTTTCTTTTACCCAAAGACCCTCTCTAATTCATTATTTTATAATAAATCATGGGTTCATATTCCATTTTAATAAGACCTATTAAAATATTATTTAATTTGCCGGCAAAAACACTCTATTTCTCCCTCGAAATTGTCTACGAATTTCTAATCCAAACAAACACGTAAGTTATTAATATCTAGTTCGATAATAATTTTATTTCTACCTTTGAAATTTATGTTTATTTTCTCTCTGTTATTTTTTAACGTTTTTAAAATTTTACTTAACTTTTAAATTTATGAGTAGAATTTAGATTGTAGATATATAATAAAACGTAAAATTTTATGAGTGGAAGTAGTATTTGTAATTAAGTTTATTTTTTAAAAATTTAAATAAAAAGATCAATTGATTATCAAACGATAGCGAAATGTCGAGAATTTGAAGGAAACATAAAAATACCATCACTTTGTTTATTTGTTTAAATATGGATGATACACTCTGATTATGATTGTATAGGATAGCTAAAAAGGACAGCATTTTTTTCTTTAAATTGTGTGTTTTTAGGTTGGCATTTTTCCTTTTTGATTCATGTGTGAAAAGAATATTGAAACTTTTTTATGGTTACAGGTCATGATTTTCCATAAATATGTACAAAATATTAGTTTCATGTTCTGCTGACAATTGGTGTGTATGAATAAAATAGGTATTATTGTTACTTTAAATATCGATGTTTACAGAAATATTGATGTCTTAATTTTACAGAAATTTTGACAAAAATATCGAGAAAAAAAACAATATCGATTTCGATTATTTCTGGAAAAAAATATAAAAACAAAAAATTCAAGAAATAAATTTAAAATAGTAAAAATAAACTTTTCATGATTTCCAAAAAAAGTTAATATGTATATTATTTATATCACATTTATATTAGTGGTATTTGATGATTATTTTTTGTGTTTGGTGAGCTTTTCTACGATATAATGGAAATATTGATTCATTTGTCATGTCGATATCGGACTCATGAAAACGTGGAAATACCAACATTTCGACGAAAATTTAATATTATACTTTCTTAGTATAGTATAAATATTATTTTGGTTAGATTCCAAAAGTCTAATCATTTAACTTGATTTTTAGTCTTTAGTTTTTAGTTTTTCTTTTTACTATTATGTTTATCTGCTCATAATTTTTTTACAATAAAATTAACCAAACATTTGATTAAGGGGTATTTAGTTCAAAGAAGAGAAATTTGGGGTTAATTTAAACAACCTAAGTGATTCGTTAGCTCTATATATACGACTAAACAACTTTATTTAAACTTATCAGCTCTTCGAACTAAACAACTTTAATTTTGGTCCTTAAACGACCTTTAGAGTTGAAAAAAAGTGGATAACGCACGAGTATTTTTATTGGTTATAAATTAGAACTCTTATAATTTTCTCTTTTTAAAAAAAAAAAATGGAAGCACTTAAAAAGTGTTTTTTAAAAAAGAGATAAACAGTACTTCTCGCTTTAAACACTTTCATTCTTAAACCTCTTTTGCAATAAACATTTTCTCCCTAATTTCTCACTACTTATTTAACTTTCAAATTTCAATTAATTTTGTCCACTACACATTTTGTGAATAGATTATGAATTCATATACCATCAATCAAGATAATAGAAATTTGAGTTTCTTACCCTACAAATGGTTGAATTCAGAAAATTTCTTTGTCCACATGCTTCTATCCACTCTATTTGTAACGAAAAATAGCATGAAGGATTAAACATCACAAAACGAAATGGTTGAATTCAGAAAATTTTCTATCCACTCTATTTGTAACGAAAAATAACAAAACGAAAAGATCGAAAGATAGAAACAAGATAAAAATAGCATGAAGGATTAAACATCGCTTCAACACTGATTTATATTCACCGAATTGGTAGAAACACTGCAAGTATATTTTATAAGTAAATAAAAAACTAAACACTAACACACCAACTTATACCACTAATCTTAAAATTCTCCTTAATCACTCACACTAAGCTATTAGGTCACCTCCCTCCTACTTAGGAGGTACCACCTTAAATAAAAGCCACTAACATTATCTTTTTAAGACTAAAGCAATTACTTGCAAATTAAGTTTGCATTCATTTTCGACATCTTTTCTTAATTTCTCTCCACTTCATAAGTGCTTTCTAAGCATTTAGGACTCTCTTTGATATTGTTGTACCTTTTAAGATAATTGCTAGTAACAGTATTTTTTTTAAAAAAAAATTGATAAATTTTAAATTTAAAACTAAAAGAGCAGGCAAGAATTTTTAGTAAATTTAAACTAGATTTGATGTGACTTACCTATAATAATTAAATTAAATATATTATATAATATCCCTAAGTTGATATTTAATATATGAATTTCATAAGTTAATTATTTATAATTTCTATAGTTTTACAAATTACATATTTTTTTTCGTTAAATTATATGATAAAGTATAGAAATGAAATTGTGTAAATTATCCACTCTATTTTCGTTAAATCATTGTTATATAAAATTAAAATGAAGAATAGTATTTCAATTTAAATATTTTAATATAAGTTAATTTTTTTTAAGAAAAAATACATTGTGTAAATTAAATTGTAAAATATTTTATTTAATGTAAATTATTTTGTACAAGTTTAGGAAATCAATTTAAAAAAATACATGGTGTAAATTAAATTGTAAAATATTTTAAATAATATAAATTATTTTGTACAAGTTTAGGAAATCAGTTGTTATAAAAATGTTGAATTTATTATAAATATTACGATAATAGATGTCCATTAGATGGACATATTTAGTATTCATTGACTATGTGTCGTACCCCATTTTTCCAAGTGTTGTATGTGTCGCAATATTATATTAGTGTCCATGTAATCCACCTCCTACTTGTCAAATTGCCTATAAATAGTGGCATTTTGTGGATTTTGTAACACACACAACATTGGTAAGTAATCCAAAAGGTTAGCAGGAAATCTCCTAATTTTCCCATTTCTATAATTTTTTTTATTTAATTTAATTATTTAGTTATTTTATTTTATTTTGAATATATTTTATTATTATATTATATTTTCTCTATATTCGTGTTTTGTTATGCTCCTCAATTTTGCAACACGTTATCAGCATGAGCTCCTATCGTTTTCCTCATAGATCCTAAAGGTATGTCGTTTTTCTCTCTTCGTTATAATTAGTAAATTAAATGTTGTTTTATATATTTGATATATATTAAATTTCTAATATAAATATAGTATTTTTTTTAATAGTGTTACTATGAAAAATATTATAAAATTAGAATTTGTAGCATTTGATATTTATGGTAATAATTATTTGTCATTAGTGTTTGATACAAAAATACACCTGAATGTCATAAAAGTGTGATCATTAGAAAATAATTTTTCTTCCTAAAGCTCATCGTAAATGAATGCACTTAAGGCTCCAAAATTTTAAATCAATATTTAGAGAAGACATTTTTCTATATTTTGAATATGCTCTTGTAGTAGCAATATCGAAAGAAATATTTCAAAAGTATTATGCACTCATCTGATGTCTTCTCGTGGCTAAATTAAATAACGAGTTATTGATAAGAAAACTATGAATCTCAGCCAACTAAAGCAACATCATTTCTTGAAGTGAATGTTGTAAATTTTGACAATTGTAATCGCGGTAAAGGAAGAAATAATTACTTTTCGTAGTTTGTCATTATAATCATCCAAATTTTAAAAGAACCATACAAAATGATGATCACAAAGGAAAAAATCCACAAGATAAAAGTTCAAAAAGTGTTGAAAATAAATGCTTCCAATGCAGAATGACTGGGCATTGGTCACGTATCTGTCGTATGACAAAACACTTAGTTGATCTCTATTAAACTTGAAAGAAAAAGGGAAAAATGTGGCAGCAAATTTTGCATGCCACGATAATGAGATATTTGACCCATTAATATAACAGATTTGGATGTAGGACATTTTTTTCAAATCTCTTAAAGAAAAAAAGGCACAATTAATGGGATAACAAGCGTTTCTTTTGATTTTGAGAATATTTAGTATTAATGTTGCCCATTTTTTTCTATTTTCATTTTTTCTCTGGGTTAATGTTAACTTTTTTATATTCCAAGTGTTGTTTTTTCTTATTGTAATTGTTTTCTTTTAATGAAAAAATATGGATCATTTTCATATGTTAGATGATTAAAAAATGAGCAAAGAAGATTTATGTCTGGCAGACAGTGCAATTACACATACAATACTTACAAGTAGAAAATATTTTTCCAAACTGACAATGCTAGAAACAAAAGTCAAGGTTCTGCAAACCTAATTGAGGGTTTGAAAAAGCAAATATTATTTTGCCTAGAGGAACAAAATTTACAATTCACAATGCATTGTTCTCTAGTCAATCAAAGAGAAATTTTACTTAGTTTTAAAGATATACATTGCAGTGGTTATCATATTGAGACTAATATAAAGAATAATACGGAGTATCTTTATATCATATCTACTGTCTCATATGAAAAACGTATATTGGAAGAGTTTCCTGCTTTATCTTCTAGATTATATTATACTCATATACGAGTAATTGAAACATATGCAACAATGAATTTGAAGTTCATGAATCCAAACATATTTAGAATTTGGCATGACCAATTGGGTTAGCCAGGACTTTAACGATGAGGAGAATTATTGAGAATTCAAATGGACACACCTTGAAGAGCCAGAAGATTCTTCATTCTAATGAATTATCATGTGATGTTTGCTCTCAAGGCAAATTAATAACTAGAACATCACCAGCCAAAGTGGGAATTGAATCCCCTGCATTTTTAGAACGAATTCATGATGTTACATGTGGACATATTAACCCACTGAGTGGACCATTTAGATATTTTATGGTATTAATAAATGCATCCAGTAGATGTTCACACATGTGCTTATTATCAAGTCAAAATCTAGCATTTGCAAGATTACTTGCTCAAATAATTAAGTTAAGAGCACAATTTTCTGATTCTACCATTAAGACCATTCGTCTTGATAATGTTGGTATGAATTTACGTCCCAAGCTTTTGATAATTATTGTATGTCAACTGGGATAACTAGTGAATATCTTGTAGCTCATGTTCATACATAAAATGGTTTAGCAAAATCATTCATAAAACGTTTGCAATTAATTGTAAGACCATTACTTATGAGAGCTAAGCTTTCTACAAATGTATAGGGACATATTATTTTGTATTCAGCATCATTTATACGCATTAGGCCAATAGCTTATCATAAGCACTCACCATTACAACTAGCCTATGGTTATGAGCCAAATATTTCCCATTTGATAATTTTTGGATGTGTAGTATATGTTCCAATTGTTCCACCACAATATATTAAGATGGGTCCTCAAAGGAGGTTAGTTAGATATGATTCCCTATTAATTATAAAATATCTTGAACCCCTGACAGGTGATGTATTTACTACACGGTTTGCTGATTGCTATTTGAATGGGACAAATTTTCCAATATTAGTGGGAGAAATTAAGAAGTTGAGAAAAAGAAATTACATGGAATACATCATTATTATCTCATTTATATTCCTGTACAGATCAATGTGAACTTGAAGTTCAGAAGATAATTCATTTGCAAAATATAGCAAATTAGTTACCATATGCATTTATAGATGCAAAGAAAGTAACTAAATCACATATATCAGCTGCAAATATTTCATCGAAAATTAATATTCGAACACAATAAGTTATCACTAATGAATCTAGAACATGTCAGAAGCGTGGTAGACCAATGGGTTCAAGAGATAAAAATCCTTGAATACAAAAAATAATTAATAGTAAAAAGAACTTGGTTGAGCATGTAACTACCCATGAAGAAATACTTGACATGACTAGTGAGAAAAATGAAATACCTAAAGATAATAACGATATTTCAATAAACTGTGTCATGGCAGGAAAAAGATGGAACCGAAATAATGTAGTTATTGGCAACATTTTTGCGTATAATGTTGCTCTTGATATTATATCTGAAAATGAGGATCTGAACCAAAATCTGTTAAAGTATGTCGACATAGAAAAGATTGGCTTCAGTGGAAGGAAGCAATCGAGGTAGAATTAAACTCACTTTCAAAACATCGGATTTTTGGACCAATAGTCCAAACATTAGAAGGTGTCATACCTGTGGAATACAAATGGATATTTGTGAGAAAAAGAAATGAAAATAATGTGGCCATAAGATATAAAGCAAAATTAGTTGCACAAGGTTTCTCACACAGACCTGGTATTGATTATGAGGAAATATTCTTCGGTGGTGGAGGTAATTACACTAAGATATTTAATTGGCCTGATTGTAAATCTAGGATATGCATCTTATGGTGTATTCATGGCATATTTATATGAATCTCTTGATAATGATATTTATATGAGAATCCTAGAAGAATTTTAAAGTACCTAAAACATATAAATCAGATTCCCGAGAATTGTATTCAATAAAGTTACAAAGATCATTATATGAATTGAAACAATCAAGACGAATGTGGTAAAACCACCTGAGTGGATATTTATTGAAATAAGGATATCAAAATTGTTGGGATTTGTGTGCTAAATCTCTCTTGTATTCTCGTAATTTGTAAACTCTGTACAAACAAATTGTTATTAGTAAAATAATTGTTATTTTATGAGCATACACTCAATCCAATAAACTAAGATCCTAGGTTATTTTATGTAATTTAAACACGTATGTAGAGACATACGGGTATGTCATGTTTAAATGATAACCTAAACGGTCTGTAGTAAATGGATAAGGCTAGGTACCTTATCCTAGTGACACTACAGATACGACCCGCTTTATAAATGTTACAAGTGTTGTAAAGTGCTACAAATGATCTAATCCCGACCATTCATGTGGAGACAAGTGAGCGAGGGTATCCTACAAAAAGAATTTGTATAAAACCGGACCACTAAATGATTAGTCTCATTATATAACATCGTTAATAGTAGAGACTTACATTTCACCATGATGACCATAGGTGACATGACCTGAATCCTAAGTTATGAACTTCTGTCTATAATGGTGGTCCTTTGATTTGTATGGATGAGAGTGGCCAGATTGCCGACCCAATATGCCTACCATTTTGGGAATTCATCTAATTGGGCAGTTGGGAACATGGCTACACAAGACGAAATTCACTTCTTCCTGATGTCGGGATAAGTAGATAAATTGCTCCCTTAAGGTCTGATTTTAGGACTTGAACAATGTGGTCACACTCTCTCTTGGCCCAAGAGGGATTTGGTCATTGTTGGATTATGACTTATTGTTCATTAGAGGGATTGGTGGTACAGAAGTTAGATGTAACTGCAGGGCAAAACAATAATTTTGGCTCAGCTGTACATACGAGCAATTTGTGAAGGGTTATTGCATTATTGACTGGTTATATCTAATGGACACAAAAATATATCTGTAGTGTGGAGAGTGCAGTTGTCGGTCTTTAGTGAAGTGACTGACAGTTAATGAATGTTGGATAATTTAATTAAAAAGTTTAATTAATTATCCAAGTACCTAGTCCATGAGGTCCCCTATGTAGCTCAATAGAGATTTATTGAGAATAAATTTTGGATTAATTGTAATTGTTCAAAGTATATGAGAAAATTAATTGTATGTGATATAATTAATTTAATTTAATTATATATGATATAATTACTATAATGTATTTGATACATTATAATATAAAGTTTATTTGAGAGGAAATAAATTTTTTAATGTGATTCAAATATTAATTATGTGAATTAGATTCATATAATTAATTTTAATGAATTTATATTAAAAACCATGCATTAACGAGAGAATGAAAAACTATAGGTTATATTATATTTAATACAATATTAAACTATAGGTTATATATTATATTTGATATAACATATAATTTAATATATATTATATAAGAAGATGGTTATCATTTAAAAATATATTAAATGGTTTATTAAAATAAATTTTAATTTATTTTTTAAAATATTATTGGGAGAGAGTTGTAACTCCCTCCCCTTTTTCTCTCTAAACGTGGGTGTGTGGGAAAGTAAAAAGGGAAGCTTTTCTTCTTCTTCACATAAGAGATTACAGAATGCTTCAAGTTTTTTTTTAGACTTTTTTAATCTCCCTCTCTCCCAAAATTCACAGAGCCCACATAACTCCTAGATTCTCATCCCAAGAGAATACATAAGGCTTCTTGTGGTGGTGTCCATAGTTCAAGGGTTTCGAGTTTGTGACACTATATGGCCATTTTGGATCAATCTGTTCGTGACCATTTTAGAGAAGAAGAATTATATGAAGACTAGGTTTTCATCAAGGGTAAGGTTTTCTAGAAACCCTATTTTCCTTTTCTTAATTTTTTGGCATGTTGTAAATTTTAATTTGAATGCATAATTTTATTCTATAATTTTTCGTTATGTGAAAAATCGGGATGATCCACGTTTCCGCTCAGGGCATTTACATGTGTTTTTATAAAGAAATCACTGTCAGAATTTGCTATTATAACGGTATATGTTAATGATTTAAATAGAATTGGAACTCTTGAAGAACTTTCAAAGGCAATGGAATATCTTGATAAAGAATTTAATATGAAAGATCTCGAAAAAACAAAATTTTGACTTGACTTGCAAATTAAACATTTAGCATATGGGATATTTGTTCATTAAACAACTTATACAGGAAATCTTTTTAAAAGAATTTATATGGACAAAGTACATCCATTGAATATTCCAATGGAAGTTCATTCACTAAATGTGAAGAAAGATATATTTCGACTTCGAGATTATAACGAAGAACTTCTTGGTCCAAAAGTATCATATCTTAGTGCAATTTGTGCACTTATGTATCTTGTTAATAATATAAGATCAGATATTGTATTTTTAGTAACTTTATTAGCAAGATATAGTTCTTCTCTAATAAAAAGACATTGGAACGGATTAAGCATATACTTCATTATCTCCAAGGAAAGATTGATATACATTTGCTTATTCAAATAAATCAAATTTTGATATAGTTGATTATGTAAATTCTGGATATTTATCCTCAAATAACCCGACAACCCAACTCAGACTATCCAACCCAAAATATAAGGGTTGGGTTAGGTCAGTTTTATTTTTGGATTGGGTTGGGTTAAACTTTTTCTATTTTTATTGGGTTGGGTAGGGTTAGGTTGCAGGTTGGCTAAAAAAAAATTGAACCCGAATTTTATATATATAAATAAAATATACTATATATAATTCTCTTTGTTTAAAATATGATTACTTTATATTGATCAATTTATGAATTTTAAATATTTTTCTTTTAAAATTGTTATGATATTTGTCTTTATTTGAAGTTTGCAATAAATATCTTAGATACTTGGTATTTAGCATTTGAATTTTGTGAGATTTTAGTTATTAGTCATGTATTATATATAAATTTACATATTTTTAATTAAACACAACCCAACCCAACCCAAATTTTAAAGGTTGAGTTGGGTTGGGTTAGAGACTATATTTTGGTTCTTTGGGTTGCCAACTCAACCAACCCGTATTTTCGAGTTGGTCCAAAAAATACCCTCAACCCAACACAACCCAACCCATGTACACCCTATTTATCTAATCAACACAAATTTAGATCTCAAATAGATTATCTATTCATATGTGGAGAAATTGTTGTATCGTGACTATCAGTAAAACAAACCATAATGGCTACTTCCTCAAATGTTGAAATTCTTGCAATTCACGAGATTAATCGAGAAAGTGTATGGCTAATACCAATGATTCAGCACATTCGTGAAACATATAGCTTGTCTTCTAATAAAAATCTTGCAAGAATATCATACGAAGACAATACAACATATATAATCCTAAATCACAGGAGGATATATTAAAGGAGATAGAACAAAGCATATTTCACTAATGTTTTTCTATACTCGTGATCTTGAAGAAAATGATTACATCACTGTACAACAAAATTTATTCGAAGGATAACCTGACAAACTTATTTACAAAATCATAACCACAACCTTTGAATAATCGGTGCACAATATTAGAATGCACCGACTCAGAGATCTTAAGTGATATTTTCATGAGGGAGAGTAAATATATTGTATTCTTTAGGGATGTATATTATATGAAATCGATACTCTTTTTCATTCATTAAGGTTTTTTTTTCATTCGATTTTTCCTAATAATGTTTTAATGAGGCAGAGTTCATATATATATAATAGGCATCTAAGGGGAGTGTTATAAATATTATGATAATAGATACTCATTAGATGCTCATGTTTAGTGTTTCTTGACCATGCGTCATACCCCATTTTTCCAATTATTATTCCTGTTTCTCAAAATTACACACTATTAATGTTCATATAATCCACCTCTTACTTGCCAAATTACTTATAAATAGTGGCATTCTATGGATTTTGTACACACGTATTGGTAAGTAATCCAAAAGGCTGGGAGAGAATTTTCATATTATCCCATTTCCTATAATTTTCTCTATTTAGTTATATTATTTTATTTTAAATATATTTTATTATTATATTATATTTTCTCTATATCCGTATTCCGTTGTTCTCCTCAATTTTACAATAGAATTATTCACAATTTTATTGATGTAGGATGAAATAGATGTGTAGGTGATTATGAACGTAGGAATAAATTGAAAATTGATTTTTTAAAAATTAAAAAATAATTTGCATCATAAAATAGTTAAGATTCTTTTTTACCCTCCAAAAGCAATTGGAATGGAGCCTAAATCTCTTACAATGATAATATTGAGTTTATCTTTTATTTATAATATAAGCTTTATGTCCATTGAGTTAGGTTTTTCTATAATTTTTTGTTATCTATCTAAGCATTAATAAAATATGAAATTTGATTTTAATCAGCTAAATACACTGTTTTTCATTCTTCCAAATATCATCCCAAAACTTATCCGTTGCACAATTTTTCTCACGCCTTTTTTATCCTTTTATAATTTAAATGAGTTTATTTTAGGTTTAAATACTACTTTGATCTTTATATTTTAGTTTCTTATTTATTTTGGTCCATATCTTTTGAAAGTATTTATTTTTATCTTAAATTTTCAATTTTAGTTTATTTTGGTCTCTATATTTTCAAAATGTTCATTTTTATCCTTATATTTTGAAAAAATGACCATTTTGGTCTCTTCATTTTCAATTTTATTTCATTTTTAAATGATTAAAATTGCAACTTTTTAAAAACTTAAAGACCAAATTGAACAATTTGAAAGTATAAGAACCAAAATTAATATTTTGCAAGTATCTAGGGACAAAATAGTATTTAAACCGTTTATTTCATTTAGAAAATATCAACTTGTACGGTTGAATTGAGTTAAATCTTGAATAAATATTTATATCAATTTGAACCTTAAACTTATGTGAGTATATCAATTTACACCCTTCATTATGTTTCATTTGGGAAAAATTTGTATTAGACTTATAATTATATCAATTTAACCTCTAAACATTCATAAATGAATCAATTTAGACTCTTAGTCATAATTTCTTTTTAAAATTGTCCATGCATCCACTATAATTTTCCATTTTGTACAACCCACATGTGAAGAAGTCTACACACGTTTGAGAAATTAGGTCACGTTTACCAAACCGTAATGAAAAGTGATGTGATCGTAATGAAATTCCATTGATTGATCAATTGTGATGAGTTGGAATCGCTAACGTAATTGGATTGTTTTTTATCGTGTTTACTTAGAATTACAAATTTGTCATATTTATTGTTATCATTATTGTTTGACCATAATGATAACGGAAAGGTAAAGGTAATAATAAATGTGACAGATTCATAATTCTCATACTGTTGCAACAATATTTGTAACAATAAAGATAGTGGGTCACATATAATTTTCAAGTACAATCAAGTTGAGCACCCTCCATTTCTTAATTAGATTGCATATTTTGATTACAGATTTGGGTCAGGCCTAACAGTTGATTACGATTACGGAATACAGGTAAATAACAATAAACATAATAAACTGGAGTCCATTATGTTTGAGCTAGGATATATGGTCTAAAGTGATTGGCTTATTAAAATTTAATAATTTAATTAATTGACTCAAATGATATGTTTCTGATATTGGTCAAACGAATCTGAAAGAGAGTGTAAATCGATACACTTATGAAAATTTATGATTTAAATTGATACAATTATTAGCTAAAGATTTTAATTGATACAACCCCTAAAATTTAAAGGCATAAATTGGTATTTGCCCTATTTTATTTGTTTTAGTGTGTTGTCAATTCAAATAATATGTATGAACATCTCTCCATAAATGACAACTTTCAATTGTTAAGCATTTCTTTATGAGTTTTTATACCGAAAGAAATTATAATAAAAACACATATTGTAAAGGCAAACAAACTCACAATAGACTAGAGATTAGTGGCTTTTAAAAAAGATCTAAGCAAAATGTACAAAATTAGCAATCAAGAGAAGGGCCTGAATTACATGATTTCTGCAGTTCTTACTTGGAAGTCGGAAGCCATTCCACTAGTAAGTTGCTTGAAGTTGACTCTCTCTTAGTTATTGAAATCATATAATCCAACCACTAAGTTATACTTATTCATGGCCATCTTATTTTACATCACCAGAGTTCCAAGAAACAAACAAAACTTCCAAACTAAAGCATATTACATAGCTACTTCAGTTAAGTTTGTTCCAATTTACATAAACATACATCACAGAGTTTGGCAATTGCTACTCAGTTTAATCCTCTTCTTCTACGTTAAGTCCCGACAAGCGACATTGCTCGTCTTCCCTCTTCTTCTCGTCTACATTACCGAAACCACTGGAAGCTTGTAACTCTGGCTCTGCTGCTGCTTGTTAACTGTGGTTTTCCCAATTAGGCTTCCTGCACCGAAACAGAAATACTGGCTCCTCAACTTCCTATTGACCGATCCTTGTTTCCCAAGATTCGGTGTTTCGTTGTCAATGGCTTGGTTTGAATAAGATGGCCCTGCACCATCACTGTCAAAACAAATGCCTTTCTGTTTATCTACTGAACCCGGCGAAGAAAGCGATGATTTTGAAAAGGAGCTGGAGCGGGATCGATGGGGAATGACTATTTGTGGCATGCCCTGAGCAACTCCACGCATTAGACCAGTAGCATGTTTTTTCTTAGCAGACGGGCTCGATTGATTGCTCCTAACCGAAAGTGTTCGTTTGTGGTTGGGAGGAGCCAATGGCTTTGAGAACCTTTGCCTTAAAGGGGTTGGAGCTTCATCTGAACTGCTGTATTTCTTGTGTGATTCTTCAATAGAGCCCTCATCCATTTGCTTCTTTGACATCTCGCATTTCTTCTTATCTTTGATCCTAGGCCAGTGGAAGACGCTTTTCAATCGTTGAGCTGCAGAATTTACAGAACCAGACTTCTTAATAGTTGATGACGAGTTTGGATTCTCATTTGTCAAATCGTATGGACTCAACTCAACTGAGGAAGAGCTCATTCCTGCACTGCCATGATCCGGTATGGTATCTGAAGCATTCTCAATCCCTGTATACAACAATATTTCAGCGTCCGAGACTCGAAAAGAGGTCCCAGGACTGCTTCCAATTCCCTGCATCTTCAATCGTGAAGCTATGGCCTTTCTTGTATTATAGTCATGACAACCAAATATTCCTCCAGCTGAAATCAGCTGTTTTATCAATATGTCTGCTGATGCAGATTGCGTGTTTTGTCTAAGATAATCAAGTGGCGTCATGCCATCCATGTCTCGAACATTCAAATCAATCGACCGAGCAGTCATCAAAAGTTGTACGAGATCAGAGTGAACATTCCCAATGGCAGCCATGTGAAGAGCAGTCCTTCCATCATTGTTTCTGGCATTGATAATGTCATCCATGTTATGAACTTTACCACAAATCACATTCTTCAGAAGATCAATTTGTCGGTCAAGTCGTCGGAAAGCAGGAGTTTGGAAGCCAGAAATGGCTTTATGCAAAAAAGTTTCACCAGCATTGTTTCTTACAGAGATGGATGAGGGAGATGCTGCAATAAGAGCTTCAACTGCAGCCAATTGGCCCCTGCAAGCAGCAATATGCAATGCTGTATTTCCCTGATGATCTATGGAATTGATGATAGGGAATGTTTGGACTAAATATTTAACCACCTACAATATACAACAAAGTTTCAGTTCTCACATTCTGAATTAAACAATTCCCTAGCCTCATAAGTCATATCTTTTCATTCAATGTTGTAGAGGGAATGAGATGACCATCGATATAAAGTAGGTATGAAAATTAAATTGCCTGGACTATCTTCATGATAAAAAGGTCAACGTGAGCATAGTTCAGAACTAATTAGCATGTGTATCTCCTTCATGAAGTCAGAGATTTAAATCCTCCAACGCAGAGGGGGCAAAACACAGTGGAACAGGTAATGACAACCTAACCCAGGTAACTAATTTACTCTCCACACATTCATTATCTTAAAGGCAAATTCAACCCCTTTTGTGATGTTAAAAGAGAATGCACCTCTTCTACCACTTTGTATATATAAGCCACTTAATAATAGAGAAGATATTGAGAGATTTAATCAAATAACAGAGACCAAATTCAACAAAGCGATTAAAATAGAACATACTGCGAATTACATGGATATAACACAATAATCATGAGAAATAAGAAATAAGGATTCATCCATGAAGGTCTAGTATGAACAACAATTAAGAAAGTAAGAAAACGACAAGCATTATAATTACAGATCACCTCAACTTGCCCTCTTCCAGCAGCTGCATGTAAAATTGTAGATCCTTGAGCATCTCTGCAAGCCAACACGTCGAAGCAATCCGCAAGAAGGTCCTTCAAAATCTTTAAGTTACCTCCTCTGGCAGCGGCATGAACACCTCTGTTCATCATTTCCCATTTATAAACCGCCGGAATCTCTCCGATATGCTCATCCAAAACCCCTCCTCTCCCCGTGGAGAATCTCGGGGAGACTGCAAAATCATACAGAATCCGAAATACCTCATTGTTCTTGCTCCGAGCGGCGGCGTAGAGAATATCAGTGACCCCATATTCCCCTTCTCCAAAAACAAGCAAAGGGTTTCTCTGGAGCAGTTCTTGAACGAACCCCAAATCGCCGGCGGAAGCGGCGGTGTAAATCAACCACCCGCCATAGCCGGCACTGATTAGGGAGTTTTTCCCCTTCTTCGATTCGGATTCCATTAAAAGTTTTCGAGAAACATCAGAACGGCATTTAGCCACATCGTGAAACTGTTCTTCGTCGTCCCAAACGGTCTCGAGGCGACGAATCCGGCGGAGAGATGTGAGTTTGATGAGGTGGTTTCCGTCTAACCGGAGAAGCTGCCGGACCAAATCGTAGTGACCATTGGCAGCCGCCCAATCTATCGGAGAAGCGTACCACCACTGGTCGCCGGTGCTCTCCCACCGGAGGGGGAAATACGTCGGAGGCATTAAGAAGTAAATAAACAGCAAAAAGAGGCAGAGAAGAGCCAAAAGAAGCGACAGTTTGAAAACCCTCTTGAATATAACAAAATTTACGAGTTCCGAGGAGATTTAGAGAGAGACCCACGATTAAATTATGAACCAATTTGCAGAAAAATGAATCAGGAAGAAGAAAGAAGAAATGGGTTGAAGAGGGTTTTGGCGGGAAATCAAAGGAAGAAGAAAGAAGTAATAGGAAGGGGATGATAGAGGGGGTAAGGGAGTGGAGCAGCCATTATTGGGAACACAAAAAGTTCTGAATTCAGGAAAAAGGGAATCAGGGGTTGTTTGTATTTTTTTGTAGGAGGAGAAAGGTGGACGGTGGAATGTGGAAATTAAGGTCGTGAGAGATGTGGAAGCAAAACGAAATGGATTATTGGTTGCTTCTTGAACAGATTTTTGGACTTCCAATGGCGGAGAATAATCCTGAATTTTTGAATTGCAAACGGAAAATTCTATGCAAACCGGTAAGACGCCATTACCGACTAAATCAACGAGAGAGATTTTAGGATGATTTTCAATTGTCTCAAACTTTTTTATAATTTTTTTATTACAATAAATGTGCCCCAACAGGTTTGAATATCATTAATTTTTTTTTAAGTACAATTATCTCTTAAATTTTCAAATATCTAATTTCACTCCCTTAAATTTTAAATTTTATTTTTTTTTCTATTTTCAATATAAATTATGAAAACATATTAACAAATTATATTTTCCTACATGAAAATTATGGTTTCATTTAGTCCATTTGGATAAAAATTAACTTTAAGAAACTAAATTTAAATTTCATTTAGAAATATATAGACTAATTTGACCAAACTTCAAAGTACATTGATCAAAATAGTAATTTTAACCTTTTAAAAAAATAATTTTTTAAAAATTGACCTAGTTTTTAAAAATATTAATAGAAAATGGATAACAAAACAAATAAAATTTTAGCTAGGGATAATTATTATAATTTAATTTCCAAAAATAAAAAACTAAAAAACAAATGATTATCATATGAGACATAAACTTTTCATTTATTTAGAAATGATAGATTTACTAAATACAAAACTAAAAGTATAAGGTTTATTAGACATAAAATTCAAATTTATATCTTATAGATCGATTGAGTTTTTTAAGAAGAAATTGAATTTGTTAGAGACTGTTGATGCAAAATTTGAGACAGAGGAACGTGCTTGACCCTCACGTAGTAACAGCAATTGAATTTGTAATTTAAGGAATAGATGACTTACAAAACGAAGAAAAAGAGCTTTGAGGTGTAAGTCTATAAGAGAATTGTAAAATAGAGAAAAAGTCAAGTTTTAGTTTTAAATTAAGATCTAGATCCCAAATCAAGTTTCAGTTTTAGTTCGTATCATGCTTATTCCCGATTTTGTCATTTCTATTTGCGCCAAAAGTTAATAATACCATCTGGATCCACCCATAACAGAGACAATACCCATTTATACAAATCTCTAAATTTAGGAAGTAAACTTATAATTTAACCTAGGTGATTAATTTAACATACATGGTTTGATAAAATTCACTTTAATCATAGATTTTTTATTTTAATTTCTCGAATTTATCTTCTTTTTTTTTTTCTGTTTAATTTTATCTTTAGGGTCAAATACATGGTTAGTTGAACTAAGCTAGAATGAACTTAAATGGAAATTATTTTGAATTTTGAATTTTGAATTTTTTTTTATGTTAAATTTGTTAATTAAATCTTAAACTTTATTAAGCTAAAAATATTATATATCTTAAAAATTGTCCAATATAAAAGCTTATAAATGTGTTAACTAACTCAATATAATTTACACTTAGGTCATGACAGTCTGGTCAAGATCATTTTGTATAATTTCTAATTTTTTTTCTAAATAATTTACAAAAGATAATAAATATTAAAATTCTATTCATATTTATGATATAACGAAGATAAGTTGTGATGTTTCCCACTTAAATTTTCCTCTCCTCATAATTTAGAGAATTGAAATGGCTATAATAAATATTAAATATTGTGGTAAATAGATTTTTATGAAGAAAAAAAAAAGATTTTGAGTTAAATAAGAACCAACGAAAAAATTAGTGGTTCCATTTACATGGATATAGATGTAGATAATTAGAATTTATTTTCATGAAAACAATTTTTTTTTGGTAAACACAAAATAAAAATAACTTCATACAGTTTAAAAGTATAAAGGTCGGTATCTAACTAACAATTTCATATTAATTATTGCAATGTCTTGAATCTGATATCTAACATTCCGAACAACCAAGTACAATAGTCTCGTGAATTCGTTTTTGACATATTAATATTATGAGCGATTTTGATCATATACTTTAGAGAAATGCACTATCTAAACTCTCAAACCATAAAAGTGTCTCTATAATATAAATTATTCTCTCTAATAAAATAGTATTCCTTCTGTCCTATGGACCTAATTAACACATTATTAGTAAACCACATAAATGTGTATGTTAATTCTGTATTATTTTACGTTTTTCTGTTTTCTCTATTTGCAATTCCATAACATTAACCTTATAATTTACATAAAAACAATTGTAGTCCTTATCGTTGAATTGTTGATATTATTATACATGGTCACTTACCATTTCATCCATGAAGGTATATATATACTCATCAATCAACTAATCATAAATCACACATTTATCACATTTTAAGAAAATATAATATATCAACCAGCATAATTCAACCGTATTTAACATGTACTCATTTTTCTGAAATTAGAAGTTCAATTTCTCATACTTTCTCTTTTATCTAGCTAAAAAATCGAGCATATACATGATACACCACTCAATGATTAAGATGTCTTGCTATCTTTTTCTAGTGTTTGTGATTTTAAATTCTATATATAAGGAAGACTAAGATAATTTTGCATGAGTTTAAAAGATAGGAAGAGAATAATCTTTTATTTAAAAATGAGAAAATAGGTAAAAGTAGAGGTATTTTGAAAACCTGATGACCTAAATTTAAAATGTATATTCTTTTTTACTTATGATACAATTAGATATTTGTATAATTATTTTAGTTTCACTTAGTTTCATTATTTTTTTGATAATTTATTCCCAACAAATCCTAAAAGTAATTTCTTTTAGCGCTTTATGGAAAGAGATTTTATATTATATAAATTGAAATTGAGTTGTAATCTGCATTAAATATATGTAAATAATTAAATCAAATTTTTATATATTAATATTTTACTTCATTTTAGAACAAAAATTTAAATAAATGAGTCGAGTGTCCAGAACCAATCCAATCCAAATGTTTCATGGTTGGGTTGGGTTGAGTTGAGTTTATTTTATAACGAGAATTATTTTGGTTGAAAAAATTTACAATCCAAACAATTAAGTTAGATATGAAATAATTTTCAACTCAATCCAATCCAACTCACGAACACTCCACCAGAAAAGAAAGAGATATCCGTACCCTTGACATTGCTAGTTATGTTGGTAGATACAATCATGGAAGAAACTAGCTGAATCGGTGGGGAAAGAAAAGGAGATCAAGAGAATAAAAAAGCATTTTATTTTTGTTTCTTTAATTATATTTTTTAATGTGAAATAATAGGAACAAAAAAAAATAAAAAAATAAAGAGAGTAATGAGTAATAATAATGGAAAAGGCAAAACAAAGCCAACTCTAAAAAACTCTCTCCCTTTTTTTCCCAAAAGAGATCTCACATCACACTTTGCATTAATTATTAATTTGATTCAAGTTTCTGTATTAAGTAACTCAAACCCATGACTGATTTTAAGTGAATGGTTAAATATCATATGCTTCTTTATTTCTTACAAACACTACAAGACAAGGAGAAAATTCCAATCCCCACCCTCTAATTGATTCATATTTCTTTCTTGCTTTTCTTTACATGTTTTGTATTTTTGTTTTTTTGTTTTTTTGTTTTTTTTTTTGTAAAATTTTTTATAAAAGTAACAATTAAGTGGTTTGTAAAATCTAGGGATGTTTATGGGTTAGGTTAAGTTGGGTAAAAGTCTCATATCACTTTATTATTTATTGTTTTTTAATTGTACGACTAATGTTCATTGTTTACACATGCTTCCAAATATTTGCGAAAACCTTTTCATTCAAACCCGTTTTCTAAAACCTTTTCTCAAGAACAAGGGTGTAGGGTTGTTAGAAATGCCTATTGTGTCATCGACTATTTAGATTTGGATTAGCTGACTTGTTCGAGGGCGAGAACAAGTGTCGCACATTCCCCTCAAAACCCTTACGAATGTGCGATTGTGATAGTTTCTTAACCCAACTCAATTGTTCGGATTATAAATTTCTTCAAACAAAATAACTCTTATTAAATAATGAACTCAACCCAATATAACCATAAAAGGTTAGTCGAGTCATTTATTTAACTTTTTTATTCTAAAAATGAGTCAAACATTAATATGTAAAATTTTTATTTAATTATGAATATATTTAATTAAGATTAGTAGCTCAATTTTAATTTATGGTATATAAATTCTCTTTCCAAAGTGCTAAAACAATATTTTATAAGTTATTGGAGAATAAGTTAATAAAAAAATCATGAAATAAAAATAAATATATGTAAAAATAATTGTATCATAAGGAAAAACAACATACTTTTTAAAATTAATGATAAGTTCAGGTTAGTTTATGAATTCACCTAAAATAATTTGAATCAATCCAAATCGTACGAATTACGTTGGATTGATCAGATTTTTTGGCTTATCACATTTTTTGAACACTCCTAATAAGATGTAGTTAAAATTTTTGGAAAAATGAGAAAAAATTTCCAAAATTTCTTATACTCTAATTTTTAAATGAAGTTCACGTACGATAAATGAGAATAGTACTCATATAATTGTAATATTGGGAAACTTTATTGAAAAAAAGGAGGGAAAGGATAAAGCTATTTCTTATTTATTTATTTATTTTTATTTAAGAATGTATCATATAATGTACATTTCTTATTTAATACTTTTAGGTTAGCTTTAGCTTTTGTTTTTCCATTATGTCCAAAAGGAGAATAAACAGAAAAAGGAGAACATTTTAATTGCAAATTGCTCTTATATATAGACACATACCCATGTACATGCATCATTTTCCTCTCTTTCATCAATAATGTCTTTTTTTTTTTTAATTCTCTTTAGGTTTTTTCTTCCCTTTTAGACAAGAGAGGTCAAACAGAAGTGGATGATTTAAATTTATAATTAATTACCACTTTCAATCCATTAAACTTCCATACTTAACTATCACAAATATATACTAACCATCTCTAATGAGTTAATCCATATTTTAGAAATATGCTTACTAAATAAAATATTTTTCAATATTTAGAAAAATTAAGTAAAACTCATTTCTGTTTAATATTTTTTAGAAAATAAGAAGAAGATAAATTTGTCAGGATATTCTTTACGTTAAAATACAATTTTTATTCTGAAGTGTCTAATTTTATTTCATCTATTTTCAATAAATCTTAAAATTAATCCTTCCATCTAGTTTATTGTTTTTTTTGGAAAATAATTTAGTCTCCATTAATATTATATTTATAAATTGTAAAAATGTATTCATATTGTGTCTTTTCTTGTATGAGAACTATTATAATTATTTAACTAATTTTGATAAAAAAAATAACCTTACTAAATTCATATTCGAAAGTATGTTAACTAAATTTAAGGTCTATTAAAAGTAATAGACTATAATTTGACATTTATAAGTATATGGACTAAAATAGAATAATGAATTTTTAACCCTTTTTTTTCAATAGAAAGATTAAGAAACAAAAAAGTAATAGCCAACTACCACGGACACTCCAGCTAATCTCGCTCATACCCTCCTAATCAAACCAAGCAGTATCAACATTCAATTTCCAACAACTAGGCCCAGGCAGGACTCACAAAACATGACTCGACTGACTCTCTGCCCTTTGCCGGATCTCTAGTTCTTGCGGGTTATGAGAGGTGGTGGTGAAGTGGGCCATCAAGAATCTTGAAACCCTTATTGTGTTTAAAGGGTATTTTGAGCTTTCTATGCATGTTGGTGACTGTTTTGCCCTTCATCTATTTGTGGAGTTTCACAACCTTGAGTCTGCTAAAGTTGTTAATGGTGTTGGTTATGATCTGTTAGAATTGAGATGTTTGGTGTAGGAAATTGTCTCCTTGTTACAGGCCGCCTGGGTGGAGTCTTGCACCTGGGGCTCGAGAGAGGCGAATGAGGCGATGCATCGCCGTACTCATATGACGGTGTTGTTTGATATTTTGGCTTTTGTTTTGTTAATCTCCCTTCTTTTTTCTTTAAAAAAGTTTATACGAATTCTTTTGGACTCCTTGATTGGTTCTCCTCTATTATTTTTTAGGAGGCTTGTGTTTGAGACTATGGTTTGATTTATAAATTTCCATAAAAAGAAAAAAAAAAAAGTAATAGCCAACTGAAGTATCTTTTAATTAATTTCTCTCCTTCAAACAAAGAAAACAAATAGAAAAGAATAAAGAATAAACAATAAACAATGAATGAAAACTTTCCAAGTTGGACCTAGAGTAATGGAGGAAGAATGATCATGATCCTTTAATCATCTCATCAAACTTTTTTTCCTTTTTTTTTTTGTTCTTGCTTTCTAAACTCTTTCAACATGGTGAAATTTCAGTCTTAAAAAGAAAATATACATTGTTGTGTCAAAATCAAGCAGGACAAGTTAAAAAATTAGGACCACTTTTGTTTGAGTGCACAAGAGAGAGCTGACTTCAAGAGGCATACCTAGGACAGAGTGATATATGTAAATTTCATATTCATCTATTATATATTTTCTAAAGTGTTTAATGAGTTTTTTTTCTTTTAATTTATAGAATTTTCTGATATTAAATTTAAATATTTCCTTAAAATATGAAAATTTAAATGAAAAAACAAGTTGAGTTTCATGCTATATAACTATAAGTCAAAGTCACCCAACTCTTTTTTAAAAGTATTATAATTTAAAATCTCCGAGAATAAGAGAATGTTAATTACTAACACTATAATTTAATTGAACATAGTCCAAATATACTTAGGTTGCTTGAAAATAAAAATTCAGATGGTCAACCAGACAAACCTTTAATTAATCTCTTAATACATCATAGATTGAAAGCCAAAATCATGGTGCATAAACAGTTTTGAAGAGCCATATTGGTGTACGAGTGTCAAGAAATGTTCAATTTTTCTACAAGGATGGGACCCGTCCAAAACAGGGTGGGTATTCCTAGACGGGGAATGGGGAGGGGAGTGGGAGGAAAATTCCTCATGAGCTAAACAGGAACTGGAACGGAAAATGCATTCCCCACCTCCGTCCCGTTCCCCCTCTCTGCCCTGATTAGCTTCTACATATTTATTTGGTATAATTATCTAATATTATGTTATTATTATTATTATATAAATATTACATTTAAATTTCAAATTTGGTTATTTATTGGAAAAGATAATGAATATGTTTAAATTAAATATTTAAATTTAGATTATATATGTGAATAATTTTATATTTATTTATTTTTTCTACTAAAAAAATTAATTAGCTTTTTTAGGCTAAAATTAGAGTAATTTATCTTTAAATTCAAATTGTCATGTAAAACTAACTATAATAAATAATTTAGTGATAAAGTTAATTATTTAATTAAAATTTGTTCACATTAGTGATTTAAATTATTTGACCTTTTAACAAAAAAAAAATACGTGAATTCCCCATGGAGAATTACGAGAATGGAGAATAAAATGGGAAGCGGGGGAATGACATCCCTAGTCCCATCCATGGACATAGATCAATAAAAGAAAGAAAGATATTTTATGAATTTTAATTCGTGCATGCATTATTTTCATTATATTAACGATATTTTCTTAACTCAATTTTTGCAATTGTAGGACGTATCACTCATCAAAAAGGATTTTTCTTGTAATAATTGATTACTCATGAAATTCTTTAGAAAGATGACGCAGTGTTCTCTTGTCTAAAAAGAGTTCACCAAGATAATGTTGTCCCAATTTTCAAGATATACATTAATATCATCTCTTACATGACATTAAAATCTATGGGGTTATTTAGATTGGGCTAGCTTCGAAATTTAATGGCGGAAAAGGGTACGTTTTGAACTTAGGAAAAAATGAGAGTTTTTTTTTTTTTTTTTTTTTCCAAAAAGACGCATTCGAGAATATTTATTATTTTTTCCGTACATCGCATTAAAAAAAATTAAATCGGTCAGAATGTCCGTTGAACATACGTGCATGTGCGTCAGAATGTCTGTTGTCAACTCACTCTAAATGCGTCTGTTCAACAGACGACCAAATTTGGCGTTTTCCCTCGCGTTTTAGCACAAAAAATCCCACTTTTTTCCTTCATTCCACCGTTTTCATCTTCTCCTTTCACAAATTTCATCTTCTTTCACCGATTTCATCTTCTCCTTCACCGAAACCTTCATTTCATCTCCCCCTTCATCACCGAAACCCTCATTTCATCTTCACCCAAAACAAATTTCCTTCATTTCTTCCACATTCTTCATTTATTTTCAAATATCGATCATTTTCCACTTTCATTTGTTTCAGTGTAGTATTTTATTTGGTAAGTTGATATATTTTTGTTATTTAACTTTGAATTAAGTTTTTGATAATTTTTACTGATTTTTTTAATGTTTATTTTGTTTACAGTAGATATTATTCAAAGTTTTTTTGGTAAGTTGGAATATTTGGCAAGGTGCAAAGTTTTTTTTTGGTAGTGTGCAATATTTTTCTTTTAATAAGTTGGATATATTTTTTTATAGTTGGTTATCATAAGGGAGAATTACATGTGATTAACTAAAACGAATTAAAGAAACTGTAAGTATGTTGATATATTTAATAAGTTATATATTCTCCGTTGTTGCTTTTCTGGTTCGTATTTGGTTGATATTTAGCTATCAAAATGAGTATGTCTTATTTGGTTAAATATAATAAATGGTAAGTATGTCTTCTTATTATGCATATCAAATTATGATAATTATTTTAAAAATATAGTTTAGAATGTTCAACTATGATTTTTAAAATATTACATCATAGTCTCAAATTATTTATGTTTAAACATATAAAAAAATCATTAATAAAAAATTTTAACGTTCTTAATGGAAAAAAAATTAAATCTAAAAATAGGTTGAAAGAAAATTTTAACGAATTTTAAAAATGGGTATTTAAATATGTTCTTGATGGGAAAAAAATATTTTTTTTAAAATGTAAAATTTATATTTAAATCTTTTTTCATTTTACCAAAATTTTAAAATTTATTAGTAGTATTTAATGTAAAATTAAGAATATGTAGAGAAAAGAATAGTGATATTACTTTATTTTGTGGAGAAAAGAATAAAAAAAACTAAAACATTACAAGACATGGTGTACAATTTGTAGACAAGAAGAGCATAATAGACGGAATTGTCCCAATTGAGCTCGTGATGCGACTTAGTTATTATTTTTAATTCTCATTGTATTTAATTGATTGTAACTTCTTTTACTTATTTATTCTTTATTAATTGTCATTGTATTTAATTGATTGTATTTATACAATGAAGGGTGTATTCTTTATAATTGTCATTGTATTTATTGATTGTATTTATACAATAAAGGGTGTATTCTTTATTAATTGACATTATTTGTTGATTATAATCACATTGATTTTTACTAAATTTAATATTATTTTTGTGGGATCAGATGGACGGGATGTTACCACAGGTCCATACAACGACTCGTTTTATACTTACAGCGCAACCATAAATCCGAGGCTGTTTGGGAAGACGAGCATATCGATGCAATGAATTATCAGCGAAGAGAGGTTATTATTCGCAGGTACGAGAACCCAGACCCTCGTAGATTAAACTATCTACGAGCTGCCGGATTCTACAGAGTCTCTTGTATAAAATTTATACAATTGGACTGGCATCTGATAATGGCATTAGTGAAACAATGGCGCTAGGAGACACACACTTTCCACATGTTGCATGGAGAGTATACAATTACACTTCAAGATGTAGCCATCCAATTTGGACTCCTGATTAATAGAAGACCATTGATCGAGTCTCTAAATTATGACTGGGAACAACTTTGTGCCCTTCTTTTAGGCGTAACCACAAATGACGTCGTTCTTAAGGGAGGTCGTCTAAGCCTGCCATGGTTAGCTGATCAATTTAACAACTTCGCCCATCTACCAGACCATGCAAATGAAGAGGACCTGCAATGATATGTTCGAGCATATATTCTCATGTTGATTGGAGGATTGGTATTTCCCGATAAATCCAACAGCAGAGTGCACTTGATGTATCTTCCTCTCTTAGTGGATTTTGATGTTGCCGGGACTTACAGTTGGGGCGTTGGATGTCTTGCATGGTTATATAGGTAACTATGCAAGGGTGCAGTTATGGATGGAAAAGACATTATAGGTCCACTTTTATTACTACAAATTTAGGCATGAGATCGATTTCCTCTTCTGGCGTCTCGATGACTCCAAAGATACGAGAATAACTTAGGCGACATACCACTTGCAGTAAGGTAAGCATATTTACCTCATCATTGTTTTTATCATTATGAAAATACTAATAGCTAAAATTTAACTTCTGATTGTTGTAGATGGAATGACAATTGTTCTGTAATTAGAGCACCTACGCATGTTCTAGTATAGTATAGACACATATTCGATACACATATGCCTAATTAGGTAATATTTTATTCATTCATATATCATATATTCATAATGTTTCAATCTTCTGGTTAATTCATTTTTTGACACATATGCATGTAGATTATTTGGGAGCCTATAATCATTTGATCCAACCATTGTTACCATACTATCTCGATGGAAATGAGATATGGACATCCAGATGTCCACTCATATGCTTCTTCGTTGTGGAATGATATCACCCAGATCGTGTGATGTGTCAATTTGGGATGTTGTAACAAATTCCTCAACCTTGCAACACGGACGCACGACTTCATTCACACGATCTAAGGGGTAGGCATGAGCGAGACTAGATTGCACATCTGGCTCATCAAATTACAATCTGGGAAAACCAACACAGTTTGGTTGTTAATGGACCTCCTATTAACAACGTTGTAGATACCGAGCCTGGATATATTGAATGGTATTCCACTGTGAGCAGTCGGTACATAACTAAAGCAGGAGCATCCTATCACTTGTTGGTATGAGTTTATTGTTTACTATGATTACTTGATTTTATTTTAAAGTCATTAACTTGTTATTCAATTCTTTTTCAGGCCGAGCTTCCAAATTTGCCAATATCTATTCAAAGAGCCTTGCATAGACTCACCTCGATATATCGTGTGATATTTCGATGGTGACGTTCCAATGGAAGAACAAGGTGATTCAGCAAGACATGAGGATGTTCCTGTTCGACCTAATGTTCAGAATGAATATCCAACAACGCCACTCGATCAGTACACTTCCATGATGTCCTCTCCCTCAACATTTTATTTTTTTCCAACAACCCCTCAGTACACTAAGCATGGAAGAAGGACAAACTTCACATGTCCATCCAAATATCCATGACCAGTATGTTACATATCGACAATGTAGTGAGGGTATACACTTTGCAAAGGAAAGTCAACCACCAAGTGTAAGAGGGTGTGACAATCATGGACACTGTGTCACTCAACATGATCGATCTAGGCGTAATAGAGGATCTTCTTCCAGTCGTGAATAAAGAACATTGTACATATGATTAAATTTATTAAGAAAATTCAATTACGAAAATGCACTTGCAGTCTACAACACATCCGACTATCAATAGTCGAAAGTTAATATGTATATTTTTGCATAAGTTTCTAACAACTTTAAACAAAAAAATTAATTTAAAATTTAAAATTAATATTGAGTATATCAAATCAATCGTAGCAGTTTCTTAATCTCAAAATCACAATATCACTATCAAATCAATCATAGATATTACTAAGCGATCAGATAGATTTTACTAAGCGATCGAAGAGAATACTAAGCGATCATTTACTATCCACAATAGTTTTTTTTCAAATGGTCGTTTAGAGAATACTAAGTGATCATTTAGATATCCATTATGCGATCGTTTGGCTAACACTAAGTGATCATTTAGCTAATACTAAGCGATCGTTTAGCTAATTGTTATACGATCATTTAGATATCTATTACACGATCGTGTACTAATTTATAAAGCGATCGTTTGGCTAATACTAAGCGATCGCTTAGATTTTGTTATTCGATCGTTTAGATAATACTAAACGATCGTTTAGGTTTTGTTAAGCAATCGTTTAGAGAATACTAAGTGATCGTTTAGCTAACTGTTTTGCGATCATTTAGATATCCATTATGTGATCATTTGACTAGTACTAAGCGATTGTTTAGATAATACTAAGCGATCTTTTAGCTAATACTAAGCGATCGTTTAGCTAACTGTTACGCGATCGTTTAGATATCCATTATGCGATCGTGTACTAATTTAGCTCGCTTAGATTTTATTATTCGATCGTTTAGATAATACTAAGCGATCATTTAGGTTTTGTTAAGCAATCGTTTAGAGAATACTAAGCGATCGTTTAGATATCCATTATACGATCATTTGGTTAATACTACGCGATCATTTAGATAATACTAAGCGATCGTTTAGCTAACTGTTACGTGATCGTTTAGATATCCATTACTCGATCGTTTAGCTAACTGTTACGCGATCGTTTAGATATCCATTACGCGATCATGTACTAATTTATAAAGCGATCGTTTGGCTAATACTAAGCGATCACTTAGGTTTTGTTATTCGATCGTTTAGATAATACTAAGCGATCGTTTAAGTTTTTGTTAAGTGATCGTTTAGATAATACTAAGCGATCATTTAGCTAATTATTACGCGATCTTTAGATATCCATTACGCGATTGTGTACTAATTTATAAAGCGATCGTTTGGCTAATACTAAGCGATCGCTTAGATTTTTTTATGCAATCATTTAGACAATATTAAGCGATCGTTTAGGTTTTGTTAAGCGATTGTTTAGATAATACTAAGCAATCATTTAGCTAACTGTTATGCGATCGTTTAGTTTTCGTTTAGATAAATTTGTGCTAAATTTATAGAATACAATTGGTATTGTAAATTTAACTAAGCAAATAAATAACTAAACGATTGTTTAGATAAATTTGTACTAAAATTACATATTATATAGTACAATTGGTGTTGTACATAATATAATTGGTGTTAAAATTACATATTGTACAGTACAATTGATGTGTATATCAAACATATCCGGATCGATATTCAGTCGTTGGTGCATCATACTCACTAATTCACTGACTGTTATATCATTTCTAACTTTCAGATTTTCATATGACCACCAACATAACTTCTTCCGAACTCATCCCAATCCCCACCAAATCGTACAAAGATGCGAAGTAGCGCTATTGATTTACAATTGGATAAACAAATCATTGATAAGTGAACGATCGTGTATAAATTACTAAGCAATCGTGCATAAATTACTAAGCAATCGTGTATAATTTACTAAACGATCGTGTTAACAGACGCATTTTGATCGATTTATTATTATTTTTTAATGCAGCGTATGGGAAAAAAATAAAATATTCCCGAATGCGTTCAATAAAATATTCCACCCCCCCCCCCCCCCCCCCATCTAAATAACCCAAATCTATGGCTACAAACTCATGGAGAGATGCATCATTTTCAATCACAAAAGAGAAAAAGATTTAAAAATTTATCTTTTATATAAAAAAATTATCAAGCAGAAATTTGTAATTAAGTATTTTGATGACGAAAATACTTGATTGTACCCAATTAAAAATTACTACGTAGCAATTTTTTAAATAATTAAAAATATGTATATATATTTTGTAAAAGAAGGGGTGACATAAAATTAGGTGAATTAATTGTTCTTTTGATGTATTACATAACAAAAATAAAATAGTAATAATAATAAAAAAAAAAAAACTTAAGTTTGTTGTATCCGTCTCTCGTGCAACCTAGACAGTACCGAATGAAAGGTGGGTGTCAATTTTTTTAAAAAAAATTTATTATTTTTTTATGTAAAGATAAAGAAGCATAGAATTAAATGCAGCTTAATATTTGTATAAAAATAAATGACATGTTTTTATATATTTGAGAGAGGAAAAGTAATAAGAGTTGAGGTGTGGGTAAAGAGGAAGATTTGGTGTGATTGAGGGGTTGGGAATGAGAATGAGATGGCCAAAGCAAAAGATAGAGGCATGTGAGTAAGCAGCTTTAACTTTAAAAGCAACTGACTTTTATTATTAATCAACCTGCCCTTCTTGCTTCCTTGCTTCCTTTAACACCAATAATGCATCAACACATCTCTCTCTCTCTCTCTCTTAGTCCAGTCCTTTTCTTTGCTTTAATGGCACCTTCACATGCTAGTGTTAAAAAATTATAAAGTGTGTACAATAATTTCTATTGTATATACCACATTTTAGATGCAAACATAATCTCATAAGGATCAAACCCATCAAAATTCATATATCTAAAACCAAAATCTATGTGGGTCAGATTGTTACAATGGAGTTACCCTTATTTATTATTCAATTATGATGTGTAAGTACCTCAAAATTATATCTACCATTGAATATCAGAGGATATGCAAAAAAACATACATAAATTAGTATATAAAAAATCAAGTCAGTTTAGGTCAACGATAATTTACAACTCCCCTTTTTAGGTCAAAAAAATCCATCTATTATAGTAATTAAAAAATAAATAAAAGAATCATGCATCAAAATTCATATACATTAGAGTCATGCATCTCTAAGTCAACCCTGTCTATAAATTTAGAAGATAATTTATTGTTTAAATTTTTTTAATCCAAAAATGAATTTAAAAAAACGGGTATTGTTTTTTTTAATACAATCATGAAAAAAAACTTTTTTAAGTACATTTTATGAAAGATGTTTTGATTAATATAGGGTCCATATGCTGATTAATACGTTTAAGAATCAAGTTTGACATTATTTTAATAAAATAATTAAATTTGACTTATAGGTGCCAACTTAAAAATTATTCCATTAGTCTCTAAATGTAAGAGGTATGAATCATTTATGTTTTATGGAATATTTTTTAAAATATTTTAAAGACGGTGACGCTATATATTATATCAAAACGCTATACATTTGTACGCTATACATTCTAACCTAAATTAAAAATAATAATGTGAGCTATCTATCTTTCAACCCCACATTTAAATTTTGACTAACAAAAACCCATTTAATTTTTTCAAAAAACAAAATTCTCTTGTCTTTTGTTTTTTTTTTTTAAAAAAAAAAAAAAATTGTGTACATACTTTATTTTTGTCTTCTACTTTGTAAAAACATTTTTAAAATCTTAATCAAACTACGAAACCAGGGTTTTCAAAAACTACTTGGTTTTAACTTTTAGTGATCTCTTTTCTTTCTTTTTTCTTTTTTCTTTTTTCTTTTTTCTTTTCTTTTTTTTAATTTGACTAGAATTTTAAATGGTTTTTAAAGTATGGAAGATAAAATAAAGAAATTGTTGTCCATATGAGTTTATATACTAAACTTTAAAAAAAAAATCATGGAACCTTGACTCATTATATAGCAAATTTGTGAGAATCTAATTCAATTGTTGGTGGATTAGGATTAGGTTAGATTGCGTTGAAATACCTTAGATCTGATCTAATTATTCGGATAGTAAATTTCTTCAATCTAAATAACTTTTATTAATGATATGTTTGGAACCTCATGATTTTGAGGATTTTAATTCATAATAGATTTCAAAATAATTCCATTATTTGGTACTAGAAGAAATAAAATGATTTTAAAAACCAATGTAATTTTAAATTCTATTTTAATTAAAAAAAAAACTTTTGTGATTAAAATGTTCGTATTTTGCAAGATTTCATAGGATTTGAAAGTAAATTATTTAATTAACCTTGTCAAATTCTAATTTTCAATTAACACAACATTGTTAAAAGTCTATATTAATAAACTCTAAACTTTCTTTTCTTTTTCGGTTACCATCCAAACACAAAATTGTAAATATATCCATTTCAAATCTTTCTCGTTCCAAACAAAGTAATTAATTTAAAGTCATTTCTCGAATTTCAAATCGCAAGATTTCACACACACGCACACATACGGTCAACGATCAGGTCATTAGATTTTTTAATACTCTTAATGTAGATATGTAGGCTGGCAATTAGTATGACTTATGTGAGTGATTCTAAAAACAAAGGCTTATACTTAAAAGTGGACAATATTGTACCTTTATGGACATATATGGATATTTTCAATGTTCCTTACAAACAGTATTAGAATCATGCCCCGACTTAGTATGTCAGGTATATCTTGATGACATAGTCAATAATAATGATCTATGGTTGAGCTAATTCAATTAAACAAACAATGTGCTTTTCGAAGATCGAAAAAAACAAGTAAAAAATGTGCTATATTTCACTAAGAGTTTAACATTATTTCTATTAGTATAAATTTTTTTTTGGATGATTCAAAAAACAAAATCACGAAAACATTATGTAACATAAATATATTATATTTATATATTTATACTACTCATTAATTATATCCTCGACATATCTAATATTTTTAGATATTTATATTATTTTGTCGACATTTTTCGATACCGACAATATGAAAACATAATTGATTGAAAATTTACCCCACCATCCGGATGTACTGGAAAATTGTTTATTTTTGAAAAGCAAAGTGTTTTATTAGATGTATGTTACATTAGATCAATAGTAGTGAATGTTACAGTGTAACAAGGACCCACTTTATAACCAATTGGTACCATTGTCTTCTCTTGCTATCTAATAATTGCAATTAATTTATTATAAGAGTGAAATTTTGTGACTTTTTTTTTCTTTTCTTTTTCTTGTTGTAGTCAAACAGGTGGGGAACAATGGAAGCTAAAGAAAGATGCCAAGAAACATCAAGTCAAATCCAACAACAAAAGATTGGTAAATATCCAAATCATGACAAAGTAAAGAAGAAAAAAAAAACATCTTTTTTCCCATTGTCATGGAATGCCAAATTCAATGCACTTTTTCTAGAATAAGTATCTTCATCTTCAAGAACTATATATCATAATGGATCATGGTAATATTTATGAAATCAAGAATTAATTGATGTTGATATATAAATAAAGTCTCATAGTGATTAGACTAGAGGTGGATTGTTTCTAACTTTATATAGAGGTGAGGACAACTATCTCTAATAATAGGAAGTCTTTCGATTGAAGTCAAAAGCAAAGTTATGAAAAAAAAACAATTAGTTTGAGGTCGCGAGTTTTTCTTTTGGTCTTCTAGGGTTTAGCGTCGCTGCTGCCGTAGTTTGTAGGTGGTGGGCGGTCCGTTCGTTGGTGGTAGGTGGTCCATTCGTGGGGTTCCGTTCCTCGCGTTCAATTTCTGTTCTGGGTCCGTTGGTAGGCGGTCAGTTTCAGTTTTAGTTTCTGTTCTGTCCAGGTCGTCCTTCACCGTTCCAGGTCATCTAGTCGTTCCGTTCGTGGTTGGTCATGCCTTTGAAGCTGTTGGTTTTAGTTTCAGTGTCTGGTCGTTCGTGTTTGTTCACGTTTAATTATTATACTGCTCTAGTTTCAGTTTCTTTCGATTTCCTCGCGTCCGGTTCATGTCTGGTCGGTCGCTGTAGAGGTGGAGGGTCCAGGTCAGTCGCTGTTCATCGAGGTGCTAGTTTTGGTTTGTTTGGCTGTTCTGATCCGAGGTAGTTCGTGCCTTTGAAGGTATTGAGGTGCGGGCTAACCACAATGGAAGTGGGTGACGATGGTGTGTAAGCGGTCGCCTTTAAGACTGAGAGAGAAGAATGGAGGTTGAGTTGCTTGACAACCCTTTCGTCTGCTTAGACTGGAGATTGATGACCGTTCTTCAGAGGTGAAGGATCTAGGGTTGTCTGACGATCGTTCTGAGGAGAGTGGCGGGTCTGGTAGGAAGAGTGTTGACAATGTAGGGTTAGGGAGGTCGACGGTGGGTGTTCCGGAGGCGGTTGAGAGGAAGCCTTTGTTGCCTAACCTAGATTCAGTAGTAAGTCGGGTTGTGGGTATTGATTTGGGTGGGCTGGGTTTTGGGTCAGTTAATGGGCAGGGGAGTTTGGGCTCTTATGGAGTTGGGGACCAGGGTCTGAAGGGTGTGTCTGGGAGCATTGAGGGTTTGGGGACTCTGATGAAAACTGGGTTGTGAGGGGTGTTGGGTTGGGCCTTGATGAAATTAGGGTGATCGGAGTTGAAGGGGGTGGTCTGGTTCTGGGGAAGCTGGGAAAAGGGTCAAAAGGAGTGGGGTTTTTAGTGGGTGGGCCGCGTGCTAGGCCGGAGTTGGGAGGCTTGGGGGGTCAGAAGTCAGGCAGGGAGGAGGTTTCACGGGCTGGGCCTTTTGGTAGTGAGGGTCGCTCCGTGGACATACGGGATCTTCGTGTTTGAAAGGAGTCGGTTCCCAAAACTAGTTTAGTTATGGGGTTTGTCCTAAGTCAGACATGTTGGAGGAGGGGGGTGTTTCTGGTGGTTCTGGTCACAACGTGAAAGGGGGTAATTCGTGGGCGACCCTTTTTGGGTCGAAGTTGAGAGGAAATTTAAAGTTCATTCTACCAGTGGTTGAAGATGAAAAGGTTATTGTTGAACCTTGTGAGGAAATTATTGAAGAGGGTGTTTATCTGTGGAAGAAATCTTTGATTGGTCAGTTTGTTGATGCCAAACTCCTGTATACTATTATTTTCGAATTATTCAGAGAATTTGGGGACGCGTAGAGATGTCAACTATTACCTTATTGGAGAATGGTTTGATTATCTTTAAATTTTAGAAGGTAGAGTCAAGGGATTGGGTGTTGGAGAATGGTCCGTGTTTATTACAACACTGGACCCCAGGTATTGTTCCTGAAACCTTTGCTTTTGATTCTGTGCCTATCTGGATTAAACTGGAGTGTGTTCCCCTGGAGTTGTGGATGGATAGGGGTTTAGCAGTGTTAGCTAGTTTCGTGGGTAAACTTGTCTCTTTTGATATTGCAACAAGAGAGTGACGGCGGTTATCATTTGCGGGGGTTTATGTTCAGGTGGATGGTGATTCGTTAATGCCCCCTTCAGTCACTGTTAGAATGCGGGGTTAAGAGTTTATTATTCCAGTAGTGATGAGTGGAAACCTCGTAGGTGTGTGTGCTGTGGATCCTTTGGGCATACTGGGGCTGTGTGTGAGAAGCAGGATGTGGAAAAGAGTCAGAAGTTGTGTATTGTGGCGGTAAATGAGGGATGTTTGGGGGAGAATGAAGCTATTGAGAGTGTGAGGAAGGGGCATGACGTGGGTATTGGTGAAAGGAGAGATAACCCAGTGGTTAGAAGTAAGGGTGTGGGGAGTGTTGACGAGTTTACTATGGTCAGTCGTCGTAGGCCGGATAAAGGAGGTGTAGGCCATAGGTGGCAGTGGGTCATCGAACTCGGTGCCTTTGAGGAACAGAGCAGTATGGGTCCCCTGGAATTACAGGGTTTGTAAAGCATGTTGATGATCGCAATAAGTTTGATATTTTATGTGATGAGGGGGAAGACTCGCTGGCTTTGGCTCTAGTGCAGAAAGATCCTGATCCATTGTCTGTTATGAATGAGATGTTCGAGAGTTCGGGCAAAGGCCCAGTGGGAGGTGGTAGGTGTGATCTGTTGCCAGGTCCATGATTTGGTGTTCCTGGAATGTTAGGAGATTGAACGACCCTGTTAAGTGTAGGGTGGTGGCAAACTTCTGGCTTCATCCCCTATTACTTTCTGCTGCTTGCTTGAGACGAGGGTTCATCGTGAAAATTTTGATATGGTGATAGGTAGGTTTGGTGATGCGTGGAGTTGTGTGTGTAACTATAGTGTGTGGGGAGTTTGGAGGATCTAGGTGATGTGGCGGGAGAGTGTCTATGAGTTTTCTATTGATGTCAGTGGAGATCAGTTCATTTCTGGGACCTTAGTGGATATTGTATCTACTGCTAAGGTACATATTAGTGTTGTGTATGCCTCGAATCATATGAACGAGAGGAGGAACTTGTGGTCTCAGCTGATGAATGTGTGTGTCTTGTGGCAGCTTTCTAGAGTTGTTTTGAGAATTTTAATGCTATTCGTAGTAGTTTGGAGGATTTTGGTGGTTGCCCTAGCTTGAGGGATATGAAGAAGTTTGATGGGGCATTATTGGAGGCAGATTTGGTTGAGTTGGGTGTGACAGGTAACTGATTTACTTGGACTAGTAAAATTCAGAGGAATGGTATCTTGCGCTAGTTGGATCGTTGCTTGTCTAATGAGGCGTGGAAGGTAGCCTTTCCGTATTCGGAGGTTAGGGTTGGTTAGTGGGGAATTTCTGATCATAGCCCTCTTCTGGTGTCTACAGGGGAGACGAGGAGTAGGCCGCCTCCCACTTTTCGTTATTTTTAGCATTGGGTGGAGGCTGGGGGTTTTACTGATACTATCAGGTTAGTGTGGAGAAGGTTTGAAGATGTGTCCCCGATGGTTAGTTTTGTGCGAAATTTGAAGGCAGTGAAGAGAGTTTTACGTGCTTCGTTTAGGAGGCGTATCTCTGTGTTAGCTGATAAGGTGAGGGCGGCTAGGCAGGTTATGGAGGTTGCTCAGGCGAAGGTAGAAAGGGATCCTAATTCAGAGTCGGTGTGTGCAAAGGCGATTAGGCCACTAAGGTGTTATGGTCAGTGGCAAGATTGGAGGAGACGTTACTCCGACAGAAGGCCAGGGTGAGGTGGCTGGAGTTAGATGATATGAACACAACTTTCTTTCATCGTTGTGTTCGTTCTCGACGCAGCTGCAGTGGTCTATTTAGGGTCGTGGATGCTAGGGGGACTCACCAGACGGTGCATGACAGGGTGGTAGGGGTGGCAGTAGATTTTTTTCAAGGTTGTTTAGGGTCTCAGCCAGTAGGGTATAGGGATCTTACTGCCCGAATTGAGGATATTGTGCAATTCAGCTGGTCCGAGGAGGAGGTGGAGGCACTTGGTCGCCCAGTGAGTCGAGATGAGATTAAGAAGGCTTTATTCTCGATGAACTCTGGGAAGGCTCTTGGGCTTGACGGGTTTCGGTTGATTTTTACAGAGCTGCTTGGAATGTGGTTGGGGATGATTTTTGTGATGTTGTGTCGAATTTTTTTTAGTCCTATTACGTACCTGGTGGAGTTAATTCTACTACTATCACTCTTATCCCAAAGAGGCGGGGAACAGAACGTATGGAGAAGTTTCGTCCTATTTCTTATTGCAATGTTGTGTATAAGTGTATCTCGAGGATTTTAGCTGAGAGATTGCGGTTGTGGTTGCCTGTTTTCATCAGTGGTAACCAGTCTACGTTTTTTCTGGGTAGTTCGATTTTCGAAAACATATTATTGTGTCAGGAGCTTGTGGAGGGCTATAAGAAGGGTAGAGGGAAGCCGCGTTGTGTGTTGAAGGTAGACCTTCAAAAGGCGTATGATTCGGTAAATTGGGATTTTCTGTTTGGTGTGTTGCTGGCTATAGGTACGCTCCGTCAGTTTATTAGTTGGGTGAGGGCTTGTGTTACTTCGCCTATGTTCTCTGTGATGGTTAATGGTTCCCTTGAGGGGTTTTTTTTCTGGTAGGAAAGGGTTGAGTCAGAGGGATCCATTGTCTCCTTTTTTGTTTGTGATGGTGATGGAGGTATTATCTAGGTTGTTGAATAAGTCTCCTGTGTGGTTTAGGTTCCATGATCGGTGTGGGCGTGTCGGCCTGACTCATTTGGTTTTTGCAGACGATTTGATGATTTTCTGTACAGCTGACAGAGATTCTTTGGAGTTTGTGAGGCAGGTCCTAGTAGATTTTGCAGGGTTTTCTGGGTTAGTTGCTAATGTTAGAAAAGAGTTCCATGTTTGTTGCGGGTGTGGAGTCTGGGGAAGCGATGGTACTAGCTCTGTTTATGGGTTTCTCTCTTGGTTCACTACCTGTTTGGTACCTATGTTTACCTTTATTGGTGGGTCGGTTGAGGGCTGGGGATTGTGCTCCTTTGATTCAGAGGATTACAGTTTGTATTAGAAGCTGGACAGTGTGGTTTCTCTCTTTTGCTGGGAGGTTACAGCTTGTTAGGTCTGTCTTACAATCTTTTCAGGTGTTTTGGTGTAGCATCTTCGTGTTGCCTGCGTGTGTAACTCATGAGGTTGATTGTCTGTTACGTAGTTATTTATGGAAGGGTAGTGCAGTGAGTCGGGGTGGTGCACGAGTGGCGTGGGATGAGGTGGGCTTGTCGTTGGGCGAGGGGAGGTTGGGTGTGAAGCATGTGGCATCTTGGAACCAGGCTGCTATTATGAAGTTGCTCTGGCTTCTCTTAATTAAATCAGGTTCATTATGGGTGGCGTGGGTGGAGGCTTATGTTTTGCGTGGACGGTCTCTGTGGGTTGTTCGGAGTGAGGTTGGGAGGTCTTGGTGCTTGAGGGCTATCTTGCGAAATAGAGATAGATTCAAGCATTTGGTTCATTTGATGGTTGGCGATGGTCGGTCTTGTTTTGTTTGGTGGGATCCTTGGCTATCGGGGGGTGCGATTTTGAATTCATATAGGTCTACGGTGGTTTATGATGCAGGGAGTAGTTTGGAGGTACGATTGTCGGATTTCATGGATGGTGAAGAAGGTTGGAGTTGGCCTATAGTGTTTTGGGAGCTTCTTGAGATCTGGGGTCTTATTCAGGCAGTGGGGTCGAGGGTAAGGGGGGAAGATTATTGGGTATGGGTATCAGATGCGAGTGGTCGGTTTTCTATCGTTAGTGCGTGGGAGAGTTTGTGTCCTCGTTGTTTTAGAGTGTCTTGGGCTGGTATTTTATGTGTGTGTGTGTGTGTGGGGGGGGGGGCGGGGGGGGGGAGGGTTATTCCGCGTCACTCCTTCTGTGTGTGGTTAGCTATAAGGAATTGGTTGAGGAGTTGGGGTGTGTTGTCGGGAGGGGGGGGGGGGGTGCTTCTGTGTGGGGGAGGTGTGGAGTCGCGAGATCATTTATTTTTTTAGTGTGGGTTTGGGAGGGAGGTGTGGTCTGGTGTGTTGCGTCAGCTGAGCTCATCGCATCGGGTGGCGAGTTGGGATGTGGAGTTGAGTTGGTTGTGTCAAGTAGAGTCGGGTAAGGGGGTGCGTAGTAAGTTATTCCATGTTTTCTAGTGTGCTTTCATATACTACATCTGGCAAGAACGTAATCGGCAACTGCATGGAAGTAGACCAAGGTCGGTGTCAGCTTTGGTTCACCTTATGGTCTCTACGGTTCGTGCTCGTGCTTCTTCCTGGTGGGTTGATCTTCTTGGTCTTTTATAGTGTGTTTACGGATATTTTTCTTGTTGTACTTCCTGTTGTTCATTGTTTTTTTTCTTTTCTCTGGCTCTCTCTCTAGTGGTCTGCGAGTTTGTTTCTTTTTGTGTGTTTTGTTCTGATCTTATCTTGTAGACTTTGTTCTGGGTTTGTTACCCTGTCTTTGCTTGTGCTTTGATGCTTTGATGCCTTGATCCCAGGCTATGGGATCCCCCTTGTTGTTGTATAATAATATCACCTATTCTAAAAAAAAAAAAAAAAAAAAAAAGCAAAGTTATGAGATAGACTTTTGCGTGATTTACATAGTAGATGGACAATTCAAGGTATTTCCTTTGTTAATCGCAATTGCAATTTTGTTGCATATGGTCTTGCTACACATGTCCTCAAACATCAACTGACATCAATCTAGTTTGAAGATCACCCACCATGGGTGGATTCCCTTTTAAACATCGATCATTGGTTTTCCTAATATTGTTGTTTCTTGTATGTTTTTGTCAAAAAATCATGAAGACTTATACCCAAATCGACAATATAACACACGCACGCACATGCACATGCACCAAGGCCATGCCATGCCCCATATCTACTCAGCCCCACCCCGCAGTTGCCTATGTTCACCCAGCAACCCCTTGGCATTCTAGCCCAGAGCACAGCTGTGCCCGAAACGAACCTAGTGCATCAGAACCTTGACAAAAGACATTGCCTCATGCCTGCGCTTACATCTTGCCCTACCAAGGGATGCGCGTGCGTGCCCTACTGATGGACCTTGTGCATGATTGTATGTCGCGTATCACAGGCTACTTCTCCAACCATGCGGCACCATGATTCACATGCATTCATGGTAAGCCTTAAGGGAAACTTAAGTCCCAATTCACTTTTTACTCGACTCTTTGAAGCTTCATTGGATCTTAAGCTAGATTCTTTCATCCTCATTGTAACTCTCTTCATCATCTTGGTTCCCATCAACACGTCCAAAGTACTCCTACACCGCTTTGAAACTTCATTGGGATGAGTTTGGACCCTTTGTTGGGCCAAAATAGGCTTATAACACTTCATCGGAGCTTACCGGGTGATTCAGACACTTATCGAGGCTTTTCGAGACATAACAATGTTAACTGGACACTACTGGCCTATTACAACGCTTACCATGACAACTCGAGCAAGTATTAGGCCAACAAAAAACTATCGAGTCCCACTGATGCTTTAAGATGCCATCCCGAGTGTCGGGATGCCATCAACTTTCTCTCTCCTACTTGGGCATGCTTATTGAGAACCATTGTCAACCGATCCATGGGCAACTTTCCAAGTCGGGACTTCTCGGGCATCCATTCATCTAGACATATCAATACTTAGACCCTTCCGAGTCCTTATTGAATCAAAATGACATACCGGGTGCTACATAGAACCTCTAGCCCATGGGAAGGGGCACAATGCTGACATAATCATGTCATCTGACACTGTCCATGAGATCCCATTCTCAATAGAAGACGTCCAAGACACTTGTCTTGTAACACTCGCCCTCACCATGACACACACATGTGTCATAGTGTAGCTCACTTAGGCCACAGGGCCCAGGGGTGGTGGAGAGTTGATACCATGCCTCATTCTATAGTGCATTCTGAACCTTTTCCTCTTTGCCATCCATGCATATGAAATGTGGCAAACGGTCACTCACAACTGTAGATCACACGTTAGAAGTCCGATTGACATGAAACTCGACATGCTTGTAGATTTTATCAATATGTATCTAACTCTAGATCCGCTCGTCCAAACTTACGACAAAATCCACGTTCCAAGTTCACGGCCCGGGGCCTCATCTAGCTCCCACTGAGCTTGTCACTAACACCACTGATAACATGGTTTCTTGTCTTTTCGCTTAATATTCAACATGGCATGCTTACCCACTTATGTTGGTATGTTGGATGATGCACGGTCCTCCTCGGTCACATCATGGAACTTCTCTTGACTCTCTGTTTTTGCTAGATGTGTCGACATTCACGTGTCGCCACTGCGTCATCGCACAAGTGGGTTCACAATCTATTATCTCAAAGTTAGATTGTGACACACTCCCCTACTTAAATTGTCATTATCCTCGATGACACACTTGAGGATGCAATCCACTTTCATTCTTGTGGGATTGAAACACTTTCCCCCATTTAATCTCGGCATCGTCCCAATGACGATCCGAACTCGGATTGGCTTGCTAACAGACTCACTGGAATAATGTGTGTCAGACCAAGTATGGAAAGTGCCACTACGTATGAGCTATCCCACCCACGGGCCTCCTCGTGCCCCATTCTAGGACTGGGCCTCCGAGACTTGCAACATACGCATAACAAAAGCTTCGACATCCTCACGCCTCCGCTAAAAGGGATATCTTTTCATCCCACACAACTTGGCCATCATCACGGCCATAACATATACTCTCTGAGCAAACATTAAAATGCACCCCTCGGAGTGAGGCTTGCAAGCCAACCACGGAACTGAAGGAAATTTTCGAAAAAAGATCCTTTGAGTGGAAGCAAAGATCGTCCTAAATTTCATTTTTATTGAATATAAAGTTTTAGAGTAGAATAACAACAATATATGCATTTACTTAAAATTACAGCATGCTTTAAAACAAATACAAAGGGTTTCAGAAACCCTTATTTTTTAAGAACTCTTTCTAAAAAAATTTCCTCATACAAGCCACGAACGGAACCCCTTCTCCACACGGATCTCCTTCTTCAAGAACGGACACCACCACTCGAGAACCCTCTGTATTCTCTTGGGATAAAGAATTCAAGCAAGAGTTGTGGGCTTTGTTTGAATCATTGGGAAAGGGAAAAATATGGAAAGGAGGAGAGAGATGAGAAGAAATTTTCTTCTTTGTGAATTTTTCCTTAGAGAGAACACTTCTTCTCTAAGAGAGAATTAAGGAAGAAGATGATTAATTCAACTTCTTGAATCCCATGTAAGTTAACTTGAGAGAATGTGGGGAGGGAGTTGTAACTCCTTCCCTTTAATTAATTTCAATTAAATTAATATTAATATATATATATATATATATATATTATTAATATAACATATAGCCTATAATTTTATATTGTATCAAATACAACATAAACTATAGGTTTTATTTTCTCTCAACGATATATATCATTTAATATAACTCACATTTATATTAAATTCACTTATATTAATCTCATCCATATAATTGATATTTAGATCATATCAAAATATTTAATTCCTCTCAATATAAATCATATTTATATTTAATTTCATGAATCTCATTCATATAATTGGTATTTGAATCATATTAAAATTCCTCATATTACCTTAAAATATAATGTATCAAATACATTATATTAATTATATCACATATATAATCAATTTAATTAATGATATCATATATAATTAATTCCCCCAATTAATTTGAACACCTCAAATTAATCCTTGATTAAATCCCTATTGAGCTACAGATGGAACCTTATGGACCTGTAGATTGAAGCTCCCATGGTACTCGGAAAACTAATTACACTCTTTAATTAAATTATCTAACATCCGTTAACTGCCGGTCACTCCACTAAAGACCGATAGTTGCACTATTCGCACTACAGATAAATTTCTTTATCCATTGGATATGACCAATCAATAGTGCAATGACCCTTCACAAATTGCTTGTAAGTACAGCTGGGCCAAAATACCATTTTGCCTCTATAGTTACATCTAACTTCTTAAGTACTACTGATTCCTCTCATGAACAATAAGTCATAGTCCCACTATGACCAAGTCCTTCTCAGGCCAAGAAAGGGTGTGACCACTATGTTCAAGACCTACAATCAATCCTTAAGGAAGCAATTTATCTACTTGCCCCTGCATTAGGGAAGGAGTGAATTCCATCTTGTGTAGCTGTGTTCCCAACTCTCCAGTCAGACGAATCCCAAAATGGTAAGCTTGTTGAGTTGGCAATCTGGCCACTCTCACCCATACAAATTAAAGGTCCACCTTCATGAGTAGGAGTTCAAAACTCATTCTGGATTCAGGTCATATCACATATGATCGTCATAGTGAAATATAAGTCTCTATTATTAACGGCGTTATATAAAGAGACTAACCATTTCATGGTCCAGTCTTATACAAATTCTTTGTATAGGATACCCCCGTTCATATGTCTCCACATGAATAATCAGGATCAGATCATTTATAGCACTTTACAACATTTGTAACACCTACAAAGTAGATCGTATCCGTAGTATCACCAGGATAAGGTACCTAGCCTTATCCATCTACTACAGATCATTTAGGTTATTATTTAAACAAGATCCACTTGTATGTCTTTACATACTTGTTTAATTACATGAAATAACCTCGGATCTTAGTTTATTGGATTTAGTATATGCTGATAAAATAACACTTATTTTATTAACAATAATATGTTTATACAGAGTATACAAACTACGAGATTACAAAGAGATTTAAGACATCAATCCTAATAGGAACATCACACATCGTGGCACCTACCTACACGTTTGCAAAGTCGAAAAACAAAACACAACCTTTCTTTCGTCGACTCTACCCTTCAACCGACTCACTGGCCACTTCATGTGGCAACGTTGCGAAGATGTTTCTCTTGCTTTTAATGCAGTTTCTTCTCTTTCTCTGAACTTCCGGACTGTTGGTCATTTCCAATACGCACTGGCCTCAACAACTATGAAGCCACCCCACTTAGGCATGTGGAATGACTTAAGAGACACACTGGCTCTACACAAAGGGAGCATTCTCACGAGACAACAACCCATTCTGGCGAGTTACTTCCCAATCACTTGGTTCTGCTAGCCATGATGTCCACCCATATAAACTCTTGATGCATAAATGCACTTGACTGACGTATGACTCCCTAACCCCCGGTCCTTTTTCTTGCAACCATTGACATTATCCCTCTGGTGGTAATGGTTCTTTTGAAGGCACCCTACCTGGTACATTCTGTACTTCTTCTTACTAGCAAAACACCCAAACTCTTGGCAAACGAGCTTGGTTCTTACTTCTTAACAGGACGGATTTTCCTCAATGGTGAAATTCGACTTCAACCCACACATTGTCTCTGATACTAACTCACATCTGCCCTGCCGAACTGGCACTTGAGACGCATCTGTGAAGTCAATTCATCCGCGGGTTTCTTTCTCTTTGTCTTGTCCGACTCCACTAAAAAAGAGTGGTTCTTATACCAAATGTCACAGTTGTATTTCTCCAACCATGCAACACCAAGATTCACACGCGTTCATGGTCAACCTTAAGGAAACTCAAGTCCCAATTCACTTTTTGCTCCACTCTTTGAAGCTTTGTTAGACCTTAGGCAAGGTTCTTTCATCCTCGTCATAACTCTTTTCATCATATTTGTTCCCAACAACACATCTCCAATACTTCTACATCGCTTCTGAACTTCATTGGGATGAGTTTGAATCCTTCGTTGGACCAAAATAGGCTTATAACACTTTATCGGAGTTTACCAAGTGATTCAGACACTTATCCGGGCTTTTGAGACATAACAATGCTTACCGGACTCTACCGACCTATTACAACACTTACCATGATAACTTGGACAAGTATCGGGCTAATAAAAAACTATCGAGTCCCACCGATGCTTCAAAATGCCATCCCGAGTGTCAGATGCCTTCAATTTTCTCTCTCCTACTCGAGGATGCTTATCAAGAACCATCGTCAATCGATCCATGGGAAACTTTTCAACTCAGGACTTTTCGGGCATCCATCTATCCGAACATATCAAGACTTAGACCCTTCCGAGTCCTTGTCAAATCAAAACGGCATACCGGATGCTACATCAAACCTCCAGCTCATGGGAAAGGGCAAAATGTCGACACATCCGTGTCGTCCAACACTGTCCATGAGATCCCAGTCTCAATGGAAGACATTCAAAATACTTGTCTTGTAATGCTCGCCCAACCATGACACATGCATGTGTCATTGGGTAACTCACTTAGGCCATAGGGTCTAGGCATGGTGGAAAGCTAACACCATGCCTCCCTCTATAGTGCATTATGCACATTTTCGTCTTTGTCACTCATGCATATGAAATGTGGCGAACGGTCACTCACCAACGTAGAGTCCCCATCAAAATTCTGATTGATGTGCTTGCATATCTTATCAACATGCATCTAACTCTAGAGTCGTTCATCCAAACTCGCTACGAAACCTCTATTGAGGTTGGTGCCTTAAATCTCGTAGGGTCCTGTAGTTTGTAATTGTATTGTACAAACATTTTATTTATTTAATAGCATATGAGATTTTTTATTTGACATTTAGTAGCACTAAACCCACAAACCAATAAACTAACATCCAAGGTTATCTTTTGTAGCTTAACATGTATGTAGAGACATATAGGTGGATCATGTTTAAGTGATAACCTAAATGGTTTGTAGTAGATGGATAAGGCTAGATACCTTATCCTGATGACACTACGAGCATAGCACACTTTGCAGATTTTACAATTATTGTAAAGTGCTACAAATGATCTTTCATGTGGAGATATGTGAGCTGGGATGTTCTATACAAAGAAGTTTGTATAAGACCGGACCACGAAATGACTAGTCTTATTATATAACGTCGTTCATAATAAAGACTTACATTTCACCAGGATGACCATAGGTGACATGACTTAAATCCTGAGTGAGTTGTGAATTCCTGCTTATAAAGGCGGTCCTTTGATATATATGGGTGAGAGTAGCCAAATCGCCGACTCAACAAGCCTACCATTTTGGGGATTCGTCTGATTGAGGAATTGGAAATACAACTACACAAGACAGAATTCACTTATTCCCTGAGGTAGGGGAGAGTAGATAAGTTGCTCCCATAAGAGCTGATTTCGGGGCTTGAACAATGTGACGTCACACTCTCTCCTGGCCCGAGAGTAGTCTAGTCATAGTTCGACTATGATTTATTGTTCATTTGAGGGATCAGTGGTACTTAAGAAGTTAGATGTAACTACAGAGGCAAAATGGTAATTTTGGTCTAGCTATACTTACAAGCAATTTATGAAGGGTCATCACACTATTGATTAGTTATATCTAATGGATACAAAAATATATATGTAGTGTGAAGAGTACAGCTGTCGGTCTTTAGTGGAGTTCCCGAAAGTTAATGGATGTTGAGTAAATTAATTAAAGATTTTAATTAATTATTCAAGTATGTTGGAGTTTTAAGCTATAGGTCCATGAGATCCCCTTTGTATCTCAATAGAGTATTTATGAGAATTAATTTTGGATTAATTTGAATTGTTCAAATTAATTGTTCAAATTAATTATATGTGATATAATTATTTTAATTTAATTATATATGATATAATTACTATAATATATTTGATACATTATAATATAAAGTTTATTTGAGAGGGAATAAATATTTGAATAAGATTCAAATATTAATTATGTGAATTGGATTAAACTATAGGTTATATTATATTGAATACAATATTAACTATAGATTATATGTTGTGTTTGATATAACATATAGTTTAATATATATTATATGATAAAGTGGTTATCATATAAATATATATTAAAGTTTTTATTAAAATTAATTTTTATTTTTTTATTTTTGAAAAATAAATACATATTAAAGTTTTTTCTCTATTGCGTTAGTGGGAATAGAGGGGTTGGATGAGTTTCTTCTTCATCTTCTTCCACCTTCAGTTTTTAAGTTACAGAAGACTTCTGTGAGATTTTCAATCTCCTTCCCAATCTCTAAAAAATTCTCTCTTAATTCTTTCCTTCACCAAAAAGTCAGAGCCCACATACTTCGAATTCTCATCCCAGAGAATATAGAGGAATTCAAGTGGTGTCCTTCGTGGGGTTGCTGTTTGTGACATTTTAGAGAAGAGGATACATGAAGAAATCGTTCTTCAAGGGTTAGAACTCTTCCCTTATTATTTCTTTTCTTATTTGTTTTTTCCAACATGTTGTATTTTTTATTAAATGCATATTGTTTTTGTATCTTCTGTAAAATTATTGTTTATGTAAAATTTTGGGGTCCGATCCCATTTTCGCTCAAGGACTTTCAATGGTTTCTTCAACCCCACCTTTTGAGGTCACGGCTCGAAGCCCCATCTGGCCCCCACTGAGTTTGTCACTAACACCACCGATGACATGGTTGCTTGTCTTTCCACTTAATGTTCAACATGACATGGTTGCCCATTTATACTGGTATGTTGAATGATGCACCGTCCTCCTCGGTCGCATCATGACACTTCTCTTGGTCCTCTATCTTTACCAGATGTGTCGATACTCACGTATCGCCATTGTACTATCGCACAAGTGGGTTCACAATCTATTATCCCAAAATTAGATTGTGACAACGCGCATGCGCACAACACACAAACGTGTGCGCACCCATGAGCGCCATGGGTATATATATATAACACCTGGCCTTGGGGGGTTTCGTGCCCAGAGCTGCAATCAACAAACTTCCTAATAATGCATAATAAAATGTATATATATATTCAACTAATATACTTAGTTACTCATATGTCTCAATTATAATGTCTTTTTCAAAAAGAAAAGAAATTAAATTTCATCAAACATATGCAAGGTGAAGCTCCAAATCCAATAGAATAAGTGTGAAGAAGAATGGTCGATGATTTTGCCACACCACAGAGCAAGTGAGGAAGTGATTGTTTGGCAGTTTAGGGTGTGGTTGGCAATAATGATGTTTCTAAATTAAAACATGTAATGTGCTTTTTCGCAAATAATGAATCAATGTTTGGCTACAAAAGAAAATAATAATTATCACATTCACTTTGTTTCTGCATCTTTGTCAACATCTATGATTGCCCTCCTATACTATAATACCACTCAAGTTTAGTCCTCATTTAAGAACCTTCTTTTTAATAAAATTCTCAGCCAATCTTTTTTTTTTATTATTTTGATTTTTGATGTTTAGAACTTTGAGTCAAAGTAGCTTCAACAATCTAATCCAATTCAACTTGAATAATATATGATTGATGGTGGTCTAATACAAAGGCCAAGTGCAAACTTCCTAATTCTCATGATTTTTATCACATTTTGCCACTTTTTAGTTTCAAACATTGGAATAACTTTTCATCGTTAAATCAATGGAAAATTAGGAATTCAACTTTTTTCTTAAACTAAGACAAACATAGCTCAATAGTTATGACATATTTACTCATTTTTTCAAAGATTATATTTATTCAAGAACCCAATATATATGTTGATGTAAACAATTTGGACAGGGAAAATGCACTTGACCTTTACGTGGCAACAACTGTGAGGAAGAGAAAACCTACAAAAAAAAAAATACTCTGATACCTAAGTCAGTATGAGAACTATAGAGTATAAAAGAAATCATAATTTTTTGTTACCTTCTCTGGTGCTCTTATGACCTATTTATAGATTTTCTCCTCGTCTACTAATCTTATTTGGAATCAAAACACCTTCATACTCCAAAGTTTGCCAAAACCCTAGTTTCCTTGGGCTTGGCTTGTCTTGGCCTCCGCTTGGGCTGAGGCCAAATAGGCTCAACCTCAACCTGGGTCAAGGCTATGACTTTGGGTTGAGTCGAGTAGGGTGGTTTGGTCTTGGTCCATGCCACTTTTTCTTTTTGGACCTCTTTTGATCTGGCTATCGCTCCTTTTGATCCTAAACCTAATATTTCATAACAAAATATCCATTTTTTCCTCCTATCCAAATCAGCCTATAACAATATATAATGTATGTTTCTAATTATTTAATACTTTTGTTACAACTCTTCTAAAAAGATATTTTGTAATAGCTTTACCTTTCTTTTCCTTGTAAATTGCTCTTCCATTTATATCGTACACATGCATCTTTTTCCTTTCTTCTATATATATTATATGGTATCGTATCCCATATATGACCATGTGGAAGAAGTAATTTCTACGTGAATAATACTTGACTACTAGCTAAGTTGCGAAGATTTAATGTCGAGTATTTTCTTTTCCATTTTATAGAAGGATTAAAACTTCTTACTATTTTTTAAAGCGAGGTTAAAAGATTATTTTCTTCAAAATAATCCTCAAACCCACTAAAAAAATAAAAAACTATGATGAATCAACGCCGAACTAACAAATATGAGGTTATGAAATCTTGAATTTTTGCAAATGTTTGTTGAAATTGTACAAATATAAGCTTGTTGACATCATTTGTGACTTAGTAATTGAAAAAATAGAAGGATTAGAGGTCATTTGGTTTAAGATTTTATTGACGCCTGAAAATAAGAGATGTCTGGAAATAAGATGTCTAGGAATATGATTTTTGGAATAAAAAACTACAGTGTTTGGCTGTGCATAGGAATGCTATCATAATTTTATGATCTTTTATAACTATAATAGATTAATAAATTACCCAATAAACAACCTTCAATCTATCCATAAAAAATTAAATAATTACGAATCAATAATAATTTCAATTATAAATATTTGAAAATTGAGTAATTTATAATTAAAATTAACCAATTAATATATTTAATGAACACCATACTAATTATAATCTAATACTCAATCATTTTTATAATTAATTAAGTTCGACATTAGTAACTTTAATTTTAATTAAATAATATAAGAGAATATATTTAATAAACAATATATTATATAAAAAGTAAAAAGTGAGATAAAAATATGATATATCAATAAAGAATACTAAAAAAATTGTAAATGTGATATGCTAATAATGAATGAAGTAACAAAAATTAATGACAATAAATAATTAACCGATCAATAATAATTACATGTTCATAATGAATGATTATATTAAAATTAATCTTAATAAATAATTATTGGATTTTAAAAAGCAATAAAGCAATAAAGTATTATTATTGGAATATGAATTTTTATACTAATTAAATTTAACTAATCCTAGTTTACTAATTTAATATATTTAAGATACTGTTGGCTAATAAATTAATAGTTTATGTAAAAAAGTAATTGCATTCATTTAATAAAATTTTATTGTAAAAATAAGTTAAGTAAATATTTTAATAGATTATTATTGATTTATTAACATAAATATTTATATTATTTTTATTACATTAATATTAATTAATTACTATATTTAAAGTGAAATTACATATAAAATAAAAAACAGATGAAGAGCATAAAGAGAAAACTCAATTTTGAAAGGGAATAGAAAACCCTTGTATGTCAGAAATGAGGATGCTTGGGAATAAACATGCATGTTCCCTAGTAAATTGTTGAAAATTGTGAAATAAACATGGGATTTGGATGCATGTTCCAATTCCAAAACCTTCTAACCAAACGAACCTTAAAGGTTTCACAAACCCATAACTTGAGATATAAATGGATTCCTAATACCCACACAAACCAAGTTCTTGGTTATAGGTGAAGCAAGAACCAGGATCTAGACACACCCTTAGGGGATGTTTAGGGTAAGAAGTGGAATAGTGAGAGAGGTAAGTAGTTATGATATCTAGAGAGTTGTGAACTCCTCACGTTAATAAGATATAAAATTGATATTTTTTAATAGTGAGATCCACCAATTCTTTAGCAACTACTTCCCAACTCTTTAGGCCAAACATACTCTAATTTAATTTAGGATAAACATACTCTGTTTCAAGGGTTGAGTTTGGGATAAATTAGGTATCCTAAGCCCAACCTTTGTTTGGGACAAGGGTTTAGGAAGCAAGGCTTTATACACTTTTTCTCATGGATTTGAATAAACACTTGAATTATACTTTTTTTTTCTAATTTAATTTAGGAAGTTTGTTAACCAACTTCTAGACACCACCTCTGGCGATAGTTGTCGGTGAACTCCCACCACCACTGGCCACCTCCAGTCTCAACTTTCGACGACCCTGTCAGCGAACTTCGGGCCAACGACTCTAGCCAAACTTCGGCCACCACCAGCCACCTCCGGTAGCCACTTTCGACGACCCTGCCAGCAAACTTCTAACCATCGACTCTGGCCAACTTCAACCACCACCGACCCACTTTGAAAAATATTAATAAAATACTTTTAGTTTATAACAAACTAGACAAATTTTTATATATAAACACTTTTAAAAAATAGTTGTCAAACATATATGTGTTTTTATTTTAAGGAATTTTTTTTAATCAAAAGTGTTTAAATAAAAATGAATTTTTGAAAAACAGTTTTTTCTAAGGCATTCCAAGCATGCCTTTAATTTAGATTACAATAATATTCTTTAAAATATACTTTCTCTTTCTTCTAATTCTTTTTTTCATTTGGAGTTTTTTCTTTTTAATTATTATTATTTAGTTTATTACAAACTAGACAAATTTTTATATATAAATATTTTTAAAAATAGTTGCCAAACATATGTGTTTTTATTTTAAGGAATTTTTTTTAATCAAAAGTGTTTAAATAAAAATGAATTTTTGAAAAACAGTTTTTTTTAAGTCATTCCAAATAGGCCCTTAATTTAGATTACAATAATATTTTTTAAAATATACTTTCTCTTTCTTCTAATTCTTTTTTCATTTCGGGTGTTTTCTTTTTAATTATTATTATTTGTTTGATTATCCTGTTTAATTTTCTCTCTTCTCTTCTTTGTTTATATATTGTCTTTATTTTAGGAGATTTCATTTATTTTCTTCTATTAGCTATAAATTGATCACTTCAAGAAAGATCCCTTATATACTTATTATTATTATTATTATTATTATTATTATTATTATTATTATACTATAAACACATTTTTAATCAAAATTGAATATAAGGAGGGTTAAAAAGTAAATTGAACTAGATTTTTATGTAAAATAATAACCCATTATGTCAGAGTAATCTGACGCCTTTTTTTATGAAGGCGATCATAGACCGATAACTTAATAGGCTCAAAAATCATATAATCTTGTATAGTCAAATAGTACTCAACATTATAGTAAACAGGGGCGTCACCCACTGACGCTATCCAGCTTGTATGGCGGATCAGCTGAATTAGAAAATCTTAATTTAAATTAATTAAAGTGACAAAAGTCTAAACATTTTATTTCAAAATCTAGTAAAATCAAAATATCAAATTATTAAAATAATAAATTAAATAAAATGATAATTTTAGTCAAATCTTTATTTCAAACTTCAAAAAAACAAATATTTTTCTAAATTTGTTAGATTATTTTAATCTTAACTATATTAAAATAATTAAGATAACAAATTTAAACTAATATAAAATCCAACCACTTATTTAATATAAGAAAATATTTCACACAAAGAGTTATAAATCTGCACTTCAGGCTTCCTAAGCTTGCAAACACAGTTTTAGTTTTCTTAAACTCAAGACTACCTAAATCTCTCAGCCTAACCCTCAGGCTTAACATTAAGATGTCTGGAAATAAAAAATAACTGGGTTTGGAACAAAATTTGTGTTTGCATTTAATTGTGTAATTAAACATGAAAATCTTATTATAATTATAATAGATTAATAATTTAAAGAATAAACAATATTCAATATATCAATAAAAAGTTAATTACGAATCGATAATAATTTTAATTATAAATATTTGAAGACGGGGTAATTTATAATTTAAATTAACCAATTAATGCATTTAGTGAACGTCATACTAATTATAATCTAATACTTAATCATTTTTATTATTAATTAAGATCAACATTAGTAATTTTAATTTTAATTAAATAATATAAAAAAATATATTTTAATAGATAATATATTATATTAAAAGGAAAGAAAATGAGATTAAAATATAATATATTAATAAAGAATACTAAAATATTTTTATAAAAATATATTATTGATTTATTAAAATAAATATTTATATTATTTCTGTTAAATTAATATTAATTAATTATATTCAAAGTGAAGTTATATGTAAAATGAAAAACCCAAGAATATTTGACCCACCAACTTCATAAGTCGATGTTAAATAACTCAACTCCACCAACTTCTATAGTATTCACTATTAAAGTTTGCATATTTATCGAAAAACTTCATCTTCATAACTTTACATCCCAAACAGATTTCCCAACTTAAACATATCAACTCCAGCCTTCAGAACCCCAAACATCATCAAATAGTTTTAATCATAAATTGAGATGATAAAACCCAAAAATGGAGCCAGATCTACAACCATTTGCAACTTAAAAGAATAGAACAAAAAAGAAGAAAGATTGAAGAAAATCCTTTATCATCATTGAAGATGGAATATAACAGGGTATTAACAAGTTCAAACAAACAACCAAGAAAAGAAAAACCCAACTCTTCAACTTCATCACCTTACACAACTACTTTCAACCAAACACAATTTCTGGAGGATTTCTCTGTCCACTCTCATCTTGACTCAGGGTTAGAACTGGCTCTCTACCAGCGCATCAAAGCTGGTCTGCAGTAGAGTTTACAAAATATGAGCAGTCTTTACATTTTCAGCCACTTGGGTTTGATAGCTTTCTTGTCAGTAGCCTTGGTTTCCTTGACAACAGGGGTAGGGGCAGGAGGAGATACTGCTGTTTCAGGCTCTGCAACAACCGGTATAGGCTCCTCTTCTTCGCTCACGAATTCTAGACCTTTCAAAGCCATGACATCTTCATTAAGGTAAGAGACAGAACCAACTGCTTCGCCTGAGTTCAATGCAACAATTCTGAGAATCAGTTGCATCATAGTTCAAAGTAATGTCAAGAGTCAAAAGAAGAATGGATTCGTATTAGGAAACAACTAAAAGATATCAGAACCAGAAGGCAGAAATTCAGTAATTGCGAGACAACAAAAGCTTATCACTCTTTCTGTTTCCTTCATTTTCCCTTTTTGTTTCAAAATCTAGACAACAATGTAAGGAAGCCCAAATATGGAAAGTCCATCTCCCCAAAACCTCTGTAATTGATTGCTCAAGCTCACTGTGCAAAACTTTATGAAATATCGATGTGCCCTTGGCACAAAAAATATTTACAATTGAAATTAGTAACCTGATTTAAAAGTTCAATACCCCATACAGCAGCTTAATTCTTATCTCTCATTCAAGTAAGTGAAAAAGGGGGTTCATATCATCAAAAATTAATCATAATCTCGTGCCAACCAGATACATCTTTTTTTTTTTTCTTTTCCCGGAAGGCAACTGATCTGAAAAACAGGTCCATATTTTAAAGTTCATCCAGTGATTGATTTCCATTCAACAGTCACTCTAAACAAACTAAAAATAACATTGATGCTGAAGAAATATGACAAATATTTTGAGAGAAGCAAAAAGATGATAATAAACCAGATTATAGAAGCATTATGAGACACTACAACCATGATAAACTGAGAGTAAAGTATGTTAAGGACCCTTTTGAATTGACTAGAGAAAAAGATGTTTTAAAAAAAAAAAATCATTTTTATTTAAACTCTTTTGATAAAAAAAATATCTAAAATGAACTTTGAATGTGTTTCAAAGGCTATTTTGAATGACTACCAAACACATCAATTTTTTCTAAAATGACTTATTTTCAAAATTAAACACTTAAAGAGTTAATCTAAACACACTCTATGTAGGAATCATTATTGTATTAGAATCATGCTGCATTAGGAAACTCAAGAGCTTTGAGATAGTCTCCTAAACTGAAAGTTGCCAGTGAACAAAAGTAAAAAATGATATCCTCTCCGCCACAATTTGGGTACATATACCTTCTATAATCACCCATTAATTTTCTAAGTGATTACTATTCTCTCTCTTATCTGCCCCACTGATAGTCGTCATATTTATCCTCGATTGCCCTTAACATAATCGTCCACTAGCCCCTTTTCTCATATCTACCATAAGTAAAATGTGAGGAAGAACTATATAAAGCACTAAAAATAGACAGGTCAAGAATGAGAATTTAAGCATCCAAGTTGATATCATGCTGGATACCACACCTATAAGTAAACCTAATTCTGAAAATTAAAGCTCATATAGTACTTAGAAGGTCAAGCCATATAAATTTCAAATAAGCAAAGTGAATGTTGCATTCTGAACCTTCAGGTAGATCATATGAAAAGTAGACGATTGCACCAGGAACAAAGCCAGCAGAATAAAAATCCTGTGTCAAGTCTTTTATCTGTTTCTTGGGAGGTGTGGTATCTGCAATGTTAGGTAATGATGAATCAACTCTTAAGAAACCTTATGAACACTTCAAAGCAACAACAGAAAAAAGGTATATCAGATTGTTCCAAGTTCTTATGACATACAAATATAAAATGGTAATTCTGGTTGAGCAACTACTTTGGTAAGAAGATCAACTAAGGTCTGCATTGTTTCAGATGGATGAAAAGTCGCCTCTAAAGTGTGATTATCAGGAAAGCGAACTCGTACCCTGACCTGCAGCATGATGGTCACGCTCAGTCCTAAAGAACGGTTTTAGAAACGGAAAACTGCTAAGCTTAGTACTGCTTTAAAAAAAATAAAATAAAATAAATAATCAAGATTATTAAGAAGTTTTGGTAAAATGTTTTTGTAGCACCTTTGTTATTTTTGACCTGCGAGCTGCCTGTTCTGCCTCTCTCAACTTCCGTGTTTTCAAATATTTCTCTGCTAAGATGGAAACATAGAGCTTTACCGTGGGTGTGTAAGGATATCCATGTTAACAATAACAGTGTAGCCTACATAAACATTTGAATGCCTAGCAAAAGGATGCCAACTTGCCAAGTACCCATATTCATAAAACCATTGGGACTTTTGGAGTTAAAAGTGACATGATAAGTTGAATAGACTTCTGTTAAGTCAATAAAAATAAAGACCAACCCAAATATGGTTGAAATAACATGTTTCAAAACACCTATTAAATACATATAAGAAAATGCTCCTCGTAAATGATAACGCCAACCATAACGATGGAAAAAATATTAGGGACCTAAAGAAAATTGTGTTCCAATAACCACTGCTAGCTCAAGTAATGAAATAACAACAATTTACCATCCTTTTTGGTTGCTAATACTCGATGGTAGTCTTCCGCTGTAAATTCATAAAAATCATCTGGCTCGTCACCTAAAAGAACAAGGGCATACAGAATGAGTTCCTTGCAAGGATGTTGAAAATCCATTTATCTGTAATCTAGTTCTAGGTCCATCAAGGGATGCAAATTTAAATTCATTTTTTTACCAGTGTTGGATAATTCCTCAGTTGATGAAGATGGTGGCATTGTCTCAAACACACGGATCTCTCGTCCAAATTTTTCTTTCACGCCCAGTAACTTGGCCTAACCTCAGAAATCCCACGAAGATGGGAATAAAAAAAGAGTTAGCATTCCATACCAGTAGCAGCAAATATCATTCAAATAGAACAAGTTTGCATCACCATTACAGATTTCCACCAGAAATCACCTTATAAGAAACCGGAATTATAATTCTCAACAAGACAAAGAGATTGTACAGTACACCTAATAATTCAAGTAGGTTACCCTTATAACTCTATAATCTAATTCGTTTCAGCACGTGAGCATGATCTTCTCCTTCCCATAAATACAGAATCACAATTCACTAAACAATGAAAACCCAGTTAAGAAAGGGAAAAAGAGTTAATATGTCCACAATCATAAAGTAAAAGAAACACATAATCCCAGTACAATAGAAAGCCAAAAATACCAATCTAAAGAACACCCAGAATCCGAAATACCGATCTAAAGAACACCCAGAATCCGAAATACCAATCTAAAGAACACCCAGAATCCCAAATCAGCAATATCAAACTACAATCAACAAAGTGAAAGAAACTAGAAAAGGATAGAGAGAAAGAGCAAGAAACGAGGCAAGAAAGCGGATTCAGAAATGTAAGTTGTGGGTATTGATAAGAAATTTGGGGAAAAGACCTTAGATGATTGGTCAGCCATGGAGTTGATGCTGTAGGAAAACCTCCTTCGCTTGAGTGCTAGAGAGTAAGAATCATCACAAACCATTAGCAAAGAAAGCGAAGTTTGAAAGGACGAAGAATGGGGAATCTGATATAAATAGTTGCCTTTTTTCCTGCAGTTTTCACTCCCGTTTCTTGCTGGTACGGGAATCAGAATTCCTGGCTGGCCATGGCCAGCCCCTTCCGCAAGTTACTACTTATCATCTGGGCCGCCCAAGTTGCCCCCTTCATCAGACTCGAATTTTGGGCAGCAAAAGCCTTTGTGTAAGAGAATTGGGTTATTAACACTTATGGCCCTAATAGATAGCTAAATTGTCTAAAATACCCTTCAAACAAATTGTGGGAAATTTCGGTCAATTTTGGAAAATAGAAAAAATATATATTAAAATTAAAAAAAACAAAATTACAAGAATCTATCCAAATGGATTAATGAATATTCACAAAACCTCATAAACTATCATTATTAGCCCTACAAAGGGATTCATTTCTTGTTAACAAATGTTCAACAAGCTAAATAATAATAAGTGGGTGATAATGAACGGTTGTTTTGACACATATCATTCACTCACTATGAACGTAAAAAGTCCAAAAAATAATAATAATAATAATTAATTAATTAAATCTCTGATATTGGGGATTGGCATTCAATTATGTTTTTAGACATTGTAACACCAAAAGGTCAGATCTAATTTAGTCATATTGGGACATGAAGGTTCTTAAAGTCGATTAAAGAAGACTAATAGAAAAACTAGTCGCGTTGAATATAACACATATGAGACATTTATATCATTTCAATGTTACTCTAAGCATTTTCCAAAATCTTCGGGCAAATAACGAAATGTAGTTAAAGAGGTTAAAATGTTAATGTATTAAATCTGGTATCCTTTTATTTTTAATGTTTTTTTAGTAAATTTTTCTGTTGCCAAATGTTAGCCACATTTTCATTAATCAATTAGGAAGATTTTTAAATCTTTTCCAATTTTGATTCTGTTGACCAAATTGCTTTTGATTTTTCATATAGTTAGTAAGTAGTAAAGACTTATTGATTAAATCATATTATATTATACATTGTATATATTATGAAGTAAAAGAGTCTCTAAATTTGAGTTAGCATCCATTTAATCTCAAGTTTCAAATTTTTTAAAATTTAGAGATGTCCAAGATTAAGAACTTAGGTCCCATTTTGTATAAATTATAAATTTATATCAATTTGATAATTTAGTTTGTAAAATTACACCTATTAGTTTTATTTTTGAGGTTTGGATTGATTTGATTTTGAGATTTCTTTCAATTTCTCCATAAAAACCGACCAAACCATTTATATTTGATCTAATTATGGATTTAGTGAATTTTCATGGTCTTTCAATAAACCACGGACCATAATTTGTAATGCAAAATGCCGCATAATTATTGATTATTGAAAGGTACAAAATCCAAAAAAAAAAAAAAAAGTGCTAACTTATAATTTGAAAGGGAAAAAACAGGGTTTCAAATTCTTCCCTGAAAAAAGAAAATGGGGAGGGGTACAAATACAAAGTTCCAACAAAAATTTCATCCAAAACCCTAAATCCTCCAGTTATTCAAACTCAACACTAACACAAAAACACCCTGCTCTGAATGACAGGTGACCTAATAATTGAGAAAATCCACAAAATCCAAAGGCTTCCCTCCCTCCAGAAGTTCAAGACAATGCTTTTTACTGAACAGAGTTAATGTGACGGATCAAGTCGATCACACGCGAACTGCCATAAGAAAAACACAAAGCAAATTCAATCTCTTATTCTGCAAATCCATCATCCAATGATACAAGAATCAGATAATTTCTTACCTGTATCCCCACTCGTTATCATACCAAGAGACGATCTTAACAAAGTTGTCGTTCAAAGCAATGCCAGCCTTGGCATCAAAAATGCTTGACCTGTGGAAATAACAATGACAAATGATAAAAACGAAGCTCACATCATCTTGTAATAACCCCATGCAAGAATATTGCCTTTGTATAACTCTACTAACCTGCTGTCACCAACAAAGTCGGTCGACACAACATCATCTTCGGTGTACCCAAGAATTCCCTTTAGCTTGCCTTCTGATTCTTCCCTGGTAAGCAACAAGAAATTCACTTTAGCATAAAGGGGAAATTCTTCTTCTACAAACACTGCCACTTTTTGGACCATTTTTAGGCTACTAGGACAATATAATTCGTAAATTCTTACTTGATGGCAGCCTTGATATCTTCATAAGTAGCATTCTTTTCAAGCCTAACCGTAAGGTCGACAACAGATACATCAACAGTGGGAACACGGAATGCCATTCCTGTCAACTTTCCGTTAAGAGCAGGCAGCACTTTACCTACAGCCTACACATGTATAAACACCAATGATCTTAGTTAACTTAAAGAATACATGAACATCCACATAGGAATCAGTTAATGAACAAGATATTGCAATAACTGAATGAATAGAGAATATCACAAGAGTATTCATTCTTCAATCCAGGAAAACCTACCTTGGCAGCACCAGTGCTGCTGGGAATGATGTTGAAGGAAGCGGCCCTTCCACCTCTCCAGTCCTTCATTGATGGTCCATCAACAGTCTTCTGGGTGGCTGCAGGATGGGAAACAGTAAGCAACTGTTGGACATAACATACTAAAACAGTATGTTTAGTAAAGGATAATTCATACCAGTGATGGAATGGACAGTCGTCATGAGACCCTCAATAATACCAAATCTATCGTTGATGACCTAAAGCAGAAAGATGGGTTAATTGCAAATGTCAAATTCTGACTACCTCGAAAATGAATTTAGCATCCTATAACTAAGAAAAATGAACTACCTTGGCTAAGGGAGCAAGACAGTTGGTAGTGCAACTGGCATTGGACACAATGTTGAGGTCTGACTTGTACTCCTTCTCATTAACACCAACAACAAACATTGGGGCATCCTTGCTTGGTGCGGAGATGATAACCTTCTTTGCACCACCCTGAAAAAATATCAGTGAATCATCAGATGAAAACGTGGCATAACAAACTAAATCAAATTCTAAAACTATGCCTCGAAGCATCAAACTAAACGAGAATTAGTCCCCATTTTAAAAATATTGATCAACGCATTATTATTATGAAAAGTAAACACATCAAGTCAAAAGTATTACTTTAAAATATGTAGGGTTTATATCTACCAAACACTGAATAAAACAATATAATAATATAAATGATCAAACCTTCAAATGAGCAGCAGCTTTGTCCTTATCAGTGAATACTCCAGTGGATTCAACAACATAGTCGGCTCCAACCTCTCCCCATGGGATCTCCTCCGGGTTCCTAATGAATGAAGTCAAATGCTAAAATGTTAAACTAAAGAAATTATACGGTTAAAAGAAATATCAAAGTAGACGAAGAAGATGCAATGAAAATACCTAGTACCGAAAACGGTGACTGATTTCTCCCCAAAGAGAAGAGTCTTGCTATCCTTAACCTTGATATCATGGTGCTTCCACTGACCGTGAACACTATCATACTTGAACATATAGGTCTGTCGTAGACAAGGGTAAAATCAAATTTAGGAAAACCATAAAAAAGAAGCCCAACACTTTCATACTCGCAATAATATGACACTAAAGCCCAATAAAAGATACAGAACAAAAAAAACAAGAGAAAAGTCATTCTGAATGACTATACAAAATTACAAATCCTTGAAGATGACCAATTTACATCAGATCTAAATCATGAAAACGTGAACATAGAGATCCTGGTAGCAGATCCGTAAATTTACCATGTAATCAGTGGTGATGAAGGGATCATTAACAGCAACGAGTTCGATATCATCACTCTGCAAGGCGACTCTAGCAACAAGGCGACCGATCCTTCCAAATCCTTGAGGATAAACAAAATGCAGAAGAGATAATAAGATGGTGATCGAGAGAAGTGAAAAAGGGAAATGAAAAAGAAAAGAGAAAGGCAATACCATTGATCCCGATCTTGACTTTGCCCATGATTCTGAGAAGAAATGAGGAATAAACAGATCGGGAGAGAGAGTTAGGGCAGTGAATGGGAATGAGTGAATTGAAAGAGTTGAAATGAGGAATATATAGGTGAATGGGAGTGGTGACCTAAGGACCGCAAAAATGAAAAAAATTAATAAATTGAAAAATTAATAAAATGAAAGGCGGATTTGTCGATGAAATTGAAAGGGTAGGGCCACAATTAGCTCTATAGATTCGAAAAGAGGATTTTTTTAGAGCCATAATTAGTAATCACGTTTTCTAAAAATATATATGAATTTTAGTTGTTTTGTTTTGGTTTTGATTTCATTAAGTTCTTAAAGTATTAAAATGTTACATTTTATTTGTTTCAATTATTTAATGATTTTAAATCTATCTGTATACATTAAGACTAACACACAAGAAAAATGAGAATTTACTAAAAATTGATGTTAAAAATGTAAATTTTCAAATTTAGGGACCAAATTGAAACAAACTCAAAATAAAATTCAAATATTTTGAAACCTAAGGAATAAACTAATAACATTTTGAAATTTTGAGACAAAATAGAAAATTGAAAAAAAAAACGATAAAGATTTTTTTTCCTTTTTTATACTGTAATTATACCCTCAAATTTTTCTTTTTTTTAGGTTGATTCCTCAAAATTATATAAATCTTAAAATTGGACTCTCAATTTTTTATAATGATAAAAATTATATTGTTCAATTTTTATCATGTAGATTTGCAATTTTTACAACTATTAAAAGTTTGAAAGTCTAATTTTAATATTTATATAAGTTTGAGAGTTCAGGTTTTCTAAAAAAAAAAAATTTAAAAATATAATTACAACTACCACCATACTTAAAATGTAATTTTTTAAATTTGTCCTTATTAGAGTTAAAAATCATTTCTAATACTAGACTTGGAAAGTTTATTAATTTTAACTCTAAACTTTAATTTTATTTAATCATTGTTTCAACTCTAATCTAACATTTCAATTTTACTTATTTAAATCTTAAATTTGGTAGATTGTGTCCATTTTATTTTTATAGTGTAAATTGATAAAAATTATTCAAAGTTTTATAATTAAATTAATGAAATAAAAATATTTTTTTTAAAAAAAGAAAAGTTTTTTCATTTAAACCAAAAAATAAGTCAAACCATTTTGTAGAAGTTGAAGGTCCAACCTCCCATCTTACAATTATTTTACTTAAAAAAAAAAGAAAAAAATAAACTCAAAAGTTTTAGGTATAATTTTATTTACTTTTAAAATGATTTTATTAAAAATAAATTTTTAATTATAATTTTTTAATTAAAATTTGAAATTCGACAAAATTAAATCAAAAATTTATTTTTAAATTATATAAAATTATGTAAAATCTGACTATTCTAGTTATAGATTTTTTTAAAAAAACTTAGTATAATTTTAATTTTTTTAAAAATTCATATGTTAGGTTTTTGTTGTGAGGAGTAATTGCAAATACACTTGTGTAAATAGGTCGGGTTAGGTCGGGTCTTCTCTAAAACCGACCTGACCTGGTCTAGTTAAAATCTAGTCGAGTCAATAAAATAATATTAAAAAAGTTAAGAAGAAGAATGACATTTCTTCTTATTATGGCAGAATTTTAAAACAAAAGTTCATTTTCTTTTGAGCAGCCTAGGACGAATCTTTAAAAAAAACTTTGATATTTCTTCCTCAAACTTTTTTATTTTTGTTTTTAGTAGAAACAAAGAGTGGATGTGAAGAGGGATGTGGCAACATGGGGCTGAAATGAAATAGCAACCCTAATTTTTTTAAGGGTTATTATTATTATTATTATTATTATTAAAACAGAATCAAAGTTTGAATTGTTTTTTTTAAAAAAAAAAAAAATTTGATTAAAAAACAATCTAATTCGAATGGAACAGTTCAAATCGGTTTGATTTTTGCAGTCTTATTTGATATAATACAATACAAAAGAATTTATAAATATAGTAAAATTTAAATTAAGCTCTTTGAGTGTATTAGTGATAGACAATATCATCGGTAAAAAGTCTATCACAAATAGATTTTGTTATTTACAATTCTTTTAAAAATGTTGTTGTACAATCTATCTATACTATAAAAAGGGCTCTAGGATGGACTTAAACTAGTTAAAAATTGTTTGTTTATTTTAAAATGTAATGTTATGTAAAAGAGACATATACCAATAAACTTCTTGTTTTCGTATTCGTCTCTATAATAAATATCTTGTTTATTTCAAAATATATATTTGGACATGCAAATAAACTTTGATTTTCTTATTTGTCTCTAGATTAAATAATTTGTTTATTTCTAAATAATATCATTGTATACTTTGTGTTTTTGTCATTTTTCAACTTTTCTAACCATCCTTAATTAAAATTTAAAAATTGATTTGTATTCATCATTAAAAATAATATATTTAAATTATAAAGATTAATTAATTTAAAATAAAGATTTGAAGATATGTTAAGAAAGTAGTTTCAGTTTTGATTTTTCTAACCAACCATAAATCTCTACTCATATCTATTATTCTATATCTAATAAATATCTGAATTATTGTTTGATTTGAATTTAAATTCTCCCTCTAACTAAATTACACTTCCATTTTTTTATTTATTATTATTTCATGTATCTCTTTCTATTTTTTTTTCTTTATTTTTATTTAGTTAACAGCATTAGCCCTCTTTGTGTTCTTTTTTCATTTATTCCTAAGCTTTTAAGGCTATTTTTTTTTTCAGTTTAAGGGCTTTCCCTCTATTTTCTTAGGTTACTTCCCTCTACTTTTTTAGGTTACTTCATACTTTTGGTATATCTACAAACTCACTTCCTAATTCAAGGGTTGTGAGGAGAGAATGTGATGTTGTTACTTCATCAGAAAATATCCTTCCTTATTTGGTATAGATTTTTTGTATTGTTCGTTGGATTGACTTTTACATTAAGTGACAATGTTTTTAGAGCACAGGTCTCGTGTTTACATTCTGTTCAATGAGAAATTTGGACCAATAAAAAATTGTCATGTCATTTACCAAATTAATGACGAAATCATAAGTAATTGAATTTGGTATAATTAAAAGTTGACATGTAACTCAAGTTGAAATTGAAGTCATAAATTAGGATAATGCCATATGTTTTCGTCTTATTGTTAGATCAAATTAATTATTTTAGTCTAATTAAATATTAAAGTTTGGGCTAAAGTTAAATTAGACCCAAGAATGTACTTGGTTTGGTCCAAATGTCAAAGAAATCCCAAATCCAATTAATTGGGCTCAAGGGTCAGGTACCCCGAATGTTTATCTTTGTAATTTAGGTTAAAGATTGGTCAATTAAGAAGCTTGTAGAGGAATATAAGAAGAGGTGAATGCCTTAAGAATTGAACCTAAAGGACTAAATATTAAAGTGAAGGTTTTGGGAAATAAAATTTGACTAAGTATTAAACATATAAACACCTAGTATTGATATGTTACCGAGGACAATTAAGTTTAGATATGCTACTTGCCAAGGTCCATGTTGGACGCATGAAGGCCCCATGCGTTGGTGATAGGCGCGGCTAAGTTGGGCGTCATGCATTAGAATGTGATGTTTGGCAAAGCAAAGTGTGAGCGCCAGGTAGTCGTGCGATGACATGAGAGCGCTGGTCAAGTGTTGGCGTGAGTAGGTTGTTCATGCGTTGGAATATCGTTGGGTGTTGACAAGGCATGCGGCAGCTAAGGGGCTTGTGAGGTTAGTGAGCATGCAGACAAGGTATACTGGGCGTTGGTGCAAGGCTAGGCGCTAAGCCTAGTGTCACAATCGCTCTTTTGGAAGCTTCTCTTAGCGATTGTGCGACACTTGTTCCCGCTCACGAACAAGTCAGCCAACTCGAATACGGACTACCGATGGCACACCGAGTGCCTCTCGCAACCTCCACCCCCGTTTTAGGGAAAACGGTTTTAGAAAACGGGTTTGGAGAAAAGGTTTTCGTAAGAAGTTTTTGTGAGTGTGAATAAAGAAAGAAAGATTGTAGTAGACTAGAAAGCAATAAGCAACAACAACAGCTTTATAGAGTACTACTCTGGGTATGAGGAAGTGATGGTTAGTCTTATCCCCATATAGTGCATTCTGAACAAAAAGCCAACTGGCACCCTTGCATATGCAAAATGGCGAGTGGTCACTTACAATGAAAATGTAAAGAAAGCAAGCTAACTAAGCTAATACAATACAAGATGTGAAAGTATGCTAGAAGGGGTTGGATCGGGCATGCGGCCATGGGCAATAGGCCCTGGACAAGCATGACCGTGACATTCTCCCCCACTTAATTGGTTGACGTCCCCGTCAACTGACCTTGTTTAAAATCTGCGATGGCTGGAGCTGCATTCTTCAAATCTTCGGCCCGCTCCCAACTGATCTCTTCGTCGAGGAGATCCTTCAATTTTACTAAGAACTTTGTCAGTTCTCGTCTAAGTCTTCCAATACAGCGCGTACGTTTATCCAGGATTTGTGCAACTTCTTTCTCAGCAGAACTCTTCATCGTGACCGGTGGGCGCCTTAGCATGTTTCGTTGTTCATCCTCGGGATCGGGATGATAGGGCTTCAGGATACTCACATGGATGACAGGATGAATCTTCATCCATGAGGGTAACTGAACCTTATATGAGGTTCTCCCGACCTTCTCAATTACCTCCATTAGACCTTCATATTTCCTTACTAGCCGTTGGTCTCTCTGGCCTCGGAAACAAAACTGTTCCGGTCGTAGCTTGATCAGGACCTTGTCCCCGGCTTGAAACTCGAGGGCCCTCTGCTTCTTATTAGCCCACTTCTTCATCCTTCTCGATGCTCTTTCTAGGTAGGCGCGAGCTATCTCGGAGGTTTTGCTCCACTCTTTAGTGAAGTTATGTGCCTGAGGACTTTTGTCTGCATAAGGGTGGTCCATCAAGTGTGGCATGAGTGGTTGTCTACCGCACACCACCTCGAAGGGCGCTTTTCCGGTCGCGGAACTCTGCTGGCTATTGAACCTGAACCGAGCCACATCTAACAACTGGACCTAGTTCTTCTGCTTAGCGTCGATAAAGTGACACAGATATTCCTCGAGCATACTGTTGAAGCGTTCCATCTGGCCGTCAGTTTGGGGATGATAGCTAGAGGAGATATTCAGTGTTGACCCCAATATTTTGAACAATTTTGTCCAGAATGTCCCAATGAATCTTCCGTCCCGATCGCTAACAATGCTCGTGGGGACGCCCCATAATTTCACGATGTGTTTGAAGAACAGTTGGGCAGTCATCATGGTTGTGCACATTTTCAGCGTTGGGACGAAAGTGGCATATTTTGAGAACCGGTCGATGATAACAAGGATCGATTCGAACTCTCCCACCTTGGGCAAATGGGTGATGAAGTCGAGAGACACGCTCTCCCATGGTCTAGAGGGCACAGGTAGGGGTTCCATCAGACCCGCTAATTTCACCCTTTCGACCTTATCTTGTTGGCAGACAAGGCAAGTCTTGGTAAATTGCATGACATCGTCTCGAAGGCTTGGCCAATAGTAACCTTGTTTCAGAAGGGCATAAGTCCTCTACCAACCATTATGTCCTGCCCACAGTGTGTCGTGACACTCCTTCATCAGCGACCTTCGTAACTCCCCGGATCTGGGGATGTAGAGGCGATTGCCCTTGGTGTATAGTAGATCGTCTTCCACCCAGAACTGGCTTGTCTTCCCCTCTTTGGCCAACTATAGGATGGCCTGCGCTGTTGTGTCGTTTGTCAAGTGAGTTTTGACAGTTTCTCGTACTGTTGCACTCAACGTACTTGCTTGTAGGCGGGCGAACATGCACAGGGCCGCATGTTCGCTCTTTCGGCTAAGAGCATCGGCCACTTGGTTACTTTTCCCCGATCTATGTTCGAATTGGAAGTCGAACTCCACTAGACACTCCTGCCACCGCGCCTGTTTCGACGACAACTTTGGTTGGTTGAAGAAGTGACAAATGGAGTTGTTGTCGGTCTTGACCACGAACTTGGCCCCCAAGAGATATTGTCTCCAGGCCCTCAAGTAGTGAACTACTGCTAACATCTCTTTCTCGGAGGCGGCATACCTCCGTTCGGCATCATTTAGTTTCCTACTCTCATACGCGTTGAGGTGTCCGTCTTGGAGGAGGACATCGCCCAACGCGAAGTCAGAAGCATCAGTCTCTACTTCAAATGGCTTGGTCACGTCGGTAATTCCGAGGACCGGCCCCTCAATCATCACTTTCTTCAAGCCCTCAAAGGCGGCTTGCATTCAGGAGTCCAGCTCCATTGGCTATCTTTCTTCAACAGTTCGGTTAATGGCCCTGTTCTTCTCGAGAATCCTTCTACGAACCGCCTATAGTAGTTGGCTAGTCCGAGGAAGGATCGTAGTTCGGTCACGGATGATGGTACCCTTCAGTCTCTAATCGCGGCCACCTTGCCCTCTTCCATACCAATCCGACCACACTCAATCATGTGGCCGAGGAAATTTATGCGCTCTTGGGCAAAGAAGCACTTCTCTCTCTTTACATACAACTGATTTTTCCTCAGCTTTTCGAAGACTAGTTGGAGGTGATGTCGATGGTCCTCCAGCGAGGCACTATAGACCACCATGTCATCAAGATACACTACGACGAATTTGTCAAGGTATTCGTGAAACACTTGGTTCATTAAGATACAGAAAGTTGCTGGAGCATTGGTGAGGCCAAAGGATATCACGAGGAATTCGAAGGCTCCACATCTCGTGACACAGGTCGTCTTAGGCTGTCTTCTTCAACAATTCGAACCTGATAATATCCAGACCGTAGGTCCAACTTCGAGAAATACTTAGCACCGTGAAGCTGATCAAATAAGTCAGTAATGATAGGAAGGGGATATTTGTTGCGGACTGTGAGCTTATTCAAGACCCGATAGTCGATGCACAATCGGAGGCTCCCATCCTTCTTCTTCTGGAACAGTACTGGGGCCCGTAAGGGGCCTTCGCCGGTCTGATAAATCCTACATCTAACAACTCGTCTAACTATTTTCGGAGTTCGGCCAATTCTGGTGGGGCCATCTGATATGCATTCTTGGCAGGCGGCTTTGCCCCTGGTAACAACTCAATCTCATGGTCAATCCTCCTTCGTGGGGGTAAGGACTTGAGCAAGCTTTTCGGCATGACATCCCGATACTCTTCCAAGACAAATATAACGTCTTGGGGGATCTCCTCTTCAGTGGACTCAACTGATTCTATCGGGATGGCCATGAACGTGGGTTCGTTGTGGGCCAGGCCTCTCTTCAATTGGAGGGCTGAGATCATTCTCACCCCATTTGGCTGCTTGATACTGGCTTGGACTATTGTGGGTGTAGATCCGGTAATGACTAGACATTTGGCGAGGGGTATTGGTATGACTTTATGTTCAAGTAGGAATTCCATCCCCAATACCACGTCGAAATCATCCATCTTGACAATCACGAAGTCAACGAAGCCCTTCCAGTCTCCTAACTTCACCGGAGTTCTCTTTGCTATCCCCGTAATCAGTAGGGCTGCGAAATTCATAGCTTTCATCTTCCCTGCATCTCTTTCCCAAGTCAAGTTCAGGCGGCGAGCTTCCGTTTCAGCCATGAAGTTATGGGTGGCCCCGGAGTCAACCATAGTGTTCTTGGCCAATCTTTGGTTGACCCAAGAGTCTACATACATGAGTCCTTTCTCTAGTGGCTCCGTCGCCTTTCCCATTTTCTTCTAGAGCGCAGATAAGAATTTCAATGCCCCCATCCTGGGATTCTCAATTTCTGTAACTGGCTCGATTACCGTCTCCTCCAGTTCAGCCTTGTCTTTGGAGGTAGAGGCTAACGTGGCTTGAAAAGCATTGAACGCGGTTCAATTTGGACATTCGCCCGCCCTGTGTGGCCCTCTACATATGAAACAAGACAGGGGGCGATTGTAATTGTTATGCTGTTGCGGCGGCCCCCGCCAGTCTTTCCTGATCTCGGTTGGGATGATTTACGGTCCCCCCCTGTGTTCTTGTCTCCTCCCCCAGGTCTGGGAGGACTGGAACGGCTGTTTCTGTTTCCCCCATTTGAGGAAGTTGACTGCTTCCTCACATCTTGTGAGTTAGTGCTAAGGTCGTATAGCCATTCAGCTGCCGCATAGGCAGAGGGGAGATCCTATACTCTCTATTCATATAGTTTTGATTTTGCCCACGGTTTCAGCCCTTTAACAAAGCAAAAGACCTTGTCTTTTTCAGACATATCTCGTATGTCCAACATGAGTCCTGCAAACTGTTTTACGTAGTCCCTGATATTACCTGTTTGCTTCAGCTCTCGGAGTTTTTGTCGAGCCAAGATCTTGACATTTTCAGGGAAGAACTGCGAGCGAAGTTCTTGTTTCAATCTATCCCAAGTATCAATAGTGCATCGTCCTTCCTGTATGTCTGTAAATCGTGATCTCCACCACAGTTTTGTATCTTCAGCTAGATGCATCATTGCTAGTGTGACTTTCGACTCTTCAGTCACTGTGTTCGTCGCCTTGAAGTATTGCTCAAGGTCGAAGATAAAATTTTCCAGGGCTTTCGCTTCTCGCACCCCACAGAAGGGTTTCGGTTCTGGAATTTTTATTTTGCTTACTGCCATTGCTCCCCTAGATGGGGCTTGGTTCCCTACCGCTTGGATGGTGAGATTCACCCTAGCATTCACATCCGCTATCTCGGCTCTGACGATGTCAAGGGCCGACCGAAAGTCTTCAGACAAATCGGTTACCATTTGAAGTATTGCTTTTTGGGAGCCGTCCAGTTCTTCGACACGCTTCTCTATGTGGGCAACAGAGCCCGATAAGCTATCGCCTCGTTCAAAGCTGTCGGACCGTGCTGTTTTGGTCTCGAGGGTCTCTACCCTCATCATCAATTCTCTGACGGGTAATCCGTCTAGGCGGCCTACTACTGCATCAATTCCATCGGCTTTCTCAGCAACTTCTTGTAGCCGAGTCTCTAGGAAACGGACATTATCTGGGACCTCTCTCAGGTAGAGCATTTGCTCTTCCATCTCTACCAACTTGTCCACATGGGACTTGTTCAGGTTCTTCGTCGCCGACATGATCACTGATCTTCCCTCTGTGAGCCAACCTGACTCTGATACCAACTGTCACAATCGCTCTTTCGGAAGCTTCTCTTAGCGATTGTGCGGCACTTGTTCCCGCTCACGAACAAGTCAACCAACTCGAATACGGACTACCGATGGCACACTGAGTGCCTCTCGCAACCTCCACCCCCGTTTTAGGGAAAACGATTTTGGAAAACGGGTTTGGAGAAAAGGTTTTTGTAAGAAGTTTTTGTGAGTGTGAATAAAGAAAGAAAGATTGTAGTAGACTAGAAAGCAATAAGCAACAACAATAGCTTTATAGAGTACTACTCCGGATATGAGGAAGTGATGGTTAGTCTTATCCCCATATAGTGCATGTTGAACAAAAAGCCAACTGGCGCCCTTGTATATGCAAAAGGGCGAGTGGTCACTTACAATGAAAATGTAAAGAAAGCAAGCTAACTAAGCTAATACAATACAAGATATGAAAGTATGCTAGAAGGGGGTTGGATCGGGCATGCGGCCATGAGCAACAGGCCCTGGACAAGCATGACTGTGACACCTAGCGCACGTGTGCAAGTGATGCGCTGAGGCTTGAGTGCATGGTTTAGACATTACGTGATCATGCAATGAGAAATGGCTATCGAGCAACGAGTGTAGTCAAGGCACTGGTGGATGCACATGAGTAGGACGGTTGACGCAAGGCAGGAGTGCTTAGGCGCACGCATGGAGTCGCGTGAGTGGGGGCGCAAGGCATCGAGTGTGGGGGCATTGAGGCGTTGCACAAGTAGGAAACGCATGGTTAAGCGCAAAGCGATGAGTGCAAGGCACTGAGCGAGCAATGAAGCCATGCGATGGTTAGGTTGTTTTAAGGTTGGGGAAACCTTCTGAGCATTTACATGCTCCATAAGAGTGGCTTAGGCATGAAGGTTGTCATTTAGATGTGTGGTATGCGACAACCTAGGTGGAGGGGTTGAGCGTATGAGTATGCGATGAAGGTCATCATGCACCAAGTAGAATCCATCGTGTATCGAGAAATGGCTATCGTGTATCGAGTATATACTATCGCGCATTGAGTATTAGCCAGACGTGAGCGAGGAAGCACTTGGTTATTTTATATATCTTTAGAAATCCAATGTTTTGGGCGGTTAAATTGTGATTTGAGGGACAAACGGTGGGTGATGCACCAACTTAATTGTTGGATGGATTGAAACTAGGAGCCGTCAGTGGAAATTTAAGGGTGGAATGGAAAGAGTTGAGGTGGGCACACGAGAAGGCATGCAAAGTGAAGCTTATGCATTGGCTGAATGGATTGAATTTCCCATTGCCCCCTAACGCACTCTGTTATGGCGCAATCACTGACTGCTTTCTTCTTCTATCAGAGACGGATCTTGGGCTACCATGGACCGGCTTGAAAGGGAAAGAAAGACACTTTAGGACCAAGTTGGCAAAGGGTTGGCGTGGGCAGCACAAGGTGAGGGCACATTGACATGCAGTTAGGCTAAAGGTGTCAAACTGGGAAGAACTTGGGACGCCTATAAATAAGGCAGGTTGGGATGATCAATTCTCACAATCCACTCGTGCCATTTGAGTGAAATTAGTGAGGAAGTCCTCAGAAGAAAGTATAGTGAGAGGTTCCGGGCTGCCATCTCAATTGAAGTTCTAAAGAAAAAGAAGCTTGCGGTAGAAGTCCAGTGGCCCAGCAGACCACATAGGTTGATCGCATTAGCCTATTAACCAGCCCTGCCGCGCGTTCTTGCCAGCACAAGTGCTCGTGCGCACGCCTCACCAGACATATCCGGACAGATGCACTGACGCATCCCAGCATGCAATACGCTAACCTGTGTAAGGTCTGCCGCCTATCTACATGCATCCCAGCCCACTTGCGTGCCCAGACACACCCACCTTGCAGCCCAGCGCCCCATTAGCTTGCCAAAATAACCTCGACGAGCTATTTTGGGGAAGTTAAGCCTATTTCAGGGGGTAACCTGGTCTTTCTAACTTTTAAAATTATTTATGAATAAAATTCGGATTATTGGAGGAATTATGTACTAATTTAGAATTTCTTTGAAAGAAAAGGAATTCAGAAGAAACAAGGCAAAAAGCTTATTAAAGGATTTTTTGAGAAACCGATCAGGAGAAACTGTGAGTGGTTTATATTTTTAAATGGTTAGATGTATTATATTGGTACCAGTTTAGTAAATTTGACATGATCTGAAAATATATGTTTTTTTGGATTATAATTATTGTTCTGTTGTTTGGATGGTTGTTTACTCTGTGAGTCTTGGTTTAGATGTTTGTTCTTATTAGTTTGATTGGAAACTGGAAATTGTACCCAAATGTTATTGGCATACTTCGTGGGCATTGGACTGAAATTGGCTAGGGTTATCCACGTACTCGAGTATGTTTAGCAGGAATTGTCGACATGTGCACATTCGACAGGTTGTTTGGGGTACTAGAAATTGTTTTCTCAAACCAGTTTATGGGATTTGCTATGTATTGAAGGATCATGTGATCATGTCAACCCTGTCTCGTTTATTAACTGTATGTATATAAGTTGGATGGTTGTTCATGTTGTGCTATTTCTTTCCCAAAAATGTTTGAAAGCGAATAATATTTAGTTTAAATTTACCACTCATTAAACACTTTCGCTCATGTTTCCAAATGTTTTTCTTTAAATCCCCCCCCCCCCCCAAAAAAAAAAAAAAAGGGTGATGGAGTTGGCTTAGAACAAGTTCGACGGGTGATTGCAGAAATCATTTTGTCTTGACAGCTGTATCAGGAGGGTTCAAACACATGATGTTATTAAAAGTGTACAATTTGATAAACATTAATGTATTGTATAAAACACGCTGGACTAGAGTAGCACAGTTATGTTTTGTATTAAAGAAAAAAATCCTAGATAATAGATGTTCTTAATATCTGTGGTCTCACATCTCCTTTCGGGTGCGAAGGGTCAGCTTGGGAGGGGGTGTGACAATGGACTAACCAAACCCAAGCCCACAAAGCTGACCTGAGAGCTCTACAAATAGAGGAGTTATCTTCATTTGTGGGGTCAACAATTCCACTCTAGAGAGCCTAGAGAGAATTTTCTACAATCAGAAGACTCTTGAAGACTGAACCACTCTTTGAATCTCAAGTTCTGAAGATCAAAAGACTCTTTCAAGACTTAGACTTCAAGAACATAATATGCTTCGCTTCCCTAAATCAAGCTTACGCATCCAACTGGGAGAGAATCAGAGGATCAAATATTAGAGATCAAACCACATTCGCATCAAACCAACATCAATTCAAGATAAACTCCATGAAATAAATTTCTCATAAATTCTCATGTGAACAAATTAGCACATCTGGTGGGACCTATCTACCTCTCATCTTTCTCGACATTCAAATAAATCAATGGCACCAAAGAAAGCTGCATCCAAGGTAACTGCTGCAAGCGACTTCTACACGGGACCTATCACCTACAGTCATTCAAAGGAGGTTATACAGAAGCAAGAGCAAGGTTCCATCATTACACATAACATCTTGAAATAGATGACAAAGTCCTCTAAAGGCAGGGTTGTCATTAGGAAAATCCTTTGTTTGACAACTTTACTTCTGCCTCTAATAGGTAAAAAAGGGAATCACACCCGGAGGTGATATCTATCATGATGGCATATGTAACAACCAAGATGGCCATGGTAGAGATGAAAAGAAAGATAAATTTTCTGATGAAAGTTGTAAAGGAGCGAGATCACAAAATCACTGCCTTAAAAGAACAGATGTAAGTTCGTGAAACTGTTCAGTCGAGACAAATTCCTATTGTCAAAGCCAATGACAAAGGAAAACCCGTGTTGCAGAAAAATCTATCAGAACAATCAACTTCCGTTGCCTCATTATCGATCCAACAACTATATGATATGATCACTAACTCCATCAAAGTATGGAGGCCCGTCTCAGACTTCTTTTATGTACTCCAAGTTGTACACTAAGAGAATTGACAACTTAAGGATGTCTGCTGGATACCAACCCCCAAAGTTCCAACAATTCAATGGAAATGGAAACCCAAAGCAACACATTGCTCACTTTATTGAAACTATGAAGGGAAACACTTTTGACTGGTACACATACCTAGAGTCAGAGGTGATTGATAGCTGGAAGAAACTCGAAAGAGAGTTCTTGAACTGCTTTTATAGCATTAGGCGTACTGTTATCATGATGGAGCTGATGAACGCCAAGCAACGAAAGGGAGAGCCAATCATCGACTACATCAACCAATGGAAAGCTTTAAGTCTTGACTGCAAAGATAGCCTCACTGAATTGTCTACTATAGAGATGTGCACTCAAGGCATGCACTAGGGTCTCCTTTACAGTCTACAAGTGATAAAACCTCGAACGTTTGAAGAATTGACAACTCACGCTCACAATATGGAATGAAGCATCATCAATAGGGGAACTAAGGATTTCATGTTCCATAAAGTGAAGAAAGATAAGAAGGAAGTAAAAGGCATTGAAAAGATTGTGAAGAGTGCCACAAAGGAATCAATGGTCGTTAATACAACCCCACTGAAATTTTCTTCCAAAAGAAAGGAGAACAAAATTGGGAAGAGGGACGAAGGAGGTGAAAGACATCGCCTAACTCTAAAAGAAAGGCAGAAGAAGGTTTATTCATTTCCTGATTTTGATATTGTAGCTACACTTGAAAAACTGCTGGAAAAGCAACTTATCTAGTTGTCAAATGCAAGCGACCGAAACAAGCAGGAAAAGTGGATGATCCTAACTACTGCAAGTATCACAGGGTCGTCAGCCATCCAGTAAAAAAATGCTTTGTGTTGAAGGAGTTAATTCTATGGTTGGCTCATGAGAAGAAGATTGAGCTAGATTTGGATGAAGTAGCTCAAGCAAATCACATTGTAATAGCAATGACTCCAAGTGTTCCAACATCAAGTATGTTTTATGATGAAAGAGAAAGCTTGGTCCAATTTGGGACCCTCGAACCTATAGTTATTCGATTTCAACAAGCGATCCCAATGACAGATTCTAACAACAAAGATGAGCATGTTGACGATGACGACGATGGGGGATGGATCCTTGTAACTCGCCAAAAGAAAAGAAAGTTGAGTTCTACCCAAAAGGAGTCGCGCTCCTATCAAAGGTATAGAAAAGGGAACAAGACTCAGAGAAAGAAGGGAAAAAATAAGGCTTAGAGGCCTAAGCTTGCTAAGGAGAAAGATAAGAAATTTTCTCAACCTGGGCGACAAATGACACTAGCAAATTTCCTTTGAAAGAACTTCTACAATGACTGTTTGAAGAAAGCACTAGAAGTCATTGCGTGTCATGCTATCAGCATGGCAGGAAACAAGGATACTTCTTTGAGTTCATTGGAGACGGTGGAAGAATTAAAGGACTTACCATTGTTAAACATAAATGACTTGTCACTTCCTCCGATGACTAAGACAACTCTTATTGATGCGTTGTTAGACTCAAATGCATCTAGTGCTCCAATCTCTATGATGCATATACACACACCTTCTGTTGTACGTCCATAGGTTTCACAAATGAAAATCTACTGTTGGGATTAAAGCTTCATAATAGGCCTTTGTATGTCTCAATATATGTTTGAGAATAAAGGGTTGGTGAATTCTCATCGATAATGGATCAACCGTCAATATAATGCCTAAGTCAACTATGAAGCAATTAGGCATCCTGATGGAAAAACTATCAAACAACAAGCTAGTAATTCAAGGCTTCAATCAAGGTAGCCAAAGGGCGATAGGCATGATATGCTTCGATCTTATCATCGGCGACCTAAAGGCCCACACATTATTCCATGTCATAGATTTGAAGACCACATATAAGTTTTGTTGGGCCGTCTTTGGATTCACGGAAATGGAGTGATATCTTCACACTACACCAACGTTTCAAATTGTACCAAGGTGGCATTAAGAAAGTTGAAGTAGACTCCAATCCATTCACAGAAGATGAGTTTCACTTCGCAGACGCGAGTTTTACTTTAAGAATGATCGCATCAGCGAAGCAATACCTACGAAGACCTCTTTGATAAAAGATGGAGGTGAACCCAAGCTAGGATCACTAGCAAATGCAAAGAAAGAAGCAAACGATAGGGAAACTGTCTCTAACTCTAAAGAGAGTGAAGCATCCACTAGCACTACAAAGATTAAAATTTTTAAAAGATGAAAAAGCTATGAACCCTCCAATCTTGCTTTATGTTTCTTTGTCTAGACGTGGGAAGGGTGAGTTGCCGTTTGTGGAATGCTCAAAGGGGTTGACAATCGATGGTAACGAAATCTTAAAAGAGAATTTTGTTACACCGCTCCCAAGGATAACGCAACAGGAGATCCATAAACCAAAGGTAGACTTGACAAAAGTAAACCTGCCTGAAAAATGGACGAAAGATGGGTTCGAACATAAGGATTACAAGTTGTTAGCAAAAGCAGGTTCTGATTTTGCAAGTTACGCTGAGTTCAAGAGCTTGAAGATCTATGAGCAGTCTGAGCTTTCTCTGACCCAGCAGAGGACTTGGATATAAGTCATGAAAGCCAGTTCGTATAACTAGAAGGTTGAGGGGAAAGGTGGTCGACAACAATCATATAACTGCAGAGGAGGTCATTGATGCAAAAGAAAAGGAGAGTAATAATCGAAGAACCTCAACCTTTAACCGCATTAGACCACCCCTCGCACGTGCTTTAGTCTTTGAAAGATTAAGTATGATGACAAAAGAGAAAGAAAGTCAGCACCTGATGCTTAGCCTTGATCGACGCTCGGCCTTTTGAAGGTTGACCATGCCTTCAGAAGTAGAATAGGTCATTTGTCAAATGCAAGGGGGAACACGACCACCAGCCTTCAAAAGATTAAGCACGATTACAAAGATAAATGAGAGGGCGCCCTAGGTGTCAATTTTTTATCATTTCAAACATGAAGGCGTTGAGAGTTGTTCTGGCAAGAAATGGTCCAATAGTACAAAAAGTGAAGGAGAACTTCACAGCAAGGTTCTTAATGTAACTATAAAGAAGAAGGAACCGATATCTTGCACGTTAGTTTGGCGCCGCCTTAAGCATAAAAACATCAAAAGTCAATCAGGTGAGAAGTCATCTTATGAAACAAAGGACGATAGAGAAATTTGTAGTGTTGTGCCTTCGCGAATGAAAAGAAAGATCTTCATTTCTTTCAACACAAGCGAAGGTTCGTTAAAGGTAAAAAGACGTGATCCCATCTTCATTAATCCTAAAAATGAAAGCCTAGAACAAGAGGAATGTGAAACTTCATGTCACCACATTTCCGTCATCTAAGAGTCGAAAGAAGAAATGTCTAAAGAAGATATGGAGGATGCCTCACAGACACTTGAAGAGGTGGTCAATCCACTGTGGATGAACTTAAAGAAGTGAACCTTGGTACAATAAAGAAGCCACACCCAAATTTCATTAATGCATCTCTTTAGTAAGGAGGAGGGCAAATACATGATTTTATTCACCGAGTACAGGGACTTTTTCACTTGGTCATTCAAAGAGATGTCGAAGCTTGATACAAAAGTAGCAATCCATCATCTCGCGATCAAACAAGGGTATCGAGCGATTAAACAAGCTTAACGACGCTTTCGACCTAAGCTTATTCCCCAAATTGAAGCCAAAGTCAATAAATTGATTGTAGCAAGATTTATTTGCGAGGTCAAATACCCAACATGGATAACCAACATTGTCTCTATTATAAAGAAGAATGGACAGCTTCACGTATGCATAGACTTTCATGATCTAAATAACGTGTGCCCAAAAGACGATTTTCCATTGCCCGTCATAGAAATCATGGTTGATGCAACTACAGTGAATGGATGAAAACCCTAAGGCATTGCGGAAGTCAAAACACAAAACCCAAAACGTATCTAAAATTGACATTTAAAAAGAATAATTTTGCATTGGAATAAAACAGAAAAATAGATTAAGCATGCAATTCAAAAACATAATTATATAGGGGAAAACCTTACATTGCAAACCTTTTGACAATAAAATTTCTCTATTAGGGATTGGGATTGGGCACCATTACTTGGAGTCCTCCCTATTCTTGTAGGGAAATTGAGGAGATGAGAATTGTGGGATTCTTTTTTTTTTTTTTTTTTTTCCTTCTTTTGGAATTGGGAGGAAGAGGGAAGACAAAAAATACAGAGAATTTTGATTATCGATTAATTGATCCTATATGCTTTTTTTTCCTTTTGTTTTTGATACCGAGAGAATGAGAGAGCGTGAAAGTGAGGAGACATGGGATGTCTCTAGTAACTCCCCTACGTTGGAATTTACATTTTATTTAATTAAGATTAAATAAAAATTATTTATTTAATTGAATTGAATAAAACTATTTATTTAATTTAATTATATAAATAAAAATAATAACCATTTAAATCATATTTAAATGGTTCTCTCTCACATAACCTATAGTTTTAATGCGCATCTAATATGCATTAATTTTAACCAATAATTTTGATTTAATCAATTTAATTAAATTCAAAATTCAATTCAATTAAATAATTAATTAATTCTCCAATTAATTAATCATCCAATTAAATATCACATATTTAATTTAAATTTCTCATTTGAATCATATTCAAATATATTTCTCTCATTTAACCTATAGTTTTAATGTCCATCCAATGCACATTATTTTTAACCTATAGTTTTCAATATGAATCTTATTCATAATAAATTTATATTTGAACTCCTTTCAAATATTTCGTTCTCTCATTTATTAATTTTGAATCATATCCAAAATTAATAATAAAATCTAAAATTAAAATTAAAATGTATCAACATACATTAAAAAATTCCCAATTTTGAATTTGAACATTTTAAATTCAATTTAATGACAAATTACCTCAATACCTTATACAAGGTAGGAATGAGACTTAATGGACCTGCAAATCAGAAGCTTCAATGATGTGAGATTAATTGGCTAAACTCATTAACCAAATTAATCAATATTCATTAACTGGGTACACTCCACTAAAGATATGTTTTTGTGTTCACAGACATAGACCAATAACAACAAGTTAGTCCTTTACGAGTGTTCGTAACACCAGTTGGGTCAAATTACCATTTTACCCCTAGGTTGCCTCTACATTCTTAAGTATCAATACTCCTCTAATAAATAACTTGTTTATGGTCCAACCATTAAATAAAAGTCGAGAAGGAGTGAAATCCATCTTGTATGATTATGTTCCCAACTACCCACTCGATCTTATCCCCAAAATGATAGGCATATTGAGTCGGCAAACTGGCCGCTCTCACCCATACAAATCAAAGGACAATCCCTCGTGACCAGAAGTTCATGATATACTCAGAAGTAAGACTAAGTTGCCTAGGTCATCCTATTGAAATAAAAACCTAACTAGTCAACGGAGTTACATCTAGTGATTAATATTTCATGGTTCGGTCTTGTGCAAACTCATTGCCCAGGATACCCCACTTGCATTCTCCTACACGAACGCATTGGATCATTACCCAGGATACAAAGTGGGTTGTACCCACAGTGTTACCAGGATAAGGTACCCAACCTTACCCTTATACTATAGACCCTTTAGGCTATATCTTGAACATTGATCCCTATATTTCACTACTTACAGTTCAAAACTCATAAGACAACCTAGGATGTTAGCTTATGGGATTTTAGGGTTAATAAGACAAATTAAATAAAATATTAATAACACATATTGAGAAAAACGTCAATAACTATTTATTAATGACGGTCATTTAATTACATTCACTATATACGAGTTTTAGGGCATAAAACCCAACAAACTCTCACTTGAACTAAAACTCTAGTTAGTAGAATGTATATTACATGGAACGACGGGGATGTTACAAGTACAAAGTAAAAAACAATAAACTAGGGCATCTCATACCTATTACACTTCTCCCACTTTCCCTAGATTATAAAATGTACATATCTCATAGACCTAGATTCTCTAGATGACTCTCAAATACTTTAGTTGGGAGAGCCTTTGTAAATGGATCAGTAATGTTGTGCTTCGAAGCGATCTTTGTGACAATCACATCTCCTCGTTGCACAATCTCTCATATCAGGTGAAACTTCCTTTCAATGTGCTTTCTCGTCTATGGCTACGAGGTTCTTTCGTGTTGGCCATAGCCCAACTATTGTCACATTATAAGGTGATTAGCAAGTTCATGTTTGGAACAACTTCCAAATCACTTAGGAACTTCTTTAGCAAAACTACCTCCTTTGTGCTTTACAAGTAGCTACATACTCAGCCTCCATGGTTGAGTCTGCAATGCATCCTTGTTTGATGCTATGCCATACTACAGCTCCCCCATTCAGGGTGAACACTGATCCTGATGTGGAATTCCTTGAATCCTTGTTGGTTTGGAAATCAGAGTTCGTGTATCCTGTAAGATATAACCAAATACAAATGGCTCTTGCAAATGAGGAAATGACGGCTTTTCAGACTTCAAAAGGAATATATTATTATAAGGTGATGGCCTTCGGGTTAAAGAATTTTGGTGCTACGTACCAATGTGCCATGTAAAAAGTGTTCGATGATATGATGCACAAACATGTTGAATGCTATGTTGACGATCTCGTGGTTAAGTCCAAGAAAAAGACAAGATCACCTAAGGGATTTAAGAGTTGTGTTTGATCACTTCTAAAAAAATCAGCTAAGGATGAACCCTCTCAAATGTGCATTCCGCGTGACCTCGGGAAAGTTTCCTAGTTTCGTTGTGAAACATCGAAGGATCAAGATAGACCAATCCAATATGGATGTCATTTAAAAGATGCCAAGGCCAAAGAATTTACATGAGTTAAGAAGTCTTCAGGTCGTCTAGCTTATATTCAGAGGTTTATTTCCAACTTGGTCGGTCGATGTCAACCTTTTCAAATACTAATGGGAAAATGATAAAAATTCCAGTGGGATGAGGCCTGTTAAAATGCTTTTGATAGTATAAAAAAATATATGCTTAATCCTTCTGTCCTAGGCGCCCTTGTAGCAGGCAAGCCATTGATTTTGCATAACGTTGCGCAAGAAAGATCATTTGGGGCATTGTTGGCACAAGAAGAGGAAAAAGGAAAGGAATGTGCACTCTACTATCTAAGTAGGACGTTAGCTAGAGCTGAAATCAATTGCTTTCCTAACGAGAAAACATGCCTCACACTCTTCTTCGCTGTCAGTAGTTGAGAGACTACATGTAGGCCTTCACAATTCGCTTAATTGCAAAAGTCGACCCTATTAAGTATGTTTTATCTAGGGCGATCATCTCTGGAGGCCTAGCCAAATGGGTACTTATGCTCTAGCAATATGACATTGTCTATGTATCACAAAAGGCAATTAAAGGGCAAGCATTGATGTACTTCTTAGTAGATCACCCAATTCTGTCAGATGGAAGTTATGCAAAGACTTATCCGTTGATGAGGTTTTCTTCATGGAGATCACAAATCCTTGGACCGTGTACTTGGATGGTGCAGCAAGAAGGAGTGGTGCAGGGGCAGGCATTATTCTCATCTCACTTGAGAAGCATATGTTGCCCTATAGCTTTACACTTGCTGAATTATGCTCTCATTGTCGCTGAATATCAGGCCTTGATAATTGACCTCCAAATAGCATTGGAATTTGGAGTGTCATAGATAGAGGTTTATGTCGATTCAAAGTTAATAATCAATCAGCTATTACTTCAGTATGATGTGAAGCATGATGACTTGAAACTTTACTTCATTTATGCTAGACAGTTGATGGAGAAGTTCGACAACGTGATGTTAGAATATGTCTCGAGGTCAGTTGCATTTACCATAAACTAATAAACTAACTTCCAAGGTTATCTTGTAGCTTAAATATGTGTGTAGAGACATACAGGTAGGTCACGTTTAAGTGATAACCTAAATGGTCTAGAGTAGATGGATAAGACTGGATACCTTATCCTGGTGACACTACGAGTATGACCCGCTTTGTAGATGTTACAATTGTTGTAAAGTGCTACAAATTATCTGATCTTGATCATTCATGTGGAGACATGTGAGTGGGAATATTCTATACAAAGGAGTTTATATAATACGGACCACGAAATTTTTAGTCTCATTATATAAAGCCATTTATAATAGAGGCTTACATTTCACTAGGATGACCATAGGTAACATGACCTCAATCCTGAGTGAGTTGTGAACTCCTACCTATGAAGGCGGTCCTTTGATTTGTATGGGTAAGAGTGGCCAGATCGCTGACTCAACATGCCTACTATTTTTGGGATTCGTCTGATTGGGGAGTTGGGAACACAACTACACAAGAAGGAATTCACTTATTCCCTAATGTTGGGGTAAGTAGATAAATTGCTCTCTTAAGGGCTGATTTCGGGGCTTGAACAATGTGGCGCCACATCCTCTCCTGGCCCGAGAGGGTTTGATCATAGTTGGACCATGATTTATTGTTTATTAGAGGGATCAGTGATACTTGAAGAGTTAGATGTAACTACAGGGACAAAACGATAATTTTGGTCCAACTGTACTTATGAGGAATTTGTGAAGGATCATTGTACTATTGACTGGTTATATCCAATGGACACAGAAATATATCTGTAGTGCGAAGAGTGCAAATCAAAAGACCGCCTTCATAGGTAGAAGTTTACAACTCACTCAGGATTCAGGTCATGTCATCTACGATCATCCTGGTGAAATGTAAGTCTCTACTATTAACAGTGTTATATAATGAGGCTATTCATTTCGTGGTTCGGTCTTATACAAACTCTTTGTATAGGATACCCTCGTTCATAGTCTCCACATGAATGATCAGAATCAGATCATTTATAGTACTTTACAACACTTTGTAACAACTACAAAGCGGGCCGTATCCATAGTGTCACCAGGATAAGATATCTGATCATATCCATCTATTACAGACCATTTAGGTTATCATTTAAACATGATCCACCTATATATCTCTACATACATGTTTAAATTACATAAAATAACCTAGGATCTTTGTTTATTGGATTGAGTGCATGCCCATAAAATAACAATTATTTTAATAATAATAATTTGTTTATATAGAGAGAGATTTAGGACACCGATCCCAACACATCCACCCTAATACGTGCATAATCTCGAAAATGGGCATTTTTTGAATGAGAAATTTTAGACCAATCACAAATTGCCATGTCATTTACCAAATTAATGATGAAATTATAAGTAATTGAATTTGGGTCTAATTAAAAGTTAACATGTACCCCAAGTTGAAATTGAAGTCATAAATTGGAAAATCTCAGTGATGCCATATGTTTTCATCTTGATTATTGGATCAAATTAATTATTTTGGTCTATTAAATATTAAAGTTTGGGCTAAGGTTAAATTAGACTCAAGAATGTGCTTGGTTTGACCCAAATGTCAAAGAAAGTCCAAATCCAATTAATTGGGCCTAAAGACTACGTTCATAGACCAACCAAGCCTAAGCCCACAAAGCCGACCTAAGAGCTCTATAAATAGAGGAGTTCTTTTCATTTGTAGGGGTTAGCAATTCTATACTCCAAAGAGTCTAGAGAGAATTTTCTACAATCAGAAGACTTCTTGACTTGTGAAGACCGAAGCATTCCTTGAAACTCAAGTTTTGAAGATCTAAAGACTCTTTCAAGACTTAAACTTCAAGAACATAACACGCTCCGCTTCCCAAAGTCAAGTGTATGCATCCAACTGAGAGACAATAAGAGGATCAATTATTAAAGATTGAACTACATTTGCATCAAATCAACATCAACTCAAGTTCAACTCCATGAAATAAATTTCTCAGGAATTATCTATAAGCATATGGTTGTTCGTAATTCGGTATGTGATGCATCTCTGTATTCGTAGTTTGCATATAAAGAGTTGGATGTAGACAATCACTTAGACTGTATCTGTCTATATGCAAATTATGGTAGCATTCTATTTTTTTAGAGAGGTCTAAGTTGTCATTGTCTCTATTATTCTCTATGAATAGAAGGTGAGTAAACATTTACTTATGGGGAGTCTAAGTGAGCTAGTTTAAGGTGATCTCAAATGTGTGCTAAAAGTAGAGCATTGGTGGAAGTGAGGGGATCTCATACTTAGGGAGCCAAAGTAGAAACTAGGAGTTGGCTATTCATGAGTCAATGTTAGGTATGTTTAGCATATAAGCATCGCATTATGATTGCTGAAATATTTCATTTAATAAAACTTTCTTTTCATATGGAAAACTACCTCCAGACATAAATGACTTTCCACCCAACTGGGTTACCAACTCTTATGTCTTTTCTTATTGTTTATTTACTGTGCTACTTTTTGTTGTTCATTATGTTAATAACATTATGTCTTACATGTGTTAAGTAATTTGATATTCACCCATTTCTCAAATGTTATTACCTAATTATACGAGGGAACATACTTGGTCCAAACCATTCATCTATATTTTTAATCATCCTGGTTGCCCTAGATAATTAGGAATTTAGGCTACGACTACTGTGACAAAGGTAGTGTCTTCTCCCATCTACAAAGTTATTAGTCTAACAATGTTTAAGTCTAATGCACAAGAATTATAACAAAATTTAAGACAATTTGAAGTGAAATATCCAATAATTTATGTCTCTAACGACCAAAACGTTAGGCTTGATTTTAGTGGACGTCTGTTTTACTTGTAGGATTTTACAAATGAGTTTGTTGCTTATATAGAACAAAAACAAATTCTGCCTCAAGAGTATAGGTGAGTTAAGAATATAGATTTAAAAATGGGGTTAGAAAGCCATATTTAAGTGTTCTCAACTTAAAGTTTACAACTTAGCTTATCTCGACAATGTACTCCACCCCTTTGTACATTCAAACATCTTTCTTTCATCTTAGTTCTCAACCACTCGGTTATCTCACTTCTCACATTGAGTCGGGACCTTATCGGGATGAGTCCTGACCTATCACGGGGTTAGTACTACTTTATCAAGCTCACTTTAAGCTTCCCGCTTCATCTAAATTCAGGAACTAGCTTAACTTGCCAATCGGGCTAAGTCTTGCTTCTAACTGAGCCAAGACCAACTTTCCAACGCTCATCGAATGCCCACACGGTATTTAATAATGCAATCCTGAACCTTAGAATGACATAAAGCTTCATTTTGTATATGGGCACGTTTATCAAGAATTGACTCTTGGATCATTTACATCTATTGGGACCAATGGGACAATCATCAATCTGAGCATCATCGCGGCATGACGACGCTTGCGACCATACCATGTCGTTTGAGGATACCGTGACGGAACTTGGGTATATATATCAATCTTCAACATGTTGGGTTGTATGTCTTAAAACTCTCAATTTGTAATATTAAACATATTCTATTTGCAATAAAGACGTTATTGAGGTTTATTTAATAAATATGTTATTGAATGTTAAATTGCACTTGTAAAGACTAAATCCAATACACGAAGATCCATGGCTATTACATGAATACTTGGATTTTATGTGAAGACATAAAATGGATTAAGTTCGAGTAGATAGCCAAAACGATCTATAGTATATGAATGAGGCTAGGTACCTTATTCTAGTAACACTATCAAATGCGATCTTCTTTGTATTTAGTACAAACGATGTGATCCTGAATCGTTCATGTGGAGACATCCAAGTGGGGGTATCCTATGCAATGAGTTTGCATAAGACCAAACCAAGAAACAAGTTACTCTTACTTTATAACGTTGTTTACTGTTTAAGACTAACTATTTCAAAACGACGACTTATGTAACTTGGCCTTAATCCTGAGCTAACTATGAACTCTTGTTTATTCCGGATTATCCTTAGATTTGTATAGGTGAGGGTTGGCTCAATAGCGTCGGCTCAATAAGCCTCCCATTTTAGGGGTAATACTAGGTAGATTGCTGGTGACATAAGGTGCAAGACGAAATTTACTCCTATCCGATTTAGAGATAGTAGAGAGGTTGTTCTCTTAAATACTGATTCAAGGTTATGAACAAGGGGCCCCACCCTCTCATTAACTTGAAAGGGACTCGGTTTGGTGGTTGGTTCACAAATCAATTGTTCATTAGAGAATCAGTGGTAGGGGTAAAACTGAAGGATCTCATATCTAAGAGTTCCATGGGTGCATTTGGATCGCTCCGATCTCACAGTGACAGAAATACAACAATATACATTCAACATATAGTTATGCAAACAAACACTAATTATCGGCATGCTAAGAACAAGATAAATAACAAGGGAAAGAGTTCCATACTAGTTGAAGACGTTCTTCACACTTTGAAACTCCAACGCAGTGGAAAACCTCCACGCGATCTACCAATGCCCAGCAGAAGCGTAGACTACAGCAGCACGAACAACCGCGAACTCACGACTGCAACGGGGACGACACCACCACTAAAGAGCCCTGGGTATTCTTGAAGTGAAAACCCAAAGGGTGGTCTTTGGTGAATTTGGTAGAGGAAGGAGGAAACATGAATCATGTAGGCGATAAGCAAGTGGGAGGAAAAAAGGCGTTATCGCATAGCAGACAGCTTATCGTTTAGGAGGAGCTACACGATCGTGTAGGATTTACTAAACGATCGTTTAGGAAAAGGTATACGATCGTTTAGTAAAATCGGCACCTTATATGATCGTTTAGAGAAGCTATCCGATCGTGTAGAAAACAATCTGTGATCGTTTAGGCGCGAGGTAGACGATCGTCTAGATGAAGAGCAACTATTGTATAGGCTCTCGATTTTCTTAAGCGATCGTTCTCTATTCTCCAGCGCGCGCTCTTACGAATGCTTTGGACGATCGATCAAAATGAAAACCATTTTCATTTTAACTCATCGGTTACAATAACCGACGTTGCCCCACTAACCCACATCTGAACGTGAATTTTTTGGATTAATTATCATATAATTAATCAATTAATTAATTAATTAATATAATCATATTATATTTTTATCCTATAGTTTGATATCACAATCTACTGTAGTATTTTCTCCTCTACTTGATATAAATCATATTTATATCTAATTTCCTCCAAAATAATGTATCTCATACATTTAGCCAATTATATCATATATAATTAACCAGTCCAATTATATCATATATAATCGAACTTCCTCTTGTCAATTTGAACATTTCAAATTAACCCAAATATTGGTTCTTGACTTTATCCAAACTACCCAGAAGACCTAATGGACCTATGGCTCGAAGCTCGAAGCTCCAATGGTCTGTGAATAGCTGACTAAACTTTTAGCCACGAGATCCACCATCCGTCAACTGTCAGACATTCCACTAAAGACCAACAGCTGAACTCTTTTTACCATAGATATATTTCTGTGTCCATCGGATATAACCAATCATAAGTACGATGACCCTTCAAAGATGCTCGTAAGTACAACTAGGTCAAATTACCATTTTGTCCTTGTAATTACATCTCATTCCTTAAGTACCACTGATTCCTCTAATGAACAATACAACATAGTCCAACTATGTGTGAACACCTCTCGGGCCAAGAGAATGTGCATGGCGCCACATCGTTCAAGCCCCTGAATCAGCCCTTAAGGGAGCTATCTATCTACTTACCCCTACCTCGGGGAAGAAGTGAATTCCATTTTTTGTAGCTGAGTTCCCAGCTCCCAAATCAAACGAATCCCTAAAATGGTAGGTTTGAATCGGCGAACTGGCCACTCGCACCCATACAAATCAAAGGACCACCCTCAATGGCAGGAATTTCCAACGCACTCAGGATTGATGTCATGTTACTTATGGTCATCCTAGTGAAGTGAAGTCTCTGTCATGAACGGTGTTATATAACGAGACGTTAACACTTTGTGGTCAGGTCTTATACAAACTCTTTGTATAGAACGCCACCGCTCGCATGTCCCCAACATGAATGATCAGGTTCAGACCATCTGTGACAAGTCATAACACTTGTGACCATTCCACAAAGCGGGCCACATCCGTAGTGATACCAGGATAAGGTTTCCCTCCTATACCCATATACTACAGACCAATTTGGTTATCACTCAAGACATGATCCACTTGTATGTCACCACATACATGCTTGAGTCACATACAGATAACTAGGGATTTTATGTTTATTGGTTTGTGGTAAAGTAAACAAAATAAGTAACTGAGCAAAATACAAGATGTGAAGTAAATATCATATATTAACAACACAAGCGTTCGTACAAACTGTTTACAAACTAACAAGACATGAGACTTTAGGGCATCAACCCCAAAAATCTCCCACTTTTCCTAAAGCGAAGTGGGATGTACAGAAAATCTCTCACTTGCCCTAGTCCAGTCGCGGGCGATCCTGTAGACCCATGCTTCGTAGGTGACCCTCAAACACTGTAGCTGTGAGAGCCTTCGTAAATGGGTCAGCAACATTAAAATGGTATGGGTTAGACTAATTCGTCTTATCTTCTCAACCTCTTGAGGTGTCTTAGGACACATATCCTTAGACAAAGTGACTTCATGCCGAAATGGCAGTAGGCCCCTCTTGGAGTCCTACATTGAGTACTTGAGCAACAACTTATCAATGTACGATGCCTGAGACAGTGCTAGCACTTTGTTTTTATGATCCCGAAAGATCTGTATACCTAGAACAAATTGAGCCTCTCCTAAATCTTGCATTTGAAGTGTGTCGCTAGCCAGTTCTTAACTGCAGTCAGTAAACCTACATTATTCCCAATGAGTAGGATATCATCTACATACAACACTAAGAAGAATACTGAAGCGTTGATGATTTTCTTGTAAACACAAGGTTCATCAACGTCGCCATCCCGGTCAACATCCTCCATTGCCTTCATATAAGACAATGGATCCTCAACGTCACCATCTGTTACCATAGCACGTGTGGGTTCGCAACCCTCCCACTACGTCGAGGTTCCTTCAACTCTTGAGGGGGAACCGACCTACTGGATAAACTCCCATCAATAACTCTTGCTAATGTAGCAGGCTCTTCAACAACTCTTGTTGAAGTTTCAGTAGTTTCATTGGATCATAAAATAACCCCCTCGTGTACCTTTGAGGTATCCTACAAAAAGGCATAACGTCGATTGTGGTTCCAACTTCTTAGGATTAGCCTCAAGCACATGTGCAGGGCAACCCTAAATGCGAAAGTGACGTAAACTAGCTTTACGCCCGTTCCACAACTCTAGAGGTGTTCTTGCAACACTTTTAGAGGGAACATAGTTGAGTATGTTTACCGCAGTCTCCACTGCGAAACCCCAAAACAAGTCCGGTAAGGAAGTGTAACTCATCATCGAGCGAACCATGTCTAACAAGGTCCTATTTCTCATCTCCGCTACACCATTCTGCTGAGGTGTACTCGTTGCTGAGAGTTGGAAAACAATTCCATGTTCTATCAAATAGGCCTGGAATACCGAGTCCAAAAAACTTTCCACATTGATCCGATTGAAGTGTTTTAATCCGTCTATTCAATGCGTTTTCAACTTTAGCCTTGAACTCTTTGAACTTGTCAAAGGATTCAGACTTCCGTTGCATAAGATAAACATACCCGTACTTGGAATAATCATTAGTAAAACTGATAAAATACTCATAGCCACCTCGGGCTCGCACATTCATAGAACCACAAAGGTCAGAATGTACTAACTCAAGAGGCTCCTTGGCTCTATAACCTTTTCCAGTAAAAGGTCGTTTAGTCATCTTACCCTCAAGGCAATATTTGCACACTGGTAAAGAATTTTCTTCTAACTCACTTAGAAGTCCATTCTTCACCAATCTCTCAATCCTATTGAGATTGATGTGCCTTAAACGAAGATGCCAAAGTTGGGCATTTTCTTTGAGAGAAATTCGTCGACGTTTTGATTGAGCTACGACAGTTCTGAACAATTCAGTATTATGGAGGGAATTAATGGCTAACGGCCTTAGCACATATAAATTTGATTCTAGATTTGCTGTGCAAATAAAAATACCATCTTTATGAATAAACGCTTTATCCATATTAAAAGAGATAGTATATTTACATTGCAATAAACACTTTACAGAAATAAGGTTCCTCTTTAGTTCAGGAACAATATATACAATATGTAAAACAAGAAACCTATTGTGTAAAGCTAACTAGAGTCCTCCCACTGCCACAGCTGAGACGACGAGCCTGGTGCCTATTCGCATCGTCATCTCACTAGCCTTCAGCTGTCGCTAAGATCTAATCCCCTAAAAAGAAGAATAAACATGGTTAGTGGCGCCCAAATAAATTATCCAAGCAGAATCATCATTCTCCACTAAACAAGTTTCAAGCACAAGTAAATCACATTTACTTTTATCGACCTTGGCCTTAGCCTTGGCTGCTTTCTTCTCTATCAGATATCGAGGACAGTTCCTCTTCCAGTGTCTAGCTTGGTTGTAGTGGAAACACTTTCCCTTAGCAACTTGTGGACTTCTACTTTGGGGCGATAGGCGGTGGGTTAGTAGGTGCCTTCCCTTTTCCCTTACCACCCTTCTTCTTCTTCCCCTTTGCAAAGTTAGAAGCAGAAGGTGCAGACTTCGTTCTTGAGGTCGAACCTCTATGGAACATTCTGGAGGATGAAGCAACATTTGCCTCACCCTTCTGCCTCTCCTTACTTTTCAGTAAAGATTGGTATGTCTGCAACTCATTGAGGAGAGTTGTAAGGTTATATTTCACTTTGTTAAGAATCACATTACTAACAAAGTGCAGGAAGCTCTTCGGCAAAGAATTTAGGATTATGTTCACTTAGCTGGCCTCATCGATGGTAGACCAATTCAACTCCGCCACATTAAAGTGGACGATCATGTTTAGGACATGTTCACGAACAGAGGTGCCTTCTTCAATTTTGTTGTTGAATATGTATTCAAGAGTCTCATGCATAAGCTGTTCAGATGGTTGTCCAAACTATCCCCCACAGGGACTCCATGATCTCACACGCTGAGACCACAGGCTCATGTTTCTTGGCCAAGACTTCAGAAAGACTTGCCAAGATATAGGCTCAGGCCTTCTCATTCACCCTTGTCCATTGCTCGTATGCCTCCCAAACATTTCGAGCAGCATTCAGAGCTGAAATAGGAGGACAAGCCTCCATGAGAGCGAATATGAGATCCTTGATGATCAGGATCGTTGTGATCATATGTTTCCATGTTGCGAAATTATCGCCAGTAAGTTTTTCGGCGCTTAGCAATGCTAGTGTAGCTGTTGCCATTCTGAAAATGTTGTTGAAAATACGAACAAAACTTTATTAGATTTTGCTAAACCATATTTAAACCAATCAATTTTGCAAAACAGTTTCAAATACCCTAAGTTATAGACTTTTATTTTGCAATGATGCCCTAGTGAGGCAGAACAAACGCCACTGGTGGGGTGATCAATTGCCCTTTCGCTGGGATGAAACATTCTCAACCATTATGCAGAACCAACTCTTGGAATTGAACCTAACAGCCACCATTTTTTGGTCTAGAATCGTTAACCTTTAACTATTCTGCATAAGTGTAACCCCTCATTTTCGGTGCCAGAGTCCCACCCTAATGAGCCCACAGTAGGGAAGAAGTAGATTAGGACAAGAGACTAAGTTACCTTATCCTCTTACAAGAGATCAAATAAAGAAACGCACAAAACTGCCATCCTTTAGGGGGATGATAACTTGTAGAAATACAAGTTATTTATACCTCTTTATCTAGATATTGCGGCCAAAAGTTAGAATTACAATAATTATAAATGATCGCAATTACACCCACTAACACATAAAGATAAAAGACAAGCTGAGTTTTACTCTGTTTTGCAAGAAACCAAGTAGCGCTTGCGCTTAAGGCTCACGAGAAATTGATCAACGCATCTCTGTCACATTGCGCCCATCAATCAATAATGAAGAGACGATTACCGCAATGATGGTGCAATGCGACAGTTGATCCAGAGCTAACTTTCAACCGCATGCGGTAATAAAAAAGCAACACCGCATGCAAATCCACGATCGAAAGATACAACTGAGCAACGCAAAAGCGGAGGATTGAAACACGTGTATAACTAACGATTGTGCAGAATTGACGGTCTGATTGCATAATAGAAGGAATAATATCCCTCCATCTTCAGAATTACCATAACCATCAGTGGGGACCACAAGGCCGGAGTCAAAGACCTGCACCTATAAATACCCCATAGATTTCAGAGAAAACTTATGCTACTTGATACGGGGCTAAGTGCTGCTAAACTGCTGAGAGAAAAGGCCGAGCTAAGTGCTGAAGTGAAGAATCTGGGAAAAAGAAGAGAGAAGGCAGAGAGGTGAATCTCATATCTAACCTGCCGAATACCCAATCGGAAGCTCTGTGCATAAATCTCTGCTACCGGTGGAGCAAGCCTGAGAGGGAAGTTCTTCTTACCATCAAATCCATCCTATCCGGCAAACAGATCTCCATCGAATCGGTGCCAAGACATTGACACTTGTTTACATCTGTTCTACCTCTTTCATCGTAGTATTTCACTTGCTCTTTATCTTTTCATTCACACACCATGTATCAAACGCTTAATAGACATATTAAATATTTCAATAGCTTTCATATACAATTCTCTATCTATTTTCGTGCCTTCATTAATCACTTTCTCCATGATGTCTTTTTAATCCCCTGATAGTTAATATGAATCAAACAAGTACTTAATCTGTGTTAAAGGTATAAAATGCATTTAGCTAAGGCATGCTAGACGACATCTTCACCTGTGAGAGCAGAAGTGAAGATGCCATTCTGATCTATCGAGAGAGGGTTAGAAGAATGCGTTAACTAAAGCGAGTAGCACTTCCAGACATGGAAGCAACCTTGCGTTCATTATGTTATTCTCTGTTTCACCACAGACATGTGAGAGCGTGGCCGATCACTGAAAGGTGTACGCCAAGAGAAGAGCGAAATGGTATTTCTAGCTTCAATGCAATTAAGAACTTGCGCTGTTTATATTATTTATCTTTCTCTTTCTATTCTGTTCATAAGACTTGCTGCCACATTTTACATTCTTTGCATAACTTTCACAGCCAGCCTTAACCTTAGCATCTTTTATCATGAGCCTGTATCTTGTATCATCTAGATTAGGTTTATTGTATTTCATTTTATTATCGCATCTTTACTGCTTTATTTTATTTTATCGCAATTTATATACCTGTACAAACACATTTTTAAAGATTGAAAACCTGGTCGCATATATCATGAACATACCGCAAAAACCTAAAACAGTCCCTGTGTTCGACCTCGGATCACACCGAGAAACTTGCGGTGGAATTACACTTGGTTCCATCGTAAGGAAACTTGTGACAACGCATGGCATACTACGTGAACATCCATAATTAACGCATATCTAGCAATAGTATCGCATCATTTCGAGCATAGAACATCATCAATCATACCTATCAGCGTTATCATCAACAAGTTTATGGCGTTATTGTCGGGGACTGGTTAACGGTTAGTGTTGAATATTTTTATGTTATGTGCAGGACAGATCTCTTTGTACTGACTGTTCAATGCGAAGAGCAATCTGATGGCTTACGAGTGCTGGAGTGATCTAGTAATTCTAAGTGGACCCAGAGATCAAGTGTATTTTTTGCGAAGTGTTCATCAGGGCTAAATTAATTGGTGAAGAAGTATGGCTGATGAGAAAGTGGCACCTGCTGGAAACCAAAGGGGAGATTTGCCAGTGCAAGATCCCGTTTTTCTTGCTGCTGACCAGAAAATCCCTATAAGAGAATATGCGGCGCCAGATTTCTATAATTTTTCACCAGGAATTTCAAGACCAGTTGTTGAGGGGAATGCTAGCTTTGAAATAAAACCTATTATACTACAAATGATTCAGAATGTTGGACAATTCGCAAGGAGAAGACCCGCACGCTCATTTGACAAATTTTGTAGACATGTATAGTGCATTCTCCATGCCTGGTGTAACTCAAGAAAGTCTTAAACTATACTTATTCCCGTACACATTGCAAGATGAAGCAAAGAGGTGGGCTCAAGCATTAAAGCCAGACAAAATTAAGGGATATGAGTAGTTGGTTGATAGGTTCATAAACAGATTCTTCCCTCCGTCTATCAACGCAAAGAGGCGGAGGGTGGTTTTGAATTTCGAACAAAAGGGTTATGAAACCTTGAGCACCACTTGGGTGCGATTCCGGCAATTAGTGAAGAACTGCCCGCATATCGGGATTCCTGATAGTATTTTGATGGAAACCTTCTACAACGGCCTAGACCAATCAATGCAAGCAGTTGCCAATGCCTCCGCAGAAGGAAGATTAATGAATAAGTCATATACGGAAGCGAATAACATATTGGATCGCATCTTGCGACATTCTGACGAGTGGATTGATACCAGGCTTGAGGTAAGAGGTCGGGAGCAAGAAAGAGTAGAAAGGGTCGATGTGCCAACGGACACAATGAACGCATTGGTCGAGCAAATGACCATAATGACCTCACTTCTCCAGACGGTGGCTAATCAGCAGAGAACTCTCTCTCAAGGAATAACGTAAGTTAATGTGGTGACTCATATGACCGCAATGGAGTGAGGTAATGAGAAAATCGCAAGCTGACTCTTTTAAAGAATTAGAAGATCAAATAGATCAGCTTACAAGGGAATTAAAGAAGAAAGCGCCTGGTATGCAACACGAAAACTCGGGAGTGTCGAGGCAAAGAGGTAAAGAACAATGTCATGCAGTGACATTGAGGAGTGGCAGAATGATAGCCCCTATTATGCCGAAAGTACCAGATGCGGTAACAACACAAGCAGATTTGACTATTGATAATGACCAGTTACTTAATAACGGAAGTAACACCAGTACAGAAGTAAGATCATCTACAAAAGATGAAGCTCCTTAAGACATGAATTCTCAATCAACGCAACCTCCAGCCAATGACATACTACAAGCACAGGACCTCACTAAATAACAAAGTGAACAAGAAATACGGCGGGATCCTCCACCTTTCCCGTCCAAGCTAAAAAAGAAAGACGATAGCCGCAATTTCAGAGGTTTCTGGACGTTCTCCGACAGCTACACATTAATATTCCCTTGATAGAAGCATTAGAGCAGATGCTGAGTTATGTGAAATTTCTCAAGGATATTCTCGCCAACAAGAGAAAGATTGGGGAAAATGAAACAGTTGCACTAACATATGAGTGTAGCGCTCTGTTTCAAAACAATCTCCCTACTAAAATGAAGAACCCTAGAACTTTTACATTGCCCTGCACCATAGGAGGGAAGATGGTCAGAAACGCGCTGTGTGATTTAGGGACAAGCATAAATTTGATGCCCTTGTCAATTTTTAAGAAGTTGGACATCGGCAAAGCAAGGCCAACCATGATCACATTACAGCTAGCCGATAGATTAATAAAGCTTCCTGAGGGCAAGATAGAAGATGTTCTCGTGTAAGTGGACAAGTTTATCTTCCCAGCAGACTTTGTCATATTGAATTATGAGGCCGATAAAGAAATTCCTATCATCCCGGGACACCCATTTCTTTCCACAAGGCGAGCGTTAATCGATGTGTAGAAAGAAGAGTTGACCATCCGAGTCGATGATCAAGAAGTAGAATTCAATGTACTCAATGCGTTGAAGTACCTAGGAGATATAAAGAACTGCCAATATATCGAGGAGTTGCGGGGAGAACAGAGGCACGAACCCCTGAAGGAAATGGAGGAGGAGAATTTTGAAGTCGGCGCAATGTTGGAGGAGGACTGCACCGTAATTCATGCTGAATCTAATTTTAAACCACTCAAGTTATATGAACAGACATTGCAGTGCATTAAGCCATCTTTAGAAGAGCCACTTGTGTTAGAGTTAAAGCCGTTGCCAGTGCACCCAAAGTATGCTTACTTAGGAAGTAACGACACGTTATCTGTTATCAATTTTGCATCACTGAATAAGGAGAAAGAAGATGCTCTCATATGAATCCTAAGAAATAACGCAAAAGCCTTAGGTTGGACCTTGGCAAACATTCAAGGAATCAGTCCCTCGTATTGTACGCACAAGATTCGTCTGGAAGAAGGAAAGAATGGATCAGTAGAAAGGCAACGTCGCTTGAACCCTGCCATGAAGGAGGTTGTAAAGAAGGAAATAGTAAAGTGGCTGGACACAAGTGTCATCTACCCGATATCTGATAGTAGTTGGGTGAGCCCAGTGCAATGTGTTCCGAAAAAAGGGGGGATGACAGTCATCACTAATGATAAGAATGAATTGGTTCCCACAAGGACAACTACGGGGTGGAGAATCTGCATGGATTATCGCAAGCTGAATTTGGCCGCTAGAAAGAACCACTTTCCACTCCCGTTCATTGATCAGATGTTAGACAGACTTGCGGGGAATGAATTTTTCTGCTTTCTTGATGGCTATTCAGGGTATAACCAAATAGCAATTGCGCCGGAGGACCAAGACAAGACAACCTTCACGTGCCCATTTGGTACGTTTGCATTCCAACACATGCCATTTAGACTCTGTAATGCACCAGACACTTTTTAACGATGCATGATGGCAATATTCTTAGATTATTTGGAGGAGTCAGTCGAGGTATTCATGGATGATTTCTCAGTCTTCGGCAGTAATTATGACTCCTGTTTGTCTAACCTTGAAAAAGTCTTGAAGAGATGCGTGGAAACAAATCTTGTTTTGAACTGGGAAAAATGCCACTTTATGGTGGAAGAAGGAATAGTTCTGGGTCACAAAATCTCCAAGGCAGGATTGGAAGTTGATCAGGAAAAAATCGATGCTATTTCCAAATTACCCCCACCTATGAACATAAAAACACTTAGGAGCTTTCTAGGACACGTGGGGTTTTATAGAAGATTTATTCGCAACTTCTCCCAGATCGCAAGACCCCTAAGTGCACTTCTTGAAGCTGACCGTGAATATAATTTTGATGACGCCTACACTAAAGCATTTAACACATTGAAAGATGAGTTCATCTCCACACCCATTTTGATTGCGCCAGATTGGACGCAACCATTTTCATTGATGTGCGATGCTAGTGGATATGCTGTGGGCGCAGTTTTGAGTCAGTGCAGGGATAAGGTGTTGCATCCTATTTATTATGCGAGCAAAACACTGAACGACGTGCAGAAGAACTATACAACCACAGAAAAGGAAATGCTCGCAGTGGTATTTGCACTAGAGAAGTTTTAACAATACTTAATTGGAACAAACGTGGTGGTGTATATGGATCACTCTGCGATTAAGTATTTAATGACGAAGAAGGATGCAAAACCGAGGCTGATACGGTGGGTGTTGATCCTGCAAGAGTTTGACCTAGAAATTAAAGACCGGAAGGGCACCGAGAACCAAGTCGCGGATCATTTATCAAGATTGGATAATTGCGAGGTTCAAGAGGCAGAAAAGGATATTGAGGAAAGATTCCCCGATGAGCAGCTGATCGCAATAGACATTAATGTTCCCTATGCGGACATAGTAAACTTCATAGTTTGTGGTCAACTACTGGATGATTATACATACCAGTAGAAGAAGAAGCTAAGACATGATGCCAAATTTTATTTCTGGGACGATCCATTCCTATATCGACAAGGACCTAATCATATAATACGTCGGTGTGTTCCTGAGCATGAAGCCAAGCACATTTTAGAGCTTTGCCATGAGTCCCCATATGAAGGACATTTTGGGGGGCAAAGGACCGCAGCAAAAGTCTTATAGTGCGACTACTTTTGGCCAACACTGTTTAAGGATGCCCATGCCCATGTTGTGCAATGCGACAGGTGTCAAAGGATGGGGAATATGTCTAAAAGAAATGAAATTCCATTGATGTCAATCTTAGAAGTTGAATTATTTGATGTTTGGGGAATTGACTTCATGTGCCCGTTTCCACCATCCGAAGGTCATCAATATATTCTGGTTGTGGTTGATTATGTATTGAAATGGGTTGAGGCCATCGTATGTGCCAAGAATGACGTGGCCACTGTGGCAAAGTTTCTGAAGAAGAACATTTTTGCTTGTTATGGGATGCCACGAGCCTTAATCAGCGATGAGGGCTCTCACTTTATCAACCGCATAATTGCCAACCTGTTGACTAAATTCAACGTCAGCCATCGAGTTGCAACTGCTTATCACCCACAAACTAATGGGCAGGCAGAGATTTCTAACAGAGAGATCAAAACTATCTTGGAGAAGGTAGTTAATACTGCCATGAAGGATTGGTCACCCAAGCTTGATGAAGCACTATGGGCTTACAAGACTCCCTATAAAACACTAATTGGCATGTCTCCGTACGCCTTGGTCTTCGAAAAAGCTTTTCATTTGCCGCTTGAGTTGGAACATAAGGCGATGTAGGCATACAAGAAGCTGAAGTTTGATTTAACCAGTGCGGGGAAAGTTCGGAAGCTGCAATTGAATCAATTGTTTGAATGGCGAAGGTATGCCTATGAAAATACTAAGATATATAAGGAGAAAACAAAGAAATGGCATGATGATCGCATAAACGACCGAACATTCACCGAAGGTCAATAGGTATTACTATTCAACGCGCGTTTGCGATTGTTCCCAGGAAAGTGGAAGTCTCGCTAGTCTGGGCCATTCCGAATCAAGACAATCTTTCCTCACGGTGCAGTGGAACTAACAACTTTAGACGGGAGCAGTGCATTCAAAGTCAATGGTTAGCGGATCAAGCCCTACTATGGAGGCGACTTCGATCGGCACATGGACACCATTGACTTGGGCAAGCAGGATTAAACCGCTTGCCGGAAAGCGATTGCGGTAACTCTAAGAACTTCTTTCAATCAACCTTCCTTATGTTTAATTGCTTTCTTTACAGCTTTCTTTTACCGTTTTCTAAATTTCGTCAATTATTGTCTAGTAGAATCAGTCTTTAATGTTTTTGTATTTCCTTCCAATTTAATTTCGCATGTATCTCCATATCTTAAATTTAGTAGCATTGGTCATATAATTTTTGTGAATGATTGGATAAATCACCGCAAGGTCTTTTCTACTGACGTTTTTGATGAATTAAGAAGAAAGGAAAGTAAACTATGAGAGGATAGGTGTAGTAAGTGGTACCAAGCGACACTGTGCATCCAGTACACCTAAATGCATTATGGTGAGGGGTATGTTGTGCATATATGCCTTTTGCCTGTCCTTAGTTAAATGCACTATGTTGAGGTATCCTCCAGAAATGTATTTAGTTAAGGGGTCTTTGCGGGGATGTATGCGTGTTGCCCGTCCTCGTCAAAAATGTATCTGCGTTTATTGGAATCATGGTGTGAATTTTAAATCATGCACCCTTCTGAATAAAATTTATAAGTTAATCAAATTCTTGACTCCTGTACAGGCAATAGAAAAATTTTGTATTAATTTCAATTATACTTATTTGTACACTTTGTTAATATTCAATACAATTAGAGTACATGATTCACTCTACTTTTTGCCTGTGCCTTTTTCTTTATCTTCCTTTGTCAATTTTTGTAATGTTCTTAATCTTTTGTTTTTACGATCTTCATTGCGTTGCTATGATGTATTATATGTTTATACTTAGAAACATTTCCCGTACTTCATAATTTCTGATTAACACTTAGTTAATTCTTAGTTTAGCAGTACTTTACCTTTTATCTTTTAAAGTTCTGCTTAAACCTTCTTTTTGAAATTTTCTTCTAAGTGTTTATCTAATCTCTCCAAACAACACAATGAGGACCTTGCTCATCTTTAAATTTGAGGATGGGAAAAGTCTGAGCAGATGAGATCAAGATTATGCAGTATTTAAGAAAATGCGTCCATTTTCAAATAAAAAAAAATTGCAAAATTCCAATGTCAGCGCAAGGGAAAACCTAAAAAATGTCCCAACCTGATAAGAGTTTAGTTGTGAAAGGAGCCTGCTCGTAGTTGGATGTTCGTATGACACCCGTAGGAGCAAGCCAAAACGAAGGTGGGTTTCCAAGAACAACGCAGTATGGAAAAAAAATAATAGAATGCAAGAGACAACTCCTCTGAATGTCATGAGTTAAAGTTGAAATTGGCATCGTAGTTGGATGTCTGCATGCACCCGTGTGGATATGCCAAAACGAATAGTGTAACCATGATCAACAATCTCTAAATAAAGAAATGACACAAAGTTTTGCTCACCGCATATAGATACATCAAGTTTTTTTAACAAAAGAAGAGACAAACATTCTATTTTGAAAACTAGAAAAGCATCTTTGAGCAGAATTTTGTCATATAGAAGAATAAAGTAGGGTTGCTAAGAATTAGCAAGGATAGAAGGAAAGTGCGATGTCAAGTAATGTGTCTAAGTGTAACATTCGGAACAACCAATCATCACAAAAATAGAGGATAGGAATTTAGCATGATTGCCTTAGTAGAAGATATGCTTGAGGACAAGCAAATATCTAAATTTAGGGGTGTGATAACTTGTAGAGATACAAGTTATTTTTACCACCTTATCTAGATATTGCAGCCAAAAGTTAGTAAATATGCACCAATTGTATGAAGATTAGCTTAGAATTACAATAATTATAAATGATCGCAATTACACCCACTAACACCATAAAGATGGAAGACAAGCCGAGTTTTACTCTGTTTTGCAGGAAACCAAGTCACCGCTTGCGCTCAAGGCTCATGAGAAACTGATCAACGCATCTCTGTCACATTCCACCCGTCAATCAACAATGAAGAGATGATTACTGCAATGACGGCGCAATGTGACAGTCGATCCAAAGCTAACTTTCAACCGCATGCGATAATAAAAAAAAACACCGCATGCAAATCCACGATCGAAAGATGCAACTAAGCAACGCAAAAGCGGAAGATTGAAACACGGTCTGATTGCATAACAGAAGGAATAATATCCCTCCATCTTCGAAATTACCATAACCATCAGTGTGGACTACAAGGCCAGAGTCAAAGACCTTCACCTATAAATACCTCATAGATTTAAGAGAAAACTTATACTACTTGATATGAGGCTAAGTGCTGCTAAATTACTGAGAGAAAAGGCTGAGCTGAGTGCTTAAGTGAAGAAATCTGGGAAGAAGAAAAGATAAAGCCGAGAGGTAAATCTCAGATCTAACCTGCCGAATACCCGATCGAAAGCATTGTGCATAGATCTCTGCTACCGGTGGAGCAAGCCTGAGAGGGAAGCTCTTCCTACCATGAAATCCATCCCATCCGACAAGCAGATATCTATCGAATCGGTGCCAATACATTGGCACTTGTTTGTATCTGTTCTATCTTTTTCATCGTTGTATTTCACTTTCTCTTTATCTTTTCATTCACACACCATGTATCAAACGCTTAATAGACATATTAAATGTTTCGATACCATCCGTTGAGGACACGCCAAAGGTGCTGCAAAGTCGAGGATAGATCTCATGGTGTGGACTATTTAGGAGAAATGGGAAAGGTTTAAGTGAAGCATCTTATGGCCCAAGTACCTCCCACTGAATATTCTACCTAGGGTTTCATTAACCTAGACAATCCTGCTACTGATTTTTAAACTCTGCTCATAAACAACGTTTGTCTATGAAATATGAACAGGTTCAAGTAGTCACATTTAAACACTTTAATGGACCGTCCTTAACTTGCATGCATGCATCAAATCTATCTAATTCACCTTTCCAGGTAAGTTCCCAGGTAGGGGTGTTACGTTTTCATCAACTTAAATACCCTAGCCTAGACAGAACCCGCCTTAGACAAAAGGTCCCTTATAGATAGATTTGCTACACTTTAACCTTTTATTAGCCAATTTAATCCTATTAAACTGATTAAAAGATTAAAGCCTTAGGGTTGCTAATCGTATTAGAACTGTGATCTTAGGTCTATGTGATCCAAGTTTTAAACACTTTAAAACGTGTACCCGATCGTCAAAACGATACGATCAACTCTTGATCGCATACCCCATCGTTTAAATGATGCATTCAACAACGATCCGTAGCACATCTTCTGCACGATGCGATCAACCCTAGATTGCCTCCTTCTTTGATGAACTGCAATGCTTGCCCAGATCGCGTACCACTCTTATACAACGCTTGCACAGATCTGATTCTTCAACGAACGACTCAAAACTTCAAACAAACTTTGAATAAAAACTCGATAACGATTATTACTGCCCAAAAATGCAGGGGCCTTTACAAACAACCACAAATGTAAAAGGATCTAAATCAAACCAAGGCTAATCATCTTGAAAACATCCATTAATCCGCACATCCACAACAAATTTAACCATTAAATCAGTGCAGAAATGCACCCACCATGAATGTAAATCTCATTTCATTACAACAGATGAAATCAGAGTATCAGAACCTGGCTCTGATACCAATTGAAGGATCTCATATCTAAGAGTTTCATGAGCGCTTCGGATCACTACGATCTCACAATGACCGAAATACAACAATATACATTCAACATACAATTATGCAAACAAACACTAATTATCGACATGCTAAGAAAAAGATAAATAACAAGAGAAAGAGTTTCATGCCAGTTGAAGACGTTCCTCACACTTTGGAACTCCAACGTAGCGAAAAACTCCACACAATATACCAACGCCCAGCAGAAGCGTCGATTGTAGCAACACGAACAACCGCGAACTCAGGACCGCAACGGGGACGACATCACAACTAAAGAGCCTCGGGTATTCTTGGAGTGAAAACCCAAAGGGTGGTCTTTGGTGAATTTGGTAGAGGAAGGAAGAAACATGAATTGTGTAGGTGATAAGCAAGTGGGAGGGAAAAAGGTGCTATTGCATAGCAGACTGCTTATCGTTTAGGAAGAGCTATACAATTGTGTAGGATTTACTGAACAATCATTTAGGAAAAGGTATACGATCGTTTAGTAAAATCGACACACTATACGATCATGTAGGAAACAATGTGCGATCTTTTAGGCATGAGGTAGACGATTGTTTAGGCGAAGAGGACTATCGTATAGGCTCTCGTTTTACATATGCACTCGTTTACAATTCTCCAACCCGCGCTCCCGAATATCTTTTGGACAATTGAACTCCAGGGGAATCAAAATTAAAACCTTTTTCATTTTAATTCATCGGTTACAATAATCAACTCATTCCCACTAACCCACGTCCAAACGTGAAAATTAGCTTAATTATCATATAATTAACCAATTAATTAATTAATTAATATAATCATATTATATTTTTATCCTATAGTTTGATATCACATATCTATTATAGTATTTTCTCCTCTACTTGATATAAATCATATTTATATCTAATTTCCTCCAAAATAATGTATCTCATACATTTAGCCAATTATATCATATATAATTAACCAGTCCAATTATATCATATATAATCGAACTTCCTCTTGTCAATTTGAACATTTTAAATTAACCTAAATACTGGTTCTTGGCTTTATCCAAACTACTCAGAAGACCTAATGGACCTGTGGCTCGAAGCTCCAACGGTCCGTGAATAGCTGACTAAACTCTTTAGCCACAAGATCCACCACCTATTAACTGTCAGGCATACCACTAAAGACCAACAGCTGAATCTTCTTACCACAGATATATTTCTGTGTCCATCGGATATAACCAATCATGAGTACGATGATCCTTCACAGATGCTTGTAAGTACAACTGGGCCAAATTACCGTTTTGTCCCTGTAGTTACATCTCACTCCTTAAGTACCACTGATTCCTCTAATGAACAATACAACATAGTCCAACTATGTGTGAACACCTCTCAATCCAAGAGAAGGTGTGTGGCGCCACATCGTTCAAGCCCCGAAATTAACCCTTAAGGGAGCTATCTATCTGCTTACCCCTGCCTCGGGAAAGGAGTGAATTTCATCTTATGTAGCTGAGTTCCTAGCTCCTAAATCAGACGAATCCCCAAAATGGTAGGTTTGAAGCGGCGATCTGGCCACTCGTACCCATACAAATCAAAAGACTGCCTCAATGGCAGGAGTTCCCAACTCACACAAGATTGAGGTCATGTTACCTATGGTCATCTTAGTGAAGTGATGTCTCTGTCATGAACGATGTTATATAATGAGACATTAACACTTCGTGGTCAGGTCTTATACAAACTCTTTGTAGAGGACGCCACCACTCGCATGTCCCCAACATGAATGATTAGGATCAGACCATCTCTGACAAGTCACAACACTTGTGACCATTCCACAAAGCGGGCCGCATCCATAGTGTTACCAGGATAAGGTTTACCTCTTATATCTATATACTACAAACCATTTTGGTTATCACTCAAGACATGATCCACTTGTATGTCACCACATACATGCTTGAGTCACATACAGATAACTAGGAATTTTATGTTTATTGGTTTGTGGTAAAGCAAATAAAATAAGTAACTGAGCAAAATACAAAATGTGAAGTAAATATCATATATTAACAACACAAGTGTTCATACAAACTATTTACAAACTACAAGACATAAGACTTTAGGGCATCAACCCCAACATAAACCACCCGACGGCTTTGCTTCTTCATTCGTCCTAACCCTCGTCCATTAGAGATTCCATTCATTCAACCTTCTGTCCCTTCATTAGACATCCAACCATCTCCTTCCCTGCGACCACCTGTCTTTATTAACCCTGAACCATTGGTCATGGTTTTCCCTCACAAACCAACCTTGTCCCATTCTTCATCGTCGTGCGAGGACAAAGCGCAAACTAAGCCATCTACCGCAAAACTCACAGCAGAACCAAGCAAGGAGAAGGTTCACCTCGACAGCACTGAGTTGGGATGTTGGAAAACAGAAAGTAAGTAGCGAAAGAAAACAGGATCATTAAGTATTCTAATTTATTAATTTTGGCTTCAAATTTAGCATGCTCATAAACTAAAAACAGAGTTTCAACACTAACCTTTGAAGTACCTCTTGAATCACGAACTTGAGTTGCAATCTTCTTTTCCTTTGATTGTGAACCATCACAAGATCCTCCCTACTATTCTCAGATTGAGTTGAGGGACTCAAAACAAGCTTGAATCGAATGGAATTGAAGAGGAGGTTACTGTTTTACATAGTGTGAATAACACTTCTTTGAACACAAATTCTCAGCAAAAATGCAACCTTTTGCATGCCTGATTTCCACTTAGAACTGAAGTTTATATTACATGGCATTCAAGCAACAAACCTTCTACATGAATTCCAGCTCCGCTTTCATTATTGAGCTGGAATTGAAGTAAAAATATGAGTAAGGTGCTTGGTTCCAAAAATGGGAAAAACTCACTTTTGGTTTTTTCATTTTTTTTTTTTCATTTTGAAAACTATTTCAAAATTAAAAAATATTTTCAGTTTTTAATTCAAAAAACAAAACTGAAAATTTATTTATTTTACAAAAAAAATAATTCAAAATTAATTTTTCTAATAAAATTAATAATTAATAATTAATTAAATAATTTAATTAATTCTATTAATTTAATATCAAATATTACATTAATTTAAGTCTAGTTCCACCTTCTTGAAACCCTATTCATGAATTTAATATTTAAATCATATTTAAATATTAACCAATTCTCCAATTTCATTTAATTTCAAAATTAAACGTGTAATTATATCACATATAATTACTAATTCCTTTAATTCTAATTTGAACATTTCAAATCAATTTATCACGTTACTCTAAGGCTAATCCATTTGTGAGCTAGTAGGGTGACCTAGTGGACCTACAGATCATGGACTCCAATGATACGAGATTAATTGTCTAAACTCTTTATACCGAATTAACCCCCATTCTTTAACTATCGAGTCACTCCACTAAATCCCATAGTTGCACTCCCATCACTGTAGATATATTGTGTCCACTCGATATTACCATGAATAGTAAGTTAACCCTTCATAAGTTGTTCGTAATAAGGCTGGGTCAAAAGACTGTTTTACCCTCGAGATTACCTCTTGTCCCTTAAGTCCCATTGATCCTCTAATGAACAATTGGTTTGTGATCCGATCATCAAACCAAGTTCCTATCGAGCTAATGAGAGGGTGGGGCCCGTTGTTCAAGACCCGGAGACAACACTTAAGGGAACAACCTTTATACTATCCCTGAAAGTAGGTAGGAGTGAATTCCATCTTGCACCCTATGTCCCCAGCTATCTACTCGATCTTACCCCTGAAATGGGAAGGCTTATATAGCCGATGTTGTTGAGCCAACCCTCACCTATTAAAATCTAAGGATAATCCTAAGTAAACAGGATTTCATAGTTAGCTCAAGATTAAGATCAAGTTACCTAGGTCATCGTTGTGAAATAGTCAGTCTTAAATAGTGAACAATGTTATAAAGTAAGAATGACTTATTTCTTAGTCTGATCTTGCGCAAACTCATTGCACAGGATGCCCCCACTCCTCATGTCACTACATGTACGAATCAGGATCACTTCGTCTGTAGCACTTTACAACTCCTTGTAACAGCTATAAAGTGGGTCGCATCCGATAGTGTTACTACAATAAGGCACCCAACCTTATTCATATACTATAGATCATTTAGACTATTTACTCGAACCTGATCTACTCTTATGTCTCCACATAAAATTCAAGTACTCATGTAATAGTCATGGATCTTGTCTATATAAGATGCCTGAGATAATGCTAAAATTATGTTTTTGAAGTTTCGAATTATTTGGATCCCAAGAACATACTGAGTTTCAACCAAATCCTTCATTTGGAATTGCGTAGCAAGCCATCTCTTGACGTCAACCAGAATTCCACCTCATTTCTTATGAGTAGAATATCATCAACATATAAAACCAGAAAAACTACAGTCTTGTTGACAATCTTCTTGTAAACACAAGGTTCATCAACATTTTATTCAAAGTCATAAGATTTGATTGCAATGTCAAATCTCATATTCCAAGATCGAGACGCTTGTTTCAACCTATAAATGGATCTATTAAGCTTGCACACCTTTTTTTCTTGACCCTGTTCTATAAACCCTTCTGGTTGAGACATATAGATTGTCACACCCTCTCCTAGATTACCCCTGCACCTGAAAAGAGATATGACTGCAGTAGTTACCAACCTCTTTTGTTGACACTTACTGCTTAATAACCTACTTAGAAATCGTGATAACAACAAACATGTTTATATAACATTCAACAACTAACAGTCACAAACCAACAGGGTTTCACATACCGCTAACATATACATAAAATGTACACAACATAAGATCTTATGGGCCTCAACTTGTAACCTAGTCCCTATATGCAAAAAAACATGTGTACAGATAATTAATGACAACCACCTAAACTTCTTTGTAACTAGAGTCCTAGAATGGCGGAGCAGCAGCAGAGTTATCTTCTAGGGAGTTGACCGCTACCTGGGAAAAGGAAACATTTAAAACGGATGAGCTACTAGCCCAGTGAGTGACTTAATAAAACATAATTCTCATGTTTAAAACTGGAATTAGAAAAATAAAACTTGCCAAGAAACTGTACATATAAACTTTTAAACATAACATGTCAGGAAACTTAGTAAAACTAATCCTTAGTTGAGAGAGAACCATATTTTTCAAACTCCCAACGTCAAGCCTTAGTCGAGAGAGAACCCTTTTGCTCGATCCCTCGACGTCAAACTACCTACATGCACATGGTTATAACTAAGAAAAGTCATATCTTATGTAATACTGCTCAGATACCTTCTCTAAGTCCTTCAGTATCGAGCTTATTGAATCATAATCATAAATCACATTTACTAAATCATATATGCTTAAGTCTTGAAGACATACTAAGTTTCATCATCTAAATCTTAGGCATAACTGTCAACACATGCTTCAAAGAATTGAAAATAGTTTCTAACTAAATCATGTTGTAAAACTAAGAAGCATGCATTAAATAAAACATGCTTCTTTGCTTCATTAATTAGCACGCGATTGAAACATAAATTCATGTGTTTACTTGGAAATTCCTTGTCAAGTAACTAAAATGAGAATAAACTTCTTTTTGAAACATGAATTTCTAAAATCATTAAAACACTTAGTCACTCACGGCTTTTGGGAAATTCCTTTAAGGTTCCCCTATTGGTGTCAATTCTGTGGACCTAACAATGTACTTTAGCTACTAGAAATGGTCTCCCTTTTGAGACTAACTTTCATAATTAAACTCATTTTCTCCTTGACATTTATGTCTTACATCCCAACGTAAACCTCCCCATGCATTGAGTACTTAGAATTTTCTTTTAGGTGTCAAGCTTACTATGCGGCGGTCTAACACCACATCAACGCATACCATGCGTCAATCGCATGTCTTGGGCGCTTCACCTGCTGCACACCAACGCCTAAGCCTTCCCTTGGGCATTCAAGACAGCTATGATCGCCTACACAGACCCTCACATGGCTCAATGCATGCTGATGCTCGCTACTGCCCGTGCATGCGCATCCAACTTTAAGCTGTCTGCTTGTTCAACTCAAGCAGTTGCCTCTTGTTCAAAGAATTTCAAATTCAACTCACTCTTTAAATAACTCAAATTCCAGGGCTTTTCTCAAGAAATTTCCTTCTAAAACTTGTTAAAAAATGTCTTAAGATACTTACCTTAAAATTTGAGCTTATAATTCCTCGTGGTTTGGCCAAAAATTTTAAATCTTCAACACTGACCTCGAACTACCCAAGAACTCGACCTTCTTGCATATTCTTCAAGTTCCAGCTCGTTCCCTTTGGAGTTTTCTTTTGGTAGGCCTACTTCAATAACTACACTTGTTCAGCTTTCATATGGCTTTAGAATCACCCTAATATCACGAGTAATTTGCTCAAAACGTGCTCTTAAAGTCAGCCTCCCTTTTTATACTTGAGACTGCCAGCCATGCATTACTGAATTAGCCGCCTCTTTAACCTCTAAGTGGAAGTAAACCAAAAAATTAGAACAGCTGGCCTCCTTAAACGATGATTAATGTTGATTACCTTCCTTTGGCCATCAACACAAGTCCTTATTTTCAACTAACTTCAATGCAAAACAACCCCCTATAACACATGCTATCCAATTAACGCATGTCTTAGGGCCAACGCTTGAACCATCGCACATTCCCTTGGCCACATGCCTTCAAGCCACTACTAACCTAGACCCAACGCCTTGCTCGAGGCTATTTCCTTGGCTCTCTAGCTTGTAATGCCAATGCCTAGCAATACACCCTTGCTCTCGCTTGGCTTCTTGGTCGCATATCCTTTCGACCAACGCATGTCTTCAGCTTAACGCACAACTTCTTAGCTAGTGCCAACACCACGCCTATGTGCCTTGCCTGTCACACACATACCTATTACTCAACGCACGCTCTGGAACCTCTATCTTTACCTCGCATAGGCTTGTGGCCAACACATAGACCTCACAGCTCGCACACTAGCTAGTGCTCACGCCCATCCTCAACGCCTAGGTTGCCTCGCCCATGCCTTGCGATCAACACTTACATTCTTTGCAGCCAACTCCTAGTCTACCATCAGCACCTTTCCTCATGCCTACCATGCACTTAACAACCTCAAGAGGACTTGGTTGCCGCATGCCCTTATCAACGCATTGTTGGGATTGGTGTCTTAAATCTCCCGGAGTCTTGTTGTTTTGTAAAGATACACATTGTTTAATGAATAAAATACGTGTTATTTAATTCTGGCATTTACTCATATCCAATAAACAAAGCTCCTTGGTCATTTTATGTGAACTTAAGCATGTATATGTGATATACAAGTGGATCATGCCTTAAGTGATAACCTAAATAGGTCTGTAGTATAAGAATTAAGGTGGGATACCTGATTCTGGTGACACTACGGATATGACCCGCTTTGTAGAGGTTTGCAAGTGTTGTAAACTACTATAGATGGTAGATCCTGACCATTCATGTGGAGACGTGCGAGTAGGGTGTTCTATACGTATAAGACCTGGACCACGAGATGACTAGATTCTGTATATAACGCCATTGATACTAGAGACTTGCATCTCACCTAAACAACCATAGGTGACACAATCTCAATCCTGATTGTTTTGGGAACTCCTGCCTTTAAAGGCGGTCCTTTGATTAGTATGGGTGAGAGTGGCTGGATTGCCAACTCAACATGCCTACCTTTCTGGGGACTTGTCTGATCTGGGAGCTGGGAACTCAATCCATAATATGGAATTCACTCATTTCCCGAAGCAGGCATAAGTAGAGAGATTGCTCCCTTAAAGACTGATTTCGGGGCTTGAACATAGTGGCCCTAGCTTCTCTTAAGAGAAGACTCAGTCATAGTAGGACTATGACTTATGTTCATTAGAGGGATCGGTGGTACTTAAGGAGACAGATGTAACTACAGGGAAATAACGGTTATTGGCCCAGCTGTACTTACAAGCGATTTGTGAAGGGTTGTCGCACTGCTGATTGGTTAAGATGGACACATAATATATCTGTGTTAAGGAGAGTTCAATTTTCGGTCTTTCGTGGAGTGCCTGGCAGTTAATGGATGGTGGATCCCGTGACTAAAGAGTTTAGCCAGTTATTCACATACCGTTGGAGCTTCAAGCTACAGGTCTATAAGGTCCCCTTGGAAGTTCAATGGATTCAATTGAGGAACAGTTCTTGGTGTTGATTTGAAATGTTCAAATTGACAAGAGGTATTTTGATTATATATGATATAATCGGTATGATGTATAGGACACATCTAGTGGAGGATTGATGTAAATAAGATTTACATTAAGTACCATGGAATATAAAAAGAACTATGGTTTATATGTTTCATGAGATGAAATATTAAAACTATAGGTTACAAATATAGTATGATAAGTTGGTTATCATTTATATTTATAATAATATTAATTATTGGATAATTAATTCTTTTTCTTTAATAACCAATTGAGTGGGTGGTTATTGGTGATTCATGGTAACCGTGAGATAAAAGGAAAATTGTTTTCTTAATTTTAGTATTTTTTTTTCAAAAGCTTTGATGAAAAGTAATTTTGAGATTTTCACTCGCAAAAAAGAAAACTCACGGTAGTTGTCAAGTAAATAAAGATTTACTAAACGACAGCTTGGGCGAGCTAAACGATCGTGCAATATTTACTAAACGATATCTTGCCCAAAGTAAACGATCGTGTAGTGTCTATAGGCGACAAACCGAGCTAAACAGTCTCATAGCTTTTGCTAGACGATCACTTAGCTTTAACTAAATGATTGGACATCGACCTATACAATAGGTCTCCGCCATCTCCCACTTACCCAATCGTGTACACGATTGTTCTTTCCTCCTTCGTCTGCCTCATACCAAGTCCACACAGAGCCCACCCTCTGGATTCTCACACCGAGAATACCAAGGTAACCTTCTTGGTGGTGTCATACTCAACTCGATACCATCGAGGTTCTGTGGAGGCCGTTCGTGTTGCTGAGGAGTTCGTGACCTAGGGGATCACAGAGGACGAGTACGTGGTGTTCGTGCAGAGTTGTGGTCGTGTTGTTTGAGCGTTCGAGGTTGCTGTGTTCGAGTGTTCGTGAGAAAGAAATGTGGAGACAAGACCACAAATGTTTGTAGAGTTTTCTCCTCGTTCATTTGTAATTGTACATGCTGTAATTTCTATATTAATTGTATAACTGCATGTTTCTGTACGGCTGTAATTTGTAATGTTCTTCATGATTGTAATTTGGAATGATCTTTATTCCGCTGCTCATGGAAATCTTGAGTTCGATTTCCTTCACGCATATGTCCACATGCATCCATCTCGACCACCATGGTGTGCACAACTCTAACACCTAGTACACAACACTCAACCGCACTTGGTCACCATAATAGCTCGCCTAACCTCAAAAAGCAAAGCCAACGCCCAAACCAACACTTAGCCAAAAAATTTCTCTTGAAAGGCTAACACATGCTCACTCGAGAGCCTTCTCTTCCTAAACTTAGATTTTTTTTTCCTTCCTTCCCTTATTCTTCACCCATTTCCCTACAATTAAACAATACTCACATTTAACCCACTCAACATACTAATCACAACATAAAATATATTTAAGTAGGGAAATTAGGGTTCGGGTTTACATGGATACTCTCTTCAAGATAGCCATTTAGAAAGGTTGTCTAGACATTCATTTGCCAGATTTCACAATCATAAAAGGTAGCTATGGAGAAGAGTATCCTAACAGACTTTATCATGGAAACCGGAGAGAAAGTTTCTTCATAGTATACCCCCTCTCTTTGGGTGAAACCTTTTGCCACAAGCCTGGCCTTGTAGGTACAGGCCTTGTAGGTATGTACCTTACCAACTTGGTCTCGTTTTCTCTTGTAGATCCACTTGCAACCTATGGGTTTTACCTCTTGTGGTTGATCTATAAGATCCCATACTAAATTGAAGTACATTGACTCCATTTTATAGTCCATGGCTTTAAGCCACTGGTCCTTACATACATCTTCTATTGCTTAAAAGTTAATGGATTCTCTAGGCCATCATTTGGTATGATGACTTGAGTTTCAGTTAAACCCATGTACCGATCAGGCTGTTGCACAGTCCTGCCACTATGTCAAGGCATTCTCAACTCTTGAAAAGTATGTGAAGTACCAGTTCCATCAACAACTCTTGTTGATGGACCTACTCGATCAATAACTCTTGTTGATTTATGTGTAGTTTCTCTGATCATTTCATTTATTACTAGCTTACTGCGAGGTTGATGATTTTAATATGATCTTCTTCTAGAATAGTTTCATTTGTTGATACAAATACTTTATCCTCCGAAGGATCATAAAAGAAACCACCTTTCGTCTCTTTAGGATAGCCTACAAATAGGCATACTTTGGAACGACATTCCCGTTTTTTAGGATTTTGCACCAATACATGTGTTGGGCATCCTCAAATCCTAAAGTGACGTAACTTACCTTTACATCCTCTCCATAGCTAAGGTATTTCTGAAACACGTTTCGAGGGAACCATATTCAAAATATATAATGTAGTCTGAACTGCATATCTCTAAAAAGAACTTGGCAACTGAACATAACTCATCATAGAACGAACCATGTCCAACAAAGTTCTATTTCTCCTTTCTGCAACACCATTTTGTTGAGGTGTGCCAGGTACTGTGAGTTGCGACTGAATTCTATGTTCTATCAAATAGTCTTGGAATTTTAAGTCCATGTACTCACCACCTCGATCTGATCGAAGTGTTTTAAGCTTTTTACCTAATTGCTTCTCAACCTCTTAGAATTTTAAGTCCATGTACTCACCACCTCGATCTGATCAAAGTGTTTTAAGCTTTTAACCTAATTGCTTCTCAACCTCTATCTTAAATTCTTTGAACTTTTCAAGTGTTTCGAACTTATGATGCATTAGGTAAATATAGTCATACCTTGAACAATCATCAACGAAGCTAATGAAATATTCATACCCTCCTCTAGCTTTAACATTCATCGGACTGCAAAGGTCTGAATGTACCAGCTCTAAGGTTTCTTTGGCTCTAAGACCTTTTCCAAAAAAAATATCTTTTAATCATTTTTCCCTTAAGACAAGATTCACATGGCGGTAATGAACTGTTTTCTAACTAATTTAGATGACCATTCCTAACCAGTCTCTCAATCCTATTGAGATTTATGTGATCGAGTCTCAATTGCCAAAGATAGGCATTTGGAGAAATTTTCCATTTCTTATTTTAAGTTTAATCTATTTTAAACATCTCTATGTTTAAGATGACTTTTACCTCAGTCAGTTTTAACATGTACAAGTTATTTTCTAGTTTTGCAGAAAAAAATTTGATATCTTTTGAAGTAATGAACATTGCATTCTTTTCAAAAGAATCTTTGTAATTTTGTAATTTTGTTCCAACAAACATGAGATAGATATTAGATCTCTTTTGATAGAAGGAATGTAATAAACATTTTCAAGTAAAATGTATCTATCTCCTATAAATAACTTCATATCTCCCACTGCTTTAGCTGAAACAACCTCCGCAGTTCCTACCTTAAAGGTTGATTCTCCTTTTGTAGACTATTTCTAGGAACTAGTTTCCTGAGAGAAAGTACAGATATGATTAGCGACACTTGAATCTATTATCCAGGTCTTTTTATCATTTTCCATAAGCATGTTTCGATGAAAAGTAAATCATATTTACTTTGTCGTTCTACTAATGCATTCTCATTAATAATGTTCAAAACTTTTATAGATGAGTTGAAAGATAGAGGACATTTCTCTGTTAAAACAAATTTTGAATCATCATTTGCTAGTAATGTTGATTTGCAGTTGAATTATTATTACCGTTAATTAAAGCGGAAACAAGTAATCTGAAGAATTTGACATGCTGAAATTTTAAACAAATTCTTATTAGTAAATTGCAACTAAACCCAATAAATTTTTTAGCAAAAGTAATAATGTACCCAAAAATCATTATTTATTTGCAATGACACTATAGTGAGTTAAAATAAGTGCTACCGAGGGGCAGTCAAATACTCCTTCACTAAAGCAAGACATTCTTGACTAAATACTATCTCCATAATAATTTTATTCTTATAGTCATTTAGTTATAGTTTTCGGTCAGAAATTACTAACACTTAGTAATTCTGTTAGTGTAACTCTCCATTTTCAGACTTCAGAGGTCAGTCCCAACAATGCTACCAAATTGGAGAGTCAAGGTTGGGAATGGACCTAAGAAATTCTATCCATTTCTGGAGTTTGAATTGTTCTGAATCCTATGTTACAACCCTCCAAGGGGATCGTGGCGATTAACAACTAGCTAATGCCGCCTAAAAACGACAGCCGGTGCAACATAGGAATCTCATGGTCCAAACTAATGGAAGAGACCACAGGACACATTAACACATATCCTTTACCCACTTACTATGAACTACTTCCCTCATTCACCTTGATCTTGACTCATGCAAACACTTTCTAAATGAAGCAATCGAGGTATAATCGACACGAAGCGTTGCACGGGTCTCACGATGTGAACTTTCTAGAAACGTGAGATTTGAAATCAATATATCGTATATTTGATTAGCTATGAACAAATTCCCCTTATTCACCTTGATATTGACCTATGCAAACACTTTTTGAATGGAGCAGTCGAGGTACAATCGACACGAAGCATTGCACGAATCTCACGATGTGAATTTTTAGGGACGCGAGAGCTAAAATCAATCTTTTGTATATTTGATTTTACTGTGAACAACTTTCCCTATTCACCTTGATCTCGACTCATGCAAACACTTTTCGAGTGGAGGTCACTCCCACGGGGACACGAAGCGAAGCATAAATCTCAATGTGAACTCTTAGGGACGCAAAAGCTAAAAACAACATATCATATATATTATTAATCTCCACTGAAGTGTTGTAACAACATATCATATATGTTATTAAACTCCCACTGAAGAGTTCTAACAATATATCATATATGTTATTAAACTCCCACTAAAGTGTTCTACTATTTGTTTGGGTAAATTTATACTCAGATTTATTCCGGCTAATTAAACAACCTAAATCTATGTGGTTTATCCAAGTATAGTGCTTATAAATGAATTTAACCTATGATGCCTAGGTGATAAATTATTTTATTACCTCACACCGCTCATGTACGCTTATAAAACTGGTTAACAACACTCAATTATTCAACCATAATCCCCAGGTAAGAGGTGTTCCGCAAACCGTCAACTTAAAAACCTCTAGCATTAGACAAGATTATATACCGGTTGAGTTTGTAATCGTGTTTTATAAGATAACGGCCTATTTTAACTATTAAAACAAGTGTTTAACCTACGTGAGTATGCAACTTACCTTTGTTATGGATTTTAATGTCTGATCCAATTGTATAACAACTTATAAAATAAAATACATGCTTTGCATCCATAACATTCAATAAAGGCATTCATAATTTAATATAACACTTTATATTAAACATTAGAAACCCTAAACATGCATGCTATATATTACAACTCTTTTATAACATACATCCAATGCATGTAACACGCTTCCTATGGTGGGATTTTAAATCTACATGGCATACAATATGCACATACATGTTTTAATTTAAATATAACATACATCACATGCATAAATATTTAAACAACACTGATATGGTTCAACTTTGGCATCTTAAGCAAGCAATAATAACTAAATTACTAAAAAAAGTAAAAAAAAAAAAATTGCTACAAAAGAGTTTTGGACCACACGAACCAACCAGGACCGAACTCGAGCCACCCGAACCAAACCCCTAGACCTTCAAAAGATGTTGAACCGGACCGGAATCCTTGAAAATCGTTCGAACTAGACCTCTCCTGCGCGAACTGGCTCACAAACACTTGTGTTATTAGGCTGGGATGAACACTGTAATGCCGATCCCAGCGATGTGACGTCTCGGGTTGAAAGATGATTAGCATCGTGATGCACTCTAAACAGCATCATGATGTTGTGAGGGCAGTAGCTCCAGTCCAGATTTCTGCTACGGACCTTGCTTGCTTCAAGCTTCAATTATAACCTAATTTTGACTCTATTGACTCCAAATAAATTATAGACTCTAGAGCACACATATAAGCTCATCAAACAAGAGCCAATTACAAATTTAACTTAGGAATCAAAGATAAAACTAATGCCAAATTTGATTGAAGCACCATATCAGTCCCAAACATGCAATCATAAAAATTCACGCATCAAACTCAAATTAACGTTAATTGAATGCATAAATCATGCTCTGATATCAACTGATAGGATAAACAAGCATGCAACGGAAGCAATCAGAATCAATAAACACTCTAATTACATTTAATTTGAGTTCTAAGAGGTATGCAAAACAAAATTTCATAAAAAGGGGTTTCAAGAAGTCGTACCTTTGAAGAATCCTCCAAATCCAAGTTGCTCTTCATAAAATCTCACCTTCAAATCCTTAGTGAATACTAAGAGATCTTCTCTACTATTCTCAGCCTTAGATTTGAGTGGTGGAACTCAAGATTGAAGTGAATTGAATGAGGTAATAGAAGAGGGTTTGAGAGCTTGAGAGAGATTTGTAAAATTTTCTAAAAATTTAGCAACTCCATTAGCTTCATCCCATAAAATTGAAGCTTTTATGCATTTCATGCATGCAAGCACTAAGGAATTTTAGCTGTGGCCAACTCAATTTGTGCTTGATAATGGGCTAGGTGTTTGGATGGAGATGAATCCACCAAATCATCCAAAAACTTGGATGTTTCCATTATCTCCTATTTTAATTTCCAATTTCATTGATTCAATTCAAAATTTAATCTAATATAAAATTCAATTTCTAAAATTGAAAATTGAAAGTGAAATTAATTTGATTTCAATTAATTAAATAATAATTTAATATCAAATATTAAATTAATCAAACACCTAACTTTAAACATGAATCCTATTCATTAAATCAATATTTAAATATTATAAACTCTCCAATTTCGTTTAATTTCGATAAATTAAACGTTTAATTATATCGAATATAATTATTCAAAACCTAATTGCAATTTGAACACTTCAAACTGAAAAACCCTAAATTCAATTTGAACACTTCAAACTGTAATTATTTCAAATTCACTCAATTTACTAATCCAAGGTGTTCGTGTTTTACGAGCTAGTAGAGTGACCTTATGGACCTATAGATCATGAGCTCTAACGATTTGAAATTAATTGGCTAAACTATTTAGACCGAGTTAATCAATATTTGTTAACTATCGAGTCACACCACTATAGCTCGATAATTGCACTCTCCTCACTGTAGATATATTTGTATCCACTTGATTTAACGATAATAAGTAAGTCGACCCTTCACAGGTTGTTAGTAATAATGGTTGGGTCAAATTCTATTTTACCCCCAAAATTACATCTCGCTCTTTAAATTCCACTTATGCTCTAATGAACAATTGGTTTGTGATCTAATCACTAAATCAAATCCCTCTTGAGGGTAGGGCCCCTTGTTCAAAACCTGGATTTAGCACTTAAGAGGACAACTTTTCTCCTATCCTTAAATCGGGTAGGCTTGAATTTCATCTTGCACCCTATGTTCCCAGCTATCTACCTGGTCTTACCCCTGAAATGGAGGCTTATTTAGTTGGTGCTGTTGAGCCAACCCTCACCTATGCAAATCTAAGAACCGAATAAACAAGTGTTTATAGTTAGCTCAGGATTAAGATCGAGTTACCTAGGTCATCTATGCGAAATGGTTAGTCTTAAACAGTAAACATTATAAACACAATTTTGAACAAATGTTTGTCATTAATATATGATATTTTCTTCACTTCTGTCTATGAACATTAGATGTTTTATTTACTTTACCACAAACCAATAAACTAAGATCCCTAATTTTCATTTGTAACTTAAACATGTATATGGAGACATATAGGTAGATCATGTCTTAAATGATAACCAAAATAGTCTGTAGTATATGGATATAGGAGGGATACTTTATCCTGGTAACACTACAGATGCGGCCCGCTTTGTAAAATAGTTACAAGTGTTGTGACTTGCTACAGATGGTCTAATCCTGATCATTCATGTGGAGACATACAAGTGGAGGTGTCCTATACAAAGGAGTTTGTATAAGACCAGACCACGAAGTGTAATAATCTCGTTATATAACATCATTCATGACAGAGACTTCACTTCACTAGGATGACCATAGATAACATGACCTCAATCCTAAGTGAGTTGGGAACTCCTGCCTTTGTGGGCGGTCCTTTGATTCGCATGGGTGTGAATGGCCAGATCGCCGACTCAAGCCTACCACTTTGGGAATTCGTCTGATTAGGGAGTTGGGAACTCAGCTACACAAGATGGAATTCACTTCTTCCCCAAAGCAGGGGTAAGTAGATAGATTGCTCCCTTAAGGGCTGATCCCCAGGCTTGAACAATGTGGCACCACACATCTTCTCATGGCCTGAGAGGTGTCCACACATAGTAGGACTATGTTGTATTGTTCATTAAAGGGATTAGTGGTACTTAAAGAGTTAGATGTAACTACAGGGACAAAACAGTAAATTGGCTCAATTGTACTTACGAGCATCTGTGAAGGGTTATCGTACTGTTGATTGGCTATATCTGATGGACACAAAAATATATATGTGGTGAGAAGAGTGCAGCTGTCAGTCTTTAGTGGAATGTCTGGCAGTTAACGGATGGTAGATCTCATGTCTAAAGAGTTTAGTCAGCTATTCACGTACCATTGGAACTTCGAGCCATAGGTCCATAAGGTCCCCTTGGTAGCTCAATGGATTCAAGTTGAGAATCAATTTTTGGGTCAGTTTGAGGAGTTTGATTATATATGATATGATTGAACTGGTTAATTATATATGATATGATTGATATTATGTATGAGATACATTTTTGGAAGAAATTGATATAAATATGATTTATATCTAGTGGAGGAGAAAAAGACTATGGTTCATATGTTGCATTTGATGTGATATTAAACTATAGGTTAATGAATATAATATGATTATATTTATTATTTATTTTTGGAAAATTATAGGATAATTGTGTTGGCATTTTCTCTGTAACCAAATGATAGTGGGAGGTTAATTTCAGTTTTCATAATTGAAGGATAAAATGAAAATCGTTTTCATTTTGCCAAAAAAAAAAAAAAAATCAGTCATTCGCTCACGTTTGATGTATACTGCCTATCGCATAGAAAATCGAGAGCCTACACGATAGCTCAACGTTTCTAAATGATCGTATACACGTGCACAGTTTACTAAACGATCGCATAGGATTTGCTAAAAGATCGTCTAGTTTTTTCCTAAACTATCGCGTGCCCGAGCATTTACTAAACGATCATCTATACGATCGCGGCCTATTTACTAAATGATCGTGTACCTCTTTCTAAATGATCAAGCATCATCTATACGATAGACACCTGACTTCTCCCACTTGCTTGGTCGTGGTATACGATCTTCTCTTCCTCCTTCTCTCTGCCAAATCCAATAGAACCGACACCTCCTGGATTCTCACACTGAGAATCCCAAGGGTTCTAAGTGGTGGGGTCCTCCCTACTACTGTGTTCGTGTGGAGTCCGTTCGTGGCTAGACGATTTGTTGAACAATTGCTTGGACATTCTCAGCGAGAGCGAGAGGAGCAATCCTTGTACGAGAACGAGTTCTAAGGCGAAGAAGGGCTCTTCAACTGGTACGTTTCTTGTTCTCTTGTTATTTAAGTTTCAAAGCATGCCTATAATTAGTTGTTATATGCATATCTATCTGTTAGATTATGAATGTGTTAATTCTGTCACAATGAGTTTGGAACGATCTCACTTCCACTCAGAGGTACACCTTGATAAGAGTTCCTTCAATTGGTATCAGAGTCAGGTTCTGATATTCCAAATTCATTGATGCAAAGAATAACATTTACTTTTTTGGTGGGTAAGGCATGTCTGCTCTCTGTTTAACCGTTAAATGTCTGTTTGAGGATGTGGATTAATGGAGTTTTCTAGGATGAAGTCTTTTGTTGTTTAAATTCTTTTACATTTGAAGTTAACTGTAAGGGCCTCTGCATTTTGGGCATATTAACTTGCTATTGAGTCTGTAATTTCAAATTGTTTGAGTCTCTAAGTTGTTCATGAAAAAGCTTCAAGGCAAGGGTTGCTGTTCTTCGAGGATAAAGACAACCAAGTGTTGATCTGGTCGTGTAAACAATGGGGTAAACAATCGTAGAGTATCGGATACTCGAGAGCATGTTGATGCGCACGCACTAGACGATAGTGTAGCTCAGCAAGCTTCATCACTTAGTTACTGACTATACGATCGCGGAGTAAATCATCTACTTAATCGCTTGTTAAGTGATCGTCTAGACGATCGTGCTTCACAGCTATGTTGTCGTCTAAACGATCGTATACGACTCACGTGTTTTGTCTTGTGCGCTAAACGATCGGGTATCTCATGCTTCATCGCATAGTTATTGGTCCTCGATCATAGCTAAACAATCGTATACCCAGCCACGTTTACAAACAATAGGGAGTTTCACTAGGGCGGTTCAAGACCCGGTTCGCCTATGAATCGGTTTGCTCGATGGAAAAAGTAATAGATAGAGTTTTTATTTTCGGTTTTGATGTGGTTCTTCCCGGTTCATTAATCTTAGTGAATGTACATAGGATGTATGTTTATTTATATGTCATATGGTACGCCATATAGAAGAAATCCCACCTTAGGTTATGCATTGGTCATGCATCATCTCTTTACTATAAGTGTTATGATTTAGAGAACCATGATTTAAATTACGTAAGAGCATGCTCATGTATCATATAATATAAGAGTTATATTTATGCATGCATAAAGCATAGACATGCATCATCTTTATATTATAAGTGTTATAGTATAAGGGTGTATGAAAGCATGTTTTCTTGGTTTGTTACTTGTATATAAAAGTTATGTATAGTAATGAATGGACATTGTATGAAGCATGACACAGGTTAAATTTATAAGTGTTATAAATACCTAGTTGTGTGGCAAAGTGGTTTTAGTTGTTTCTTTTATAAAGGTTATAAGGAAATTAGAACTAAAATCTATAAGGAAGACATGCATGCGGACTTAGGTTTAAATCATGGTCTTAAAAGTGTTTTAAAACTTGGTGGAGATAGATCTAAGATCACGGTTCTAATATGATTAGTAACCTTAGGTTTTAATCTTTTAATCAGTTTAATAGGATTAAATTGACTAATAAAAGGTTAAAGTGTAGCAAATATATCTATAAGGGACCTTTTGTCTAAGGTGGGTTCTATCTAGGCTAGGGTATTTAAGGTGGCGGAAACGAAACACCCCTACCTGAGAACCTACCTAGAAAGGTGAATTAGATAGATTTGATGCATGCATGAAAATTTGAGGACAATCCATTCAAGCATTTAATGTGATTACTTGAACTTGTTTAATTTCAAAGACAAGTTGTTTTTGGACAAATTAAACTAACTTAGATTAAAATCAGTAGTCGGATGGTCTAAGTTAATGAACCCCTAGGTAGAACATTTAGTGGGAGGTACTTGGGGTATCCGATGCTTCATTAAAACCTTTTGCGTTTCTCTCTTTATTTTCCACACCGTGAGATTTATCCTCAGTTTCATGGCACCCTCCCCCTAAAGGATGGTGTTTAGGTAGGTCCATATCAAGGTGGATGGAGAGAATGTTCATAGTAAGTGGGAGCAGGATGTGCGATAGCATATCCCACAGTCTCTCTCGTTAAGTTTGATAAAGTTTCTGTACATCGCCTTGAGGCACCCTGGGAGTGTCCCCTTATAGGATGGAAGTTCTGCACGTTTCTTTATTTGATCTCCTATATAGAATAAGGTTACTTAGTCTCTTGTCCTAATCTTCTTTTTCCCTACGGTGGGCGCATTAGGGCAGGACTCTGAGGCCGAAAACGAGGGGTTACACTTATGCAGAATTGTTAAGGGTTAACAGTGTTGGACCGAACAAATGGTTACTGTTAGGTATAGTTCCAAGAGTTGGTTCTGCCTAATGGTTGAGAGCGTCTCATCCCAGTGAAGGAGCATTTAATCACCCCACCAATGACGTTTGTCCTGCCTCGCTGGGGCATCATTGCGAAATAGAAGTCTTTTCACTTAGGTTTCTTGGTAACTATTTTGCTAAAACTAAAATTAGTGTTAAAATGTGGTTAAAGCATAGACTTATAAAAGTTTGTTTATTTTTCAGCAACAGTTTTAAAATGGCTACAACCACAATTGCTCTACTTAGCGCCGATAAACTAATTGGCAAGAATTATGCTAGTTGAAAACATATGATCACGACAATACTAATCATCGAGGATCTCATGTTCGTTCTTACGGAGGAGTGTCCTCCTATTCTACCTCTTAATGCCACTCGAAATGCTCGGGAGGCTTATAAGCGCTGGACACGGAAGAACGAGAAGGCCCGCGTCTATCTCTTGGCCAGTCTTAACGACATGTTGGCCAAGAAGCATGAGCCCATGGTCTCAGCGAATGAGATCATGGAGTCCCTGCGAGGGATGTTTGGACAACTGTCTGGATAGCTCAAGCATGAGGCTCTTAAACACATCTTGAACTCCAAAATGGAGGAAGGCACCTTTGTTCATGAACACATACTTAACCTGATGGTCCACTTCAATGTGGCGGAGATGAATGGGTCTAGGATCGATGAGGGCAGCCAGGTTAGCATTACCCTGCATTCGTTGCCAGAAAACTTCCTACACTTTGTCAGCAATGCGATTCTGAACAAAGTGGACTATACCCTTAAACCTCTCCTCAACGAGTTGTAGACATACCAATCCTTACTAAAAAGTAAGAAGAGGTGAGGCAAATGTTGCCTCGTCTTCAAAGAAGTTCCATCGAGGTTCAACCTTAGGAACAAAGTTTTCACCTTCTACTTCTAACACTAGAAAGTGGAAGAAGAATAATGGTGGTAAGGGGAAGGGGAAGGCGCCTACTAACCCATTACCTGTCGCCCAGCAGAATAGGCGTCCGACGCCAGTTGATAAGAGAAAGTGTTTCCACTGCAACCAAGACAGACATTGGAAGAGGAATTATCTTTGCTGGCTTAAGGAGAAGAAGACGGCCAAGGCTAAGGCCAAGGCTAAGTCAAAACAAGGTAAATGTGATTTACTAGTTTTGGAAACTTGCTTAGTGGAGAATGATGATTGTGCCTGGGTAATTGATTCGGGTGCCACTAATCATGTTTGTTCTTCTTTTTAGAGGATTAGATCCTGGCGACAGCTGGAGGCTGGTGACATGAAGATGTGAGTAGGCACCGGGCATGTTGTCTCAGCTGTGGCAGTGGGAAGAGTTCAGTTGACTTTACAGAAGAAATTTCTTGTTTTACAAGATGTATTTGTAATTCCTGAGTTAAAAAGAAACCTAATTTCTGTAAAGTGCTTGTTGCAGTGTAATATACTCTTAAATTTAATGTGGATAAAGTGTATTCATAAAGATGAAGTTGAGATCTGTACAGCAAACAAGAAAATAACTTGTATGTGCCAAGACCTTTAGTAACTAGTTCCCTCCATAACATAGAAATGATTAAAACTATCGTAACTCAAAATAAACGTCAACGAGTTTCTCCAAAAGAAAATGCCCAACTTTGGCACCTTCGATTAGGGCACATCAATCTCAATAGGATTGAGAGGTTAGTGAAGAATGGACTTCTAAGTGAGTTGAGGAAAATTCTTTATCGGTGTGCGAATATTGCCTTGAGGGTAAGATGACTAAAAGACCTTTTACTGAAAAAAGTTATCGAGCAAAAGAGCCTCTAGAGTTAGTACATTCTGACCTTTGTAGTCCGATGAATGTGCGAGCCAGGGGAGGCTATGAGCATTTCATCACTTTTATGATGATTACTCTAGGTATGAGTATGCTTATTTGATGCAACGGAAGTCTGAATCCTTTGAAAAGTTCAAAGTGTTCAAGGCTAAATTTGAAAATGTTGGGTTTTATGCCCTAAAACTCATAGATAGTAAATGTAACTTTTGACTGTTCATTAATAAATTATTATTGATTTTTTTACAATAAAGCGTTATTGTTTATATTAAGTTAATCATGCCTAAATAACTCTAATCCAATAAACTAACATCTTGGGTTGTTGTATGAGTCTTGAGCTATGTGTGGAGACATACGAGGATCACTGTTCAAGATAAAATATAAAGGGTCTATATTATAGGGATAAAGTTGGGTACCTTATTCTATAACACTATGGATACGGCCTACCTTGTATTTGATACAAACACAATGATTTTACGTGTTCGTGTATGAGACATGTGAGTGGGGTATCCCATGCAATGAGTTTGCATGAGATCGGATAGCGAAATAGTAACCCCTAGCTGTAACATCGTTGACTAGTTAGGTTTCCATTTTACTAGGATGGCCTAAGCAACTTAGTCTCAATCCTGAGTGAGTTATGAACTCTTGTTCATAAGGAATTGTCCTTTGATTTGTATAGGTGAGAGTGGTTGGCTAGCCGACTCAACATGCCTACCATTTTGGGGACAAAACCGACTGGACAGTTGGGAACGTAATTTCATAAGATGGAATTCACTCATTTACTACTCTAGGAAAGTAGATAAGTGTTCCCATAAGTATTGTCTCCAAGTCTTGAACGAAGGCCCTGCCCTCTCATTAGCTCGAGAGGGATTTCTGTTTGTTGGTTGGACCATAAACAGGTTGTTCATTAGAGGAGCATTGGTACTTAAGAATGTAGAAGTAACCCAGGGGTAAAACGATAATTTGACCTAACTAGTGTTACGAACACTCATGAAGGACTTGAAGGAAATCTTATACAAGAGTACCTCTAAGCAGAAGTGGATCGCTCCAAATACATTGTGACAGAATTACCACATTTACAATCTACTAGAATAGATATGCAAGAAACTACAAATTACCGGCATGCTTTCAAACTAGAAAACAAGAGAACAAGAAATATGTACCTAAAGGGGCTTCTCATCTCGCTCTCGTTGGAACATCCACACAATCGTGCACCAAAACACCGGACATCTATCCACGAATGGCCTCCACGTGAACACAAGAATGGGGATGACACCACCACTAAGAACCCTCGGTATTCTTTGTGTGAGAATCTAGAAGTGTGGGCTCTATTGGATTTGGTAGAGGGAAGAAGAAATGAAGATCTATACAACGACTGAGTAAGTGGCAGAAGGTTGCGTCTATCGTATAGACAATGCTTGATCATTTAGAAGAAAGTACACGATCGTGTAGTAAATAGGTTGCGATCGTTAGACAATTGTTTAGTAAACACTCGGGCGCTAGACGACCTTAAAAAAACTTATGCAATCGTTTAGAAAGAGGCGCGCGTGTATACGATCATGTAGCAACGTTGAGCTACCATGTAGTCTATCGATTTGCTATGCGATAGGCTGTATATGAATCGTGAGAAAATTATGTGATCTCTTTGCAAAATGAAAATGATTTTCATTTTATTCTTCAGTTACAAAAACTGAATGAAACCTCCCACCATCACACAGTTACAGAGAAAACATCGGCACAATTATCCCATAATTTTCCAATTAAAAATAATAAATAAAATCATATTATGTTCATAACCTATAGTTTAATATCACATATAAATGATGCGTTGTGAATATGATGAAATAATGGTGTATATTGTGATGGTGGTGTATGCGTTGCACATGCAAGTTTTCCTAGTAAAATCCAAGTATAAATCCTACTAGGTTTCCTGGTAAGTCCAGGGTCGAACACAGGGACTACTGAGATATTATGCGTTGGTAAATCTTGATTCCTTTGCGGTGACAAAAACAATAAGTTGGTTGGTATGTTGTTTAAAGTAGAAATCCTATGCGGCGGAATTGAGTAAAGAGTTAATAACAGCGAAAGTTACAATGAGTATGTAGGAAACGGGTTGAGAATGGATTTAGCTAACATTTCCTAAGATTGCGTTCAAGTCATGCGATCATGCCACACACACACAACAACATGTCATCTCTCAATGCAAATGCCATAGTTCCTAATTTTAGGACGCATGTGATGTATACGATAATGTCTATAGGACTTATGTTTAAGCCTCTATTCTTGTCTATGCGATGATGAATGCTACACACAAACACAAGGCGACTGCACACTATCATATCCTATTTCTAGGGTGCATGTGATGCATGATAGAAAACAGAACTTATCTCTAAGTTTCTATCTCTTGCTTATGCGGTTCTAATCTGACTTTCTCAAGCCTAGATTCTAACCTAACTCTCTCAAGTCTAGGTTCTTTCTTTAGACTACTCTCTCAAGTATCTCTAAAGGGTGATGGACGCATACATAAGACAAGATGATCGAATAAAATAAAGATCTTAGATCATGCTTCTCAACCCATTCAAAATTTTTAGTTACTCATGCGCAATGTGAAGAGATTGAACAGATGTAGAGATAGAAATTCCATTTTATAAATTAGATCAGAATATAAAATGACAATGGAAAGTAGGGATAGGGAGCCTGGTAGCAATGTCTTGCTTTCTGAGGCTTTTACACTGTGTTTTACTCTACTCTACCCAAAAGAATGTTCTTGCTTTCGCAAGAGTCGGCCTATCTCCGTTCTCAGCGCTTCTCGACAGTCTCTCGACCTAACCAGGAATGATATTTCGGCATCTTCTCTCTTCACTCGCCTCCGCCTTCTAAGTATAAGAATTACAGACTAACGGCTATCTATGATCTACCTCTATGTATATGGCAAACTATTTATATTACGAAATCTAAAATTTTGAACTCGAACTGGAACTCGTTTAACAAAGGTGGCCTTCGGTATTTATAGAGCTTCAAGGTGAAGCGCTTTTCTCTCAAATGATTGTAATGATGGGAAGTCATTAAATCTCTGTCTGATGCATCGATTAATGGTCATCAAAAAGTTGAATGTACTTACTACAGTGTGTCGTTAACGACTTGTCAACTAAATTTGGATTCGATCGTCATTAGCTTTCTGTCCCATCATGATTTATTAAGCTTTCACCTTGATGCGCCGTCTTTATGCGGCCACCTTTTTTAGCAGATCTTCGCGAACGCATACGATCGCATAGCTTTGCGGTCGATATCTTCGAATGCGCTCGGGCACCGCATTCCTTGGATCGCAATTTTGCTTTGCGCCAACGCATTTTCCTGAACAAAATACATAAATTATCTGCTTTAATGCGATAGGCAGATGCGATCGCAATGTTCTCAACTTAATGCTTTTGGACACGATTTTGCATGTTTTTACCATCACATTCTCTCATTATTTTATATCTTTGTGTATAACGTACATTTCTGCCCGTTATTAATAAACCATAATGTTTTCTCCTCCACAAGATATAAATCATATTTATATCCATTTTCCTCCAATTAATGTATCTCATACATAAAGTCAATTATATCATATATAATTAACCAGTTCAATCATATCATATATAATCGAACTCCCTCTTGTCAATTCAAACATTTCCAACTAACCCAAAAACTGATTCTCAACTTGAATCCATTGAGCTACCAAGGGGACCTTATGAACCTATGGCTCGACACTCCAACGGTACATGAATAGTTAACTAAACTCTTTAGCCACGAGATCCACCATCCGTTAACTGTCAAGCATTCCATTAAAGACTGACAGTTGAACTCTTCTTACCACAGATATATCTCTGTGTCCATCGGATATAACTAATCAACAATACGATAATCCTTTACAGATGCTCGTAAGTATAGCTGGGCCAATTTACCGTTTTGCCCCTGTAGTTACATCTAACTCCTTAAGTGCCACGGATCCCTCTAATGAACAATACAATATTGTCCTACTATGTGTGGACATCTCTCGAGCAATGAGAAGGTGTGTGGCGCCACATTGTTCAAGCTCCAGGGATCAACCCTTAGGGAGTAATCTATCTACTTATCTCTGCTTCGGGGAAGGAGTGAATTCCATCTTGTGTAGCTGAGTTCCCAGCTTCCGAATCAGACGAATCCCCAAAGTGGTAAGTTTGAGTCGGCGACATGGCCACTCACACCCATGCAAATCAAAGTACCGCTCTCAAAGGCAGGAGTTCCCAACTCACTCATGATTGAGGTCATGTTACCTATGGTCATCCTAGTGAAGTGAAATCTCTGTCATGAACGGTGTTATATAATGAGATGTTAATACTTCGTGGTCAGGTCTTATACAAACTCTTTGTATAAGACGCCCCCGCTCGCATGTCCCCACATAAATGATCAGGATCAGACCATTTGTAGCAAGTCACAACACTTGTAACTATTCTACAAAACGGGTCGCATTCGTAGCGTTACCAGGATAAGGTTTCCCTCCTATACCCATATACTATAGACCATTTTAGTTATCACTTAAGACATGATCCACTCGTATGTCTCCACATACATGCTTAAGTTACATAATGACAACCACGGATTTTAGTTTATTGGTTTGTGGTAAAGCAAATAAAACATCAAATGTTCAAAGACAATAAGTGAAGAAACTATCATATATTCATCACAAGCATTTGTTCAAAATTGTGTTTACAAACTACAGGACACGAGAGTTTAAGGCATCATCCCCAATAGGACTAACTTGTTGTTATTGGTCTATATCCGTGGACACAGTAATATATCTACTATGAGAAGAGTACAACTATGAGTCTATAGTGGAGTGTACTCACAGTTAACGAATATTGACTAACATGATTAATGAGTTTAGCCAATTAATCTCATATCGTTAGAGCTTCTGATCTGTAGGTCCATTAGATCCCACTGGTAGCTCATTCAAGGGTATTGAGGAAATTAAATAATTTGAATTGTTCGAATTAAATAAGGAAAAATAATATAATGTATGTTGATACATTATAATATAAAGTTTATAATTTAATTAAACTTTATGATATAAATTTATTTTTGAATTTGATTTAAAAATTAATTTATGGAAGAAGTAAATATTTGAAGGATCAAATATTAACTGTAATATAAATTAATTTCATATTAAAACTATAGGTTAAAATTAATGTCTATCAGATGCACATTAAAACTATAGATTATATGAGAGAAAAATAATTGAATATGATTCAATTATAAAATTAAATTTAATATGTGATATTTAATTTAATTAATTGGAGAATAAATTATTTTAATTCAATTATATTTAATCAAATATGATTTGATTAAATTAATTGAATTACAACTATAGGTTATATGAGAATGATGTATTAGAATATGATTCTAATACACATTTATTTAAATATAGAAGATATTTAATTATTATTAATTAATTTGATTAATTAATAATTATTTAATTTTATATTTTATAAATTAAATTAAATTTATTTAGTTTAATTAAATATATATTTATTATTATTCAATTAATTAAAATAAATTAAAATTAGGTTTGTTTATTTTAGTTAATTATTATAATAATAATAAATTTTTTTAAAAAATTATAACTCCCCATGTTAGGGAGTTACGTTTTTTAAGGGGAGAGGGAGTCCTCTCCCGGACAACTCTCCCTCTCCCTCTAAATCTCTCAAAACAGAGAAAAAGTTCTCAGATCTTAGGATCACAGAGTGAGTGATTAAAAAATTATCATCTTCCTCTCTGAGATTTTTTTTCTCCCGGTATTCTCCCTTATCCCAAGATCAAGAAGAGGGGATCCCACCATCCCGCATCATCAGATCCGTGAGAATACTAGTGAAGGCTTTTTGGGAGTGTCACTTTTCAGTCAGAGAATTTGATCGAGATAGATCAAGGTAAGAAGTTCTCTCATTCTTTATTTCGTTGAAAATGTATGTTTAGCCTAGGTTTGTTTTCCAATGCCAATTTTATTTGATATTAAAATTAGAGTTAGATATGTTGCCTTCCACTGCGCGGGACTTTAATCCCTGCAATTGGTATCAGAGCAGACTCTATTTTAATATCAATTTTTAATTTTGCATTGGTTATGGTGGGATTAAATGCATTATGAATGTTATTTGGTTTGTTGTAAATTAGGTTTAATTGGCCATAGATTTACATTTTTTTTATGTGATTTGACCATGTAAGGGACCCTGCGTTTTGGGCATTTTAATGTAAATTGAATCTGTAAGTCCGTGTCTAGGATTAGGAAGATCGGGACCATTTTTGGCTAAAAACAGAGGATTACAGTGGCTGCAATTCCACAAAAAAAAAAAAGGAAAATCGCAGATCGGCGGCTATAAAAAGAGGAAGGGATGACGCCAGCATCGAACGTCTGCTGATGTCAGCGTGACGTCAGCCCCTACAGTTATAGGAGATCGGTTCAACCGATTCGTTTAGGCTGACATTAGCATGACGTCAGGGGGCACAGTTTAACATTCTTCCGTCCGGTTCGGCCACTGACGTCCACTTCACATTATAGGATGACGTAAGTATTGGGGTTGATGCCCTAAAGTCTCGTGTCTTATAGTTTGTAAACAGTATGTACGAACACTTGTGTTGTTAGTATATGATATTTACTTCACATCTTATATTTTGCTCGGTTAATTGTTTTATTTTCTTTACCACAAACCAATAAACATAAAATCCCTGGTTATCTGTATGTGACTTAAGCATGTATGTGGTTATATACAAGTGGATCATGTCTTGAGTGATAACCAAAATGGTTTGTAGTAAATGGATAAAGGAGGGAAACCTTATCCTAGTAACGCTATGGACGCGGTCTGATTTGTGGAATGGTCACAAATGTTGTGACTTGTCACAAATGGTCTGATCCTGATTATTCGTGTTGGGGACATACGAGCAAGAGCGTCCTAAACAAAGAGTTTGTATAAGACCTGACCATGAAGTGTTAAAGTTTCGTTATATAACATTGTTCATGACAGAGACTTCACTTCACTAGGATGACCATAGGTAACATGACCTCAATCCTAAGTGAGTTAGGAACTCCTGCCATTGAGGGCGGTCCTTTGATTTGTATGGGTGCGAGTGGCCAGGTCGCCGATTCAAACCTACCATTTTGGGGATTCGTCTGATTTGGGAGTTGGGAACTCAGCTACACAATATGGAATTCACTCCTTCCTCGAGGCAGGGGTAAATAGATAGATGACTCCCTTAAGGGCTGATTCCGAGGCTTGAACGATGTGGCACCACACACCTTCTCTTGGCCCGAGAGGTGTTCACACATAGTTGGACTATGTTGTATTGTTCATTAGAGGAATCAATGGTACTTAAGGAGTAAGATGTAACTATAGGGGCAAAATGGTAAATTGCCCCAATTGTACTTACGAGCATCTGTGAAGGGTCATCGTACTCATGATTGGTTATATCCAATGGACACAGAAATATATCTGTGGTAAGAAGAGTTCAACTATTGATATTTAGTGGAATCACTGACAGTTAAAAGATGGTGGATCTCGTGGCTAAAGAGTTTAGCCAGCTATTCACGTACCGTTGGAGCTTCGAGCCACAGGTCCATAAGTCCCCTAGGTGGCTTGGATAAAGTCGAGAACCAGTGTTTAGGTTAATTTGAAATGTTCAAATTGACAAGAGGAAGTTCAATTATATATGATATAATTGGACTCGTTAATTATATATGATATAATTGGCTAAATGTATGAAATGCATTATTTTGGAGGAAATCATATATAAATATGATTTATATCAAGTAGAGGAGAAAATACTATAGTAGATATGTGATATCAAACTATAGGATATAAATATAATATGATTATATTTATTAATTAATTAAGTGATTAATTATATGATAATTAATCCATTTTTCCATGTTCGGACGTGGGTAGTGGGCAACGTTGGTTATGGTAACCAACGAGTTAAAAATGAAAAGAGTTTTTCATTTTGGATAGTGAATTCAATATTTCTTCGACCGCCCAAAAGAATTCGTGAAACGATCGCCCAAGAGCCTATACGATAGTTGCTTCTCTGTCTAAACGATCATATACGTTTTTCCTAAACGATCATTCAGCTTTTCCTACACTATCGTGTAGCTCCTCTATGCGATAAGCACTTCTGCTATACGATAGTACTGTTTTATCTCCCACTTGCTTATCGTCTACACGACTCGTTGTCCTCCATCCTCTACCAAATTCACCAAATTCCACCCTTTGGGTTTTCACTCCGAGAATACCCGGGGTTCATTAGTGGTGGTGTTGTCCCCATTGCGGTCGTGAGTTCGCGGTTGTTCGTTCTTATTTTGTTGACGCTGCTGCTGCGCATTAGTAGATCGCGAGAAGGGTTCTGTTGTGTGAAGTGCTGAAGTTTGAAGGACTTCTTCAACTGGTATGGCATTCTTTCCCTTGTGTTTTTGTTGTTCATAGCATTTTTTTAATTAGAGTTTATTTGCATGACTGTATGTGTTGAATGTATATGTTTGTATTTCGATCACGGTGAGATCGGAGTAATCCGAACGCGCTCATGGAACTCTAAGATATGAGATCCTTCAGTCAGCATGACATCAGAAGGCGTGTTTCGGGCTAACTCGTCTGGTTCGACTCGATCTGGGCTTGGTTCAGTGGTTTCTCAGCCGGTTCTTTGACTTTTGTGCCTGGTTTAATCAGTTCGGGGCTGGTCAGTGGTTTTCTGGTTCGGTTCAAGCGATTTTGACTGTATTTGAGCGATTTTGGCTTGGTTCAGTGGTATTTCAGCATGGTTCAAGTGGTTTTGACCCGTTTTAAGGGTTTTTTGCACGGTTTTAGCTTATCTGGTCCGGTTCGAGTGCGGTTGAAGACTACTTAGGATAAAATTAGTAAAATTAATGTAATTTTTAGTTTTAATTTTATCCTAGGGGCCAATTAACCGGTTCATTAGCTATTTAAATGTTTTATGGATGTCATTTAGATATAATCTCACCTTAGGTTAAACATATTCATGCATTTTTATATTATAAATGTTATAATATATAGTTTATGCATGATAGATTAATTTTTTATTAATATAATTGTTATTTTTCAAAGCATGAAGCATGTAATTAGTTAGATAAATATAAAGAGTTATATTTATTATAAAGTTTTGAGCATGCTTAATTGATTTTTATGTTTGTTATAATATAAATTGTTATGTTATTATATGAAAATCAATATGCATTGAGCATGTAACATCCATAGTATTAATGTAATTGCCATATTAAATAATGCAATACATGTTATATGGTTTGTTTATTAATTAAAACCATAGAACAGAATGATTATAAGGCTAATCATTAAATTTATTTATTTTTAATAAATGATTAGAAACCATCAATCTATAATCAAGAATTGCATGCAAACATAGGACCATAGGGTTAATTAATTAATTTTAAAATATTTAAAATTAATTAGACCTAAGGTCAACTTCTAACAGGATTAGAATTTTTTTCCCTTAGTTGTTTAAAATAGTTTTAATGAACTAAGTAGGAAAAACATCACTATGATTATAAGAAAACTCTATTCCTGAAGTTCTGTCTAAGGCTAGGGGTTCTTAAGTTGACGGTTAACGGAAACCTCCTACCTTAGAACTGACCCAGAACCTGAGTTGAATTAATCATAGTTTGATGTTAGCATGCATTAACACTAAGTTAATTAAAGGAGTTTAATTCACCTAGAACATAAGTTTTTTTTATAAGTGTTATAATAAGGATAGACTTAGAAAGATTACTTAGCCAGATTTATCTAAGTTTAATAAACCCTGAAAATACGGTAGGAACTTTAGTGGGAGAAAAATTACAAAATGAGATTCATACTCGGTCTCCGCCCTACATCCCTATATTCACAAAGTGAGATTCATACTCGGTTTCGTGTCGCCTTGGGCACGGCCTCCCTTCGAAAAGCATTTATATGGGTCAATAATAAGGTGAATGGGGAAAGTGTCTATAGTAAATGGGAGCAGGACACATGTCAACGTATCTCTCGGTCTCCGCCCGTAGGTCTCTGTCCTAGAGCAACCAACCCTTTGAAGGGTCTGATAATAGGATTCAGTACACCGTGACCTCCTTAAAAGGATGGGTCTCTTAGGTTAATTACCAACATTTGTCTTTCCTAATGGTAGCCTGTTGGTGCGTACCTTTGGGGTCTGAAAGTGGGAGGGTTACACTTACGGGGTGAGTTAAATGTGTTAACAAATACTTGACCGAACAATGGTGGCTAAAATCTATAGGAATATGAGTTATTCTGAAATTGGATTTAGCTGAGAATTGTCTCATTTTAGAGGATGAATAGTTGATCACCCTTCGGTGGCGGTTACACTAAACCTCTAAAGAATCGTTGCAAAACTGAATCAATAGTTTCTTAAGGTTCTTTGATTACTTATTTTGCTGAATTTGATTGGATTTTATGCATTTATTTTCTTGTGTGATGGGTTAAGGCAAAGATAACTAATACGGTCGTTGTTTGTTTTCAGTAATGTCTTCCTCTATAATAGCACTGCTTAAAAACGAAAAGCTATCCAATGAAAATTATTCTACATGGAAGTCCAACTTGAATATGATTCTTGTTGTGGACGATCTGCGGTTTGTCTTAACGGAGTAATGTCCTCCAGCCCCTACTCGTAATGAATACCAAGCGATAAAGGATGCTTATGACCGTTGGACAAGGGCAAATGAAAAGACCCGAGTCTATATCTTGGCCAGCATATCTGACGTCTTGGCTAAGAAACATGAGGCTATGATCACCGCGAGAGAGATTACGGAATCTCTCTAGGAGATGTTTGGACAGCCATCCTACCAACTCCACCATGATGCCCTCAAGTACATTTACACTTGCTGCATGAAAAAAGGTACATCTATTCGGGAACATGTCCTGGATATGATGGTCCAATTTAATATTGCAGAGGCAAATGGAGCAGTTATAGACAAGCGTAGTCAAGTTGCGTTCATCCTAGAATCTCTTCCGAAAAGTTTTTTTCAATTTTACAGTAATACGATGATGAACAAAATTCAATTTGACCTGATAGTCTCCTGAATGAGCTGCAGCTTTATCGGTCCTTTCTAAAAAACAAAGGACAAAAAGAAGGAGAGGCAAACATTGCCCATTCCAAAAGAAAATTCCATAAGGGTTCATCCTCTGAGACTAAAGTTGTATCTTAATATTTTGCTTCTAAGAAGATTTAGAAGAAGAAAGGAAACAAGGGAACGGCTCCCGCCGCTGCTGCTAAGGGCAAGGGAAAGAGGAACTGTCCTAAGTACCTCACAGAAAAAAATAAGGAAAAAGAAGGTAAATTTGATTTACTTATTTTAGAAACATGCCTTATTGAGCATGATGAGTTTGCCTGGATACTTGATTCAGGATCAACTAATCATGTATGCTCTTCTTTACAAAGAAATAACTCCTTTCAACAACTGGAAGAGGGTGAGATGGCGCTCAGGGTCGAAATAGAAGACGTCGTTTCAGCTCGTGCAGTGGGAGACGTGAAGTTATTTTATGAAAATAAATTTATTTTATTAGAAAATCTATATGTAGTTCCCAAAATAAGGAGGAACTTAGTATTTATTTCCTATTTATTAGAACAATCGTACTCAATTAATTTTTCAGTTAATGAGGCGTTCATTTCGAAAAATGGTGTGCATGTTTGTTCTGATAAATTAGAAAACAACTTATATGTGTTAAGACCAACTAAAATAAAAGCACTTTTAAATTATGATATATTTAAAACTACTAATACTCAATAAAAAAAGAAAGGTAACGTATTTCTCCTAATAGTAACAATATCTATCTTGGCACCTAAGACTAGGTCACATAAACATCAATAGGATCGATCGTTTGGTAAAGAATGAACTTCTAAATGAGTTAGAAGATGATTTATTACCACCTTGTGAATCTTGTCTTGAGGGAAAAATGTATAAAAGACCTTTTATTGAAAAAGGCTATAGAGCCAAAGAACCCTTAGAGTTGATACATTTGGATATCTGTGGTCCAGTGAATGTAAAAGCTCGAGGAGGGTATGAATGCTTCATATCTTTTCTAGATGACTATTCTAGATATGGTTACTTATACCTAATGGGTCACAAGTCTGAAGCTCTTGAAAAGTTCAAGGAGTATAAGGCTGAAGTTGAAAACTTATTAGGTAAAATAATTAAAATACTTCGATCTGATCGAGGTGGAGAGTACATGGATCAAAGATTCTAGGATTATATGATAGATCATGGAATCCAATCCCAACTCTCCGCACTTGGTACACCTCAGCAGAATGGTGTATCAGAAAGGAGGAATAGAACCTTGTTAGACATGGTTCACTCGATGATGAGCTATGCTCAATTGCCTAGCTCATTTTGAGGGTATGCAGTAGAGACTGCAGCTCACATCCTGAACAATGTTCCCTTGAAAAGTGTTTCTGAAGCACCTTTCGAGTTATGAAGGGGGATTAAACCTACTTTACGTTACTTCTGTATCTAGGGTTGTCCAGCACGTGTGCTTGTGACAAATCCTAAGAAATTGGAGCCTCGTTCAAAGCTGTACCAATTCGTTGGTTACCCAAAAGAAACGAGAGGTGGTCTTTTCTATGATCCACAAGAAAATAAGGTGTTTTGATAAGTAAATAAGTAGCAATCATAAGGAGTTGGCCAACGTAGCAAACATTGAGGTTCTACAAAATGAAAGTGAAGCTCAACAATCGCAAACCAGCTCAATTGAAACTCGTGGTGAAAATCATAATAAAAACTTTCTAAGTCAACCTAATCATGAGGCAATCATTATGCCACAAGGACCAATGAAGCTAATGCTGAATGACTTCAAGAGAGATTACATCCTTACTTCCAAGCTAAAATTCCAGCCCATCATGAAGAGTTGCAACCCTTGAAGCACCAAGAGTCATTTGATCATCCAAAAGTCATAATGAATCTGAAAATTCATATTCATTTTAATGTCCTATGTATCTACTTAACTAATGTATTTTCATTTATTAAATGTTCGTGTATTTAGTTAATAGATGAAAGGTTGCATCCTTTCATAGTGTCTTTTCATTGGTATATATAGTGTTGTATTTTTTACATTAATGTAGAAGAAGATTTTGAAATGTAAAATCTTAGGTTTTTAAACCTTGAAAGCTTTTTTTAAGTTTTGTTTCTTGTGTGTTCTTGAGATAGAATGTGTGAGTATTTGGAGCATTCAAGTGAGGATTGATCTATCTTGCTTGTGGATTTCTTTGAAAATCAAGGGTTGATGGGAGTTGAAGCTTTGTCCGATCCTTGGTTTATTAGATCATCTAAGTAATCTATCATCTAACCTATCTTAGGGATTGAGATCAAATGGGTTATGGGGTCTGTTGGGGTTGAGTTCTTTGGGTCTTGTTTTTCAACATGGTTCTTAGATCCGATTCTCAAAGGTTTCTTAGGAAACATTGAGCTTCTACAAGATGAAAGGGAAGCTCAACAATCTCAAACCAGCTCAATTGAAGCTTGTGGTGAAAATCATCGTAAGAAATTTCCAAGTCAACCTAATCATGAGGAAATCATTATGCCACAAAGATCAATGGAGCTAATGTTGAATGACTTCAAGAGAGATTAAATTCTTACTTCCAAGCTAAAATTCCAGCCCATCATGAAGAGTTGCAACTCTTGAAGCACCAAGAGTCATTTGATCATCCAAAAGTCATAATGAATCCGAAAAATTCAGATTCATTTTAATGTCCTATGTAGATACTTAATTAATGTATTTACATTTATTAAATGTTCATGTATTTAGTTGATAGATGAAAGGTTGCATCCTTTCATAGTGTCTTTTCATTTAGTATATATACATTTTCAGATTCATTATGACTTTTGGATGATCAAATGACTATTGGTGCTTCAAGGGTTGCAACTCTTCATGATGGGTTGGAATTTTAGCATGGAAGTAAGAATTTAATCTCTCTTGAAGTCATTTAGCATTAGCTCCATTGGTCCTTATGGCATAATGATTGCCTCATGATTAGGTTGACTTGGAAAGTTCTTACGATGATTTTCACCATGAGCTTCAATTGAGCTGGTTTGAGATTGTTGAGCTTCACTTTCATCTTGTAGAACCTCAATGTTTCCTACGTTGGCCAGCTCCTTATGATTGCTACTTATTTACTTATCATATTTGTTTCGACAAAGGCTACTTTCTTGGAAGAAGATCACATGAGAAATCATAAACCACGTAGTAAGTTAGTGTTAGGAGAAACTACTGAAGAGCCAACAAATTTTGTTGCAGATGAAGTTGGTCCTTCAACAAGGGTTGATGAAGGTGCCAGTACTTCAGGTCCATCTCGTACTTCTAACTCGTGGAGAGTGCCTCGAAGCAGTAGGAAAGTCATAACATGACCCGATCACTACTTGGGTTTAACTGAAACTCAAGTTGTCATACCTGATGATGGTGTTGAGGATCCATTGTCCTATAGACGTAGATAAAGACCAATGGGTCAAAGCCATGGACATTGAAATGGAGTCTATATACTTCAATTCAGTATGGGAACTAGTAGATCTACCTGAAGGGGTAAAACCCATTGGATGCAAATGGATCTATAAAAGAAAAAGAGATGCAGCTGGGAAGATACAAATCTTCAAAGCTAGACTTGTAACAAAGTGATATACCCAAAGAGAAGGGGTTGGCTATGAGGAAACCTTTTCTCCTATTGTTATGCTCAAGTCCATAAGAATTCTCTTATTCATAGCCACATATTATGACTATGAAATATGAAAAATGGACGTCAAGACTGCATTTCTAAATGGTAATCTTGAAGAGAATATCTTTATGACTCAGGTCGAGGGGTTCATAATCCAAGGTCAGAAGCAAAAGGTTTGCAAACTAAATCGATCCATTTATGGGTTGAAACAGGCATCCAGATCTTGGTATAAGATTTGATACAGCAATCAAATCTTTTGGATTTGACCAAAACATTGATGAACTTTGTGTTTACAAGAAGATCATCAAGAATAAAGTAGCTTTTCTAGTACTTTATATGGACAACATCCTACTCATTGGGAATGACGTAGCCTCATGGATATTAAAAACTGGCTAGCAGACCAATTCCAAATGAAATATTTGGGAGAGGCGCAGTATGTTCTTGGGATCCAGATCATCAAAGATCGTAAGAACAAAATACTAGCATTATCTCAAGCAACGTATATCAACAAGATATTGTCTAGATATTCGATGCAGAACTCCAAGAAAGGTTTGTTGCCTTTTAGACATGGGGTTCATCTTATTGGGATTGGTGTCCTAATTCTCCCAAAGTCTCGTTGTTATGTAAAGATACACATTGTTTAATGAATAAAATAAGTGTTATTTAATTCTGGCATTTACTCATATCCAATAAACAAAGCTCCTTGGTTATCTTATGTGAAATTAAACATGTATATGTGATATACAAGTGAATCATGCCTTAAGTGATAACCTAAATAGGTCTGTAGTATAAGGATTAAGGTGAGATACTTGATCCTGGTGACACTACGAATACGATCCACTTTGTAGAGGTTTGCAAGTGTTGTAAACTACTACAGATGGTAGATCCTAACCATTCATGTGGAGACGTGCGAGCGGGAGTATCCTGTACAAAGAGTTTGTATAAGACTTAGACCACGAGATGACTAGACTATGTATATAACGCCGTTGATACTAGAGACTTGTATCTCACCTAAACGACCATAGGTGACACGACCTCAGTCCTGAGTGTTTTGGGAACTCCTGCCTTTGAGGGAAGTCCTTTGATTAGTATGGGTGAGAGTGGCTATATTGCCAACTCAACATGCCTACCTTTTTGGGAACTTGTCTGATTTGGAAACTGGGAACTCAATCCACAAGATGGAATTCACTCCTTTCCCAAAGTAGGGATAAGTAGAGAGATTTCTCCCTTAAGGGCTGATTTTGGGGCTTGAACATAGTGGCCACAACTTCTCTTTGGAAGAGAAGAATCAGACAAAGTAGAACTATGACTTATGTTCATTAGAGAGATCAATTGTACTTAAGGAGACAGATGTAACTATAGGGCATCACAGTTATTGGCCCAGTTGTACTTACGAGTGATCTATGAAAGGTTGTCGCACTACTAATTGGTTAAGATGGACACATAATATATCTGTGGTAAGAAGAGTTCAGTTGTCGGTCTTTAGTGGAATGCCTGGCAGTTAACAGATGGTAGATCCCGTGACTAAAAAGTTTAGTCAGTTATTCACGTACCATTGGAGCATCGAGCTACAGGTCCATAAGTTCCCCTTGGTAGCTCAATGGATTCAGTTGAGGATCAGTTCTTGGTGTTGATTTCAAATGTTCAAATTGACAAAAGATATTTTGATTATATATGATATAATCAATATGATGTTTGAGATATATCTAGTGGAGGATTAATGTAAATGAGATTTACATTAAGTACCATGGAATAGAAAAAGAACTATGGTTTATATGTTTCATGAGATGAAATATTAAAACTATAAGTTATAAATATAGTATGATAAGTTGATTATCATTTATATTTATATTAATACTAATTATTGATAATTAATTATTTTTCTTTAATAACCAATTGATTGGGTGGTTATTATTTTCATGGTAACCGTGAGATAAAAGGGAAATGGTTTTCCTAATTTTAGTAAGTTTTACAAACTGTTGAAAAGTTTTTTTAGATTTCTCTCGGCAAAAAGGATCTCATGGAGTTGTCAAGTAAATACAGATTTACTAAACGACAGCTTGGGCTAGCTAAATGATCGTGCAGTGGCGAGCTAAGCGATCGTACAGTATTTACCAAAAGATCGCATAGCTTTTGCTAGATGAACGCTTGCCCAAAGTAAACGATCGTATAGTGTCTGTGGGCGACAGACCGAGCTAAATAGTCGCATAGATTTTGCTAGACGATCACTTAGCTTTAACTAAACGATTGGACATCGACCTATACAATAGGTCTCTGCCATCTCCCACTTGCCCAGACGTGTACACGATTAGTGTTTCCTCCTTCGTCTGCCTTAATGCAAGTCCGAAAAAAGTCCATCCTCTGGATTCTCACATCGAGAATACCAAGGTAGCTTTATTGGTGGTGTCATACTCAACTCAACACCGTCAAGGTGCTGTTGAGGTCATTCGTGCGTTGCTGAGGAGTTCGTGGCCAAGGTGATCGTTGAGGACGAGCGCGAAGTGTTCATGCTGTGTTACAGTCGTGTAAATCGAGCGTTCGAGGTTGTTGTTGTTCGAGCGGTCGTGTGCAAAGGAGCATGGAGACGTATCTTTAAATGTTTGTAGAGTTTTCTCTTTGTTGAGTTTTTTCATGTTGTAATTTCTATATTATTTGTATAACCGCTTGTTTCTATACGAATGTAAATGTATTGTTCATTCATGATTGTAATTTAGAATGTTCTTACTTCTGCTGCTCATGAAAATCTCGAATCTGATTTCCTTCACATCTGTCTAAGGAGCAATGTCTTATGACACCTCAAGAAGTTGAGGATATGAGACGCATTCTCTATGCCTCAGCTGTGGGCAGCTTAATGTATGCTATGCTATGCACTATGCCTGACATCTGTTTTATAGTAGGGATAGTCAGTAGGTACCAGTCCAATCCAGGGTTAGACCACTGGACAACAATTAAGAATATCCTCAAGTATCTTCGGAGAACGAGGGACTACATACTACTGTATGGCACTAAGGATTTGATCCTTACTGGATACACCGACTCTTATTTTCAGACTGACAAGGATTCTAGAAAATCTACATCGGGGTCAGTGTTCATCCTTAACGGGGGAGCTGTAGTTTGGAGAAGCATCAAACAGGGATGCATACCAGACTCCACTATGGAGGCTGAGTATGTAGTTGCTTGTGAAGCAGCTAAGGAAGCAGTATGGCTTAGGAAGTTCCTCTCATATTTGGAAGTTGTTCCAGATATGGACTTGCCCATTACGTTATATTGTGATAACAGTGGGTCTGTAGCCAATTCCAAAGAACCTCACAGCCATAAACGAGGAAAGCATATAGAAAGGAAGTATCACCTCATACGGGAGATTGTGCAACAAGGAGATGTAATAATCACCAAGATCACTTCGCACACAACATCGTTGATCCTTTTACGAAGACTCTCTCGACTAAAGTGTTTGAGAGCCATCTAGAGAGTGTAGGTTTGCGAGACATGTATATAGTATAATCTAGGGCAAGTGGGAGATGTGTAATGGGTATAAGGATGCTCTTGTTTATTGTATTTATATATTTACGTTCCATGTAATGTACATTATGCATTTGACATTTCCAGCTTTGGATTAATTTTATATATACCCCACTAACTAGAGTTTTAGTTCAAGTGGGAGTTTGTTGGGTTTTATGCCCTAAAACTCGTAGATAGTAAATGTAACTTTTGATTGTTCATTAATAAATTATTATTGATGTCTTTACAATAAAGCATTATTGTTTATATTAAGTTAATCATGCCTAAATAACTCTAATCCAATAAACTAACATCCTGGGTTGGTGTGTGAGTCTTTAGCTATATGTGGAGACATACGGGGATCGTTGTTCAAGATACAACCTAAAAGGTCTATAGTATAGGGATAAGGTTGGGTACCTTATCCTGTAATACTATGGATACGACCTACTTTGTATTTGATATAGACACAATGATTTAACGTGTTCATGTAGGAGACATGTGAGTGGGGGTACCCCATGCAATGAGTTTGCATGAGACCGGACCTTGAAATAGTAACCCCTAACTGTAAACCCATTGACTAGTTAGGTTTCTATTTCACTAGGATGGCCTAAGCAACTTAGTCTCAATCCTGAGTGAGTTACAAACTCTTTTTCATGAGAAATTGTCCTTTTATTTGTATGGTGAGAGTGGCTAGCTAGCCGACTCAACATGCCTACCATTTTGAGGACAAAACCGACTGGACAGCTGGGAACGTAATTTTATAAGATGGAATTCACTCATTTCCTGCTCTAGAAAAGTATATGAGTGTTCCCTTAAGTGATGTCTTTGGGTCTTGAACAAAGGGTCTTGCCCCCTCATTGGCTCAAAAGGGATTTTTGTTTGTTGGTTC